>NC_073302.1:132437909-132761346 GCF_027595985.1 Sorex araneus | reverse complement strand
AGCCTTTGAGCACTGCTGGCTGTGGCTTCCCCACCAAAGCAAATAATAATGAAACTGGATTGAAAATAGGTGGATCTGCTAGTCTCTTCCTTTAATCCATTGGATTGTGGAATCACGTGTCTGTAGTTTGAAAGAATTTCCACAAGGTGGTGGTGCTTTCTTATTAGGTAATACTGATTTCAGTCTTCAAAATAACATGAACAGGAATCTAAAGACAACTAGACAACTAGCTTTGTCTCTTCATTGTTGATATATGTTATGAAAATGTTTTCTACTGACAATTGTAACTATAAAATATATCTTCTTTTCTAAGGTGCAGTAAATGTTTGGAAGAGAGTTGGTGACCATTGGGGGGAAAAATCATAAAAATCTAGGATCTTTTAGAACTATGTGTCCCATCATTCCATGGGGAAAAAAGGCCGTTATTATTTATTATTATTTATTTATTAATTATTATTATTATTATTAAATCCCACTCTAGGATTTTGTTTAAAAGCATGTGTACTCTCTATTGTCTTCTTTACATTTTGAAGTCAAAACATCTTTTTTGGAAGTGATGAAGGGGGACTGGTTGGGCCACACCTGGAAGTCTCAGGGCCTATTCCTGGTTCTGTGCTCAGGAATTATCCTGGTTGTGCTTGGCGGGGACCATATTTGCTTCCGGGGATCAAACTGGGTCAGCTGCATGCAAGGTCAGAACCTTACTTCCTGTATTATCTCTTCTGCCTAGTCAAAATTTCTTTTTAAGAAATTAGATTATGCTGAAGTTCAAAATGATCCATTCACTGGAAGACAAATTATAAGGTTCAGATTGAATTGAGTGGAAAAATCAACTACATAAATCTCATGGTTCTTTTGCCAGTTATGCACCAATTTTCTGTAAATGAAAAAGTAAAAATAAAGAATAAATATTATGAAAAGTGTTGTTGCTAAGTAAACAAAAATCTAGAGATATAATCACATGGGTGTGTTGGTAATTTTGGTCACTTGGCATTACATGGAGATCCATGTTGCTATAGTAACATGAAATGTGTCCAGTATCTGAAGAAAGATGGAGGAGAGAAATATTTTAAAAGCCTTATTTTAAATAGGTTTAGGATACTTCAAATGATTTAAAAATTATTGTGCAAGTATGTAATTTGAAGATCATAAGTTAAGCAATCTTTTCTGCTAGTACTGTAGTTATCTTCCCCAAGATTGGAAAAGTATTGATGAACATAGTATATTTTCAATATTGACTAGCCCAAGCTTCATCCTAACATGACTTCCAGTGCTCCAAATCCCAAATAATAGTAAGCAACATTGCCTCTGAGTGAGCCTTAGAAGTTCCGCAGTATCAAATCTAATTATCCTCTTTTGTCCTTTGCGGACATAACGCTGACTTAACATGATGCAGTGATAGGTGGACAGCATCACCAAAAAAAGTGAGTTCCTGGTGGACATCCTGAGAGCTGATTACTTCAGTCAAAATGCATTGTAGCACTTTAGCACTGTCATCCCGTTGGTTCATCAATTTTCTCGAGCAGGCACCAGTAATGTCTCCATTGTGAGACTTGTTACTGTTTTTGGCATATCAAATACACCATAGGTAGCTTGTCAGGCTCTGCTGTGTGGGCGGGATGCTCTCAGTAGCTTGACTCTCTGAGAGGGACAGAGTAATTGAACTTGGGTAGGCTGTGTACAAGGCAAACGTTTTACCTGCTGTGTTGTCACTCCAGTCCAGTCCAAATGCAACACATAAAAATTTATAGATCTTGAAAATACTGTGTTAAATGGAAACAAAGTGAAAAATTCAAAGAGCTGTAGAGCAAAATACTTTTAAAATTTAAAATTCATAAACTTAAAATCATAATACATATCTCATAAGATTGAATATGAATTAGAAGTTATTCATCAACCACTTTAGAAGTTATAGATGGCTGAAATAGTAAAAAATTTAAAACAAGCTATATGTTATTGTTCATACTAAATATTTTATTGTAATTTCTCATTTACATATATAAACTCATATTAAAAACGTATCTACATGGTCATTTGCAAAACACTGTTGGAAAATGGAGGTAGGTTATAGGCATTAATTGCCTGTGAATAAGAATTTTAGTTAATGTGAAATTTATCTAGTGAAATTTGATTTAAATTTCAAAGAGTAATAGTGATCTGGACATTTTTAAAAATGACAATTGATTCAAGTTTCTTATTTGTTGACAAATGTTCAATGTTTAGATTTATAATCAGCCCTTAGAAATTATGATTTTCTATGTTTTTAGTTCAATACTTGTTTTACTTATACATAATACTTGAAGAAAATACATATATAAATGAAATTTTACTTGTAAGAGATTCTTGCCTTTTGGCTATAAATTCATTTTAATTTTTATTCATAATTTATATATTTAATTCATAGATAATTTGTATAATTGAATACATGAATAGACTCAAAAAATTAGAAAATATTTGTGGATTATAAAGCTCTCTAAATGAATAAATCCCTAAAGCTGTTTCCCTTAAAACAAGATAGTTACAGTTTATGCAACATGAAGATGTGTTTTTCTTGTCTTTAAAAGATTTGACGAACACTTTCTTATTTACAATGCACTTATCTTTCATTGTGACAGGATTTTTGTTTGTTTGTTTCTTTGGTTTTGGACCACACCATGCAATTCTTAGGGCTTACTCCTGACTCTGTGTTCAGGGCTCACTACTGGAGGGACTAGGGGAAACCATATGAGTGTCAGGGATTGAGCCTTAATCAGCCATGTGCAAACAAGTGCCCTAACCACTATACTATCTTTCCAGTACTTGTAACAGTGCAGTCTTATAGAATTATCAAAGGAGCTATACTAATTTTTTATACATGTATATATTATCTTAGTTTCTCTACCCTTTTAAATCTTACCCAGAGGCCCCTTTAAAATTCCATAGCTTAACAGTTGGCCACTAGTCAATGCTGAACCAGCTTCCTGAAAAAAGACATTATTTTGCATGTCCTTGGAGACTGGATAATTAATGTGTACTGTTTTACTTAAAAATCTCATTAAGTTTAAATTAAAATTCTTTGGGATTTTAATAGGGGAAGAATTTTGTTGCTCTTTTTACTAAACTGTTATATATAACAGCCTATTTGGGTCAAACTACTTTCATTTACATATACAATATTTAATATTATTTTGATGTTTGTATTTAATCTGAAATCTTTAAGAAAACTTTACCTGTGTTTTATCCTTACTCTCTATAATTGTTTCACTTCAATTGTTATTAAAGATATCATAAAATAAATAAGATATCCTTTGACATTTCTATTAAATCCTAAAAAAGTAGAAAAATGCTGTTTATACTTTCCTCTTAATTTCACTTATCAAAGCTGTATATTAAAACTTTGGCCCAGAGAGATAGTACAGTGTATAAGATACTTGTCTTGCACGCAGACTACCAATGTCTTTTCCTGGCACTACATATGGTTCCTTGAGCACAGAGATAAGAATAAGGCCTGACCACTGCCATGTGAAACCCCCAAATTAAAAAAAAAGACTTTATCAAAAAGTTTTCTTTGTACTCATCAAGTTTTCTTTGTACTCATTCTCCTAAGCACTGGTTCTTTTCTGAGGACCAATGATAAGGATGTTTAAACCCATGAAGTTTCATCAGTGAATGAGGACTTATATTTCCCCACCTAATATTTTCACCTTCTTTGAGGATTAACATAATATTCTTGACTTGAAATGTTTAGTAATTAATTTTCATATTTAATAAACTTTGGACTGGAGTGGATAGCACAGTGGTTAGGGCGTTTGCCTTGCATGCAGATGACCCGAGTTCGATTCCTTCATCCCTCTCAGAAAGCCTGGCAAGCTACCAAGAGTATCCCACCCACATGGCAGAGCCTGGTAAACTACCCATGACTTATTAGATATGCCAAAAACAGTAACAAGTCTCACAATGGAGACATTACTGATGACCGCTTGAGCAAATTGATGAACAACGGGATGACAGTGCTACAGTGCTAGTGCTATTTAATAAACCTTAATTTTATTTGCCTTATTGCTCTTTTCTTTAATATTTTTCTTATTTAAGAACACTTTTGACCTAAAAATATCTGCAGTAGATTAAGATTTTGTATCTAAAGAGCAGGTGAGTTCCAAAGAAAGCTATAGACATAAACATTTAATGATCATAAACTGATCATAAACCAGTGAATCTTCAAGGTGGATCAAGATTATTGTCATGGTTAGTGTGACTGAATACTGATCATCTTGGCAATAAATAGGTTACCTGTCACTGTATCACCGTATCATTGTCATCCCATTCTTCATCGATTTGCTCAAGCGGACACAGTAATGTCTCCATTTGTCCTAGCCCTGAGATTTTAACAACCTTTCTTTGCTCATGCTTCCCAACAGTGCCACAATGAAGGCTCCTTCAGGGCCAGGGGAATAAGACCCATCATTGTTACTTTTTTGGCATATTGAATATGCCACGGAGAGCTTGCCAGGCTCTGCCGTGCAGGCAGGATACTCTTGGTAGCTTGCCAACTTTTCTGAGAGGGAGAACTAGACGACCAGAGGAACCCAGCCACAGCCGTGCTCAAGGCCACTCTCCACTTGCTTGGATGAGCTTCAAGCATGAAGGAACTGGCAGAGGAACCCAGGTGTGCAGGAACTGGGGCTGAGATCTCCAAGCCTGCTTGGATTGGGACTGGGCCTCCTCCACCCAGATCCCCCATTTTCCAGTAGCTAGGCAGTCACACCCACAAACTGCCCCTGGTGCCGTGTAATCCCATCAATGGCCAAGATCCAGAAACTATAAAACAAAGCTCCCGGAAAGTTACCTACCTTAAGTAAAAACTCAGTCACATTCAATTTTGACTTTAGCATCTTCCTTTTGAATTAGTAGAGTCATTCACAAGTATGCTGAATTTTGTTGTTTTATTTCTTTTAGTTAGATTGTATGTAGTCAAGTTTCCATAGAGAAATTAGTGAGAATCCCTAAAATATCTATGTATGGGCTGAATGAAAATTTAAGAAAATGAAATAAATAATAGTATATTTAATGCATATATTCATGTTCTTTATAATTGGTGTTAAAAGAAATGATTTTTTTTAATTTAAGCAAGTAGAACATAGAACACCATTCTGATTAACATACTTATTATGGCCAAAGTAAATTAATAATTGGAAGAAAATTACAAACCAGTACATTTTCATGAACTCCCTTACTTATTGGGAAATTAGATTCAGTTATCAATAACAACAACCTGTAGCAAAGTGAATAAAGGATAAAACATTTGAATTTTAATTAAATTTATTTGATGTTATTTTTGTACTATACCTGATGGTGCGTAGGGTTGGACCTCCTGCAATGAAGTATGTGAACTACGTAAATGTTCTTTCCCATTTTCATTAATTTTATTCCCTCTATGTGTCAGATTAGATAACTCTGAGTTTACTTTGTAAGGCCCCTCAATATAGTGTCAAATAAAAAGTGGAGTTGAAAGACACTAAGCACCCTCGTCATCTTCCACATGATGCTCTGCTCCAAAGTGGACATGTTGCTTTGAAATTTTCACTTTCTTGTTGCTTCTCACCATGAAAGGCAGTCCTTAATTTTGTATTGTCTCAGCAATACTTTACTAAAGAGTCAAAAAATAGTTCATACAGAATTTTAGAGGACCCTGAAGTATTTATCTTTCACTAAATGTGGAAGCACCTAAAGCGAATATTTTACAATAATTTATAATTTTTACTGACTCAAAATATTGAGCATAATTTTTCAAAAGAAGCTACTAATAGCGAGATTTCTTATTATATAACAATTAATTTTTCAAGGTTATGACACTTGCATTTAGACATAAGTGCATTTAAATGGAAAAACACTACATTTTAAATATTTAATTTTTAAAATTAATATATTTTATGATGGTGTGCATTTGCTTTCTTTCCATACTTCAGCTGAAATCCAAGGTGAAGCACGTATTCTACTAATGAACTTGTTTGATGACTCAGTTATCTGTTACAAAACTTAGATATATTCCTTATTTATCCTGATTTTTACCTTGTATTTCAAGGAGAAGAAATAAATTGTTTATTTAGAAAGACAGCAATAATAGAATCTGGTAGCTTTAAACTACTTTCTAACATTTTTATTAGTCGATATACTTTGCTCTCATACTGCAAATTTTGCTAACGGAAACCCATACCCATTCACTGTGTAATTGAAAAGAACAGAATTGTGCTTTAATATAACTATGAAACCATGACATTCCGTGAATTTCAAATTATAGATGTGTGTCAAACAGCAAATATCCAATAATCTCTTGGCAGCTTTTTTGAAAAAAAAAATTTTTGCAAGCTAATAGTATATTTAGGACAGTATATTAGGGACATTAGGAGGGGATAAGGAAAGTTTTAATGGCATTTTTCAGGATCCTAGATTTATAACTCCTTCTCTTTATGGATTTACCATGTAATCTTTAATCTCTGGAAAGCTTTCATTTAACATGTGATCTGACAGCTATGAAGCTTGTCATGTATATCATGGTACCTAGAAAATTATAAGCATCTCTGTGCTCAAGAGGATCATATCAAATCTGCTTATTTTTATTTTTTTAACTCTATACTAAAAAATACGCTGGAAGACAATATTTTAGCAACATGACATTCCATTTAATTACGCATGAATATTAAACAAGAATGTTATACTTTATATAATTATCTGTCTACTTTAGATTTAGTTCTATACAAGCTAATGATTTTTTAAATTAAATCATCCTGAACTAGAGAACTAGTCACGAAGTTATTCATGATTGAATTTCAGGCATACAATGTTCCAATGCCAACTTTACCAGTGTCTACTCCCTCCACCAATGTTCCCAGTTTCTGCACTCCCCAGAAACCAAGCTTCTTTATGCACCCCCAAGCCTTGCCTCTATAGCAGGCACTTTATTCTATCTTATCACTAAAGGTGTTGTAAACCACAGTGCCAAAAAGGTGGGGGGTTGGGAGGGCTGGGAATAATAATAAAAAAAAAAGTGCTTGTTAATCAATTTTTTAAGTTCAGGATTCTGATTAGAGGAAGATGTTTGCATTTAGGCTTCTTTTTAATGAGTAGTAGATGTCTTGTATGATACTAAAAACACTTTGCAGGCTACTCATGTTTGGTGACAATATAATCAATTTCACAATATCTGTTCATTTTCTTGTAAGAATTTGGCTTGAAATTCCATACTCTGAAAATGTAAAACTGTTATTTATGGTAAGAAATAAATCCCAAGAGTAAAGGAATTTTAGAATGTTATAAGATTATATTTCATTTTATAGTGTCAGGAGATCCATAGAAAAAGCATTCATAACAGTAAGGAAGTATGACCTTTCAATTAGTCACATGAAATTCTAGGCATAGACATAAAACCTTGCTCATGACCAACTTCTTAATGCCATAGTTAAATTTCAAAAACTGCCAAATGAGGAGGATCTTCTTTAAAAAGTGCTTATCCATAGAAGTATGTGGAAGTAATTCTAAACATGATTTGTAAAATTTTTAATGAAGGGTTGAGAATGGGCTGTTCTGGCTCTTAATTCTGAAGGTAGACACTATTGATTTGTTTTTAAGATATTCTTTAAGGTGATTTTTAGTAGTACTAGCTGTGAACTACAACCATTCATTTCCTGCTTCCTTTTCTTTATTAACAAAAAGAATTTTAAAATTAGTAGGTGAAGACTGAGTATCATTATTTGGCTAAAGCAAAGTTAATGGATAAATGAAAATTAACCATGGAAGAAATGGTAGATCAGACCACATCATTCCTCTGCCTAAAAACCCTTCTGAAATTCCCCTATCGTCTCTCCACCAGCAATCTCCACCTCTGGTCTTTTTTTTTTCTTTTTTTTTTTTTTTGGGTCACACCCGGAGATGCACAGGGGTTATTCCTGGCTCATGCACTCAGGAATTACTCCAGGCAGTGCTCAGGGGAACCATATGGGATGCTGGGAATCGAACCCGGGCCGGCCGCATGCAAGGCAAATGCCCTACCCACTGTGCTATTGCTCCAGCCCTCCACCAGTCTTCAGGTCACACATGACTATGCACAGAAATCACTGCTGGCAGTGCTCAGGGGATTGGTTATATTTGGTATCAGGAGTGAATTCAGGGTTGGATGCTTATAAAGCAAGAGCCTTACCCCTTGTAAAATCTCTCCTGCCTCTACCTCAATCTTTCAGCCTTTAGTAACAACATATTTTAATTAAATCTATCTCAAGTTATTATTTATCAGCAATCTTTTTCTCATCCTCCTCTATCCTCTTATTTGCTTGCAATGTCCTTCTCAAAGAGTTTCATCCTAATATAGTAATTATATATGTGATTAACTTCCCTCAACATGTTACTATACTTAAGAAATGAATTCAAATGTAATTCATAAATTTTGATGAACTTACGAATATAAAGGTTTAATAAGATTTGAGCACATAATAAGAAATGAATACTTACTAGTCAATTTTTTATATTGGACTGGACTATCACCGGGATCAATCTTGACAAATGTGTGACTGAATCTGATAGTCACATCCCCCATTTGACCCATTTGATCTTTGGGGTTGACAGTTCTGAAATGTGTTTCATAAAATTCCTCAGACGAATCTAGTGTGATTATTACTCACCTCCCAATCCTATATGTCTGACACCTGGGGTCATATTTCTATGTAAACCACTAATATTCAAGATTTCCTCCAAGGCTATGCTTTCAAAGGGAACTCAGTTGAGACACCTAATACATTGGAATCATTTGATTTTGTATCTGTGTTTCCACTATTACACTATGTGCTGCGTTAGTGTCCCAGCATAGTACCCCACTGTGTGCACTCACTCCACCAGACTTTGATGAATTAGTATGCTTTACAGCTATGCTTTTCCAATGGGGACAAAAATGTTAAACAAGTATTGCTACTGTGCAGTCTATGGAAGTACAAGATTCAAAGATCATATTCATAGTCATTGGAATACCTAAAGTCAGTTTTCTACAAATTGATTGAAAAAAATTTAATGCCTGAATTCTGTATTAATTTATTAATTTTGCAATGCCAGAAGTCCGTTATACAAATGTTCTTTAATTCATAAAAATTCATTCCCTACACCAGTTAAAATATAGAATTAGGGTTGGGGATGTAGCTCAGCTTAGCATGTATGAGACGCAGAGTGATGCCCAGCACAAGAAATAGAGAGAGAAAGGAGACTAAGGGAAGAAGGGAAGAAAATGGAAGAAGAAGATAATTATATGCTGTAAGGTAGAGAAATGAATTCTTTGATTTGAATGGTTTAGGGTTTAGGTTCACTTGACAATACAAAGTAATGTTATATTCATTGAAAACTGCTCTAAACGTTATGTTTGTTCTTTATTTTTTGTTTGGTTTTATTTTGGTTGACAACCAGCAATTCTCAGGGGCTCTAGAATCACCCTAAATTAAATTTTCCCGCTTTCTTTTTCCCTTTTTCTCTTTCTTTCTTTCTTTCTTTCTTTCTTTCTTTCTTTCTTTCTTTCTTTCTTTCTTTCTTTCTTTCTTTCTTTCTTTCTTTCTTTCTTTCTTTCTTTCTTTCTTTCTTTCTTTCTTTCTTTCTTTCTTTCTTTTTCTCTCTCTCTCTCTCTCTCTCTCTCTCTCTCTCCCTCCCTCCCTCCCTCCCTCCCTCCCTCCCTCCCTCCCTCCCTCCCTCTCTCTCTCTCTCTCTCTTTCTTTCTTTCTTTCTTTCTTTCTTTCTTTCTTTCTTTCTTTCTTTCTTTCTTTCTTTCTTTCTTTCTTTCTTTCTTTCTTTCTTTCTTTCTTTCTTTCTTTCTTTCTTTCTTTCTTTCTTTCTCCTTTCTTTTTCTCCTCCTCCTCCTCCTCCTCCTTTCCCTCCTCCCCCTCCTCCTCCTCCTCCTTCTCCACCTCCTCCTCCTTCTCCTCTTTCTCCTTCTTCTTGCTTCTTCCCTGCTGTACCATCTCTCTTGCCCTTATAATTTTTCTGAGCATTTAACAAATCCTAAACAATTCTGGGTCATCCACATTATATTTTGAATGTATATCTGTTATCTATTTGCTTATCTACAACAGCATTTTTTGGGGAGGGTGTGGAAGCCTCCTAAACTATGCTCAGAAAACCCAGGGTCTTCTTGCTGTAACTCTCTACAGTATGGGGGATTACTTAAGCAACCCTAATGGTGCTTGGAGAGACTCCAGGGAAATACCCAGTGATGTCAGGAGAGGATGTGTGCTGCCAAGAATTGACATGGGGTCTACTGTATGTGGACATGTTCCTTCGCTGTATTGTCTTTCCAGCCCCTTCACCAATTTTTGGCCAGGAATTTCTAAGTTAGAATTTTTATTTTCCAAAGATAAACTTTTCTGCACATCACATTTTATGTAATTTTATACAAAGGAAGTAAATATTTTTAAATGTTTTTCAAAAATGAAGGTGTTCTGTATTCATAGACAATTTGTATATTGGACAAAAGATAATGTTTAATAACTCATATATTCAAATAGAAAATGTCACATTTACTACATTACTATGTTTCCTGGATATATATTTGATGTATATATAAAAGAATCTTTTTGTCTTTAATTTTGGTTTGGGGCCACACCTGGCTGTGCTCTGTGGTCAGGAATCATCCTGCCTCTGTGGTCAGGGATCATTCTTGATAGGGCTCTGGGAAAGTGGTGCTGGAATTGAGTGCCCTACCCACTGTCCTATCTTTTCATCCCTAAAATAATCTTTGAAGGCATAAATATTAAGTATAAACCAGGAACTTATGAACATGGGTCAAAAAACATGCTAAAATAATCTTCCCCAAGCTATGGATGTTAGCAGTATCCATCATTCCTTTTATTTGTAACATGAAGAAGCAGATTTAATTGAGCTACAGGCACATGGCCATTTTTGAGCTTGTATTAAGTCTCAAATAAGAATTCTGAAAATGGGAAAACAGTTCTGTATTATTGCAGAGAGGGAGAACCATTGTCATGTAAACAAAGGGAAACTTGGTAGTAATTTTAAAAGAGCTACGCACTTGACAGCTTTCTCCTTTGCCAGATTTCCCTATTCTTTCATCATTAAAATAAATAATGGATTTTACTGAATTCAGTTTTCCAAGTAGGGCATCGATTTAATGAGGCCTCATGATTACAAATACATACATTTTGCCACATAAAAAAATTTAATGTGATATTTTAAAACTAATTTTTAAAAGTGAGTTCTAAATAAGGCTATTAAAGTATGATAACATGGTTTTGGGTTTTATTTTGGTTGGTGTACAAATATGTTACCTAGTCTATATTTATGGGTTTTGTGATTTAAAAGAACAATTTGTATACAAGTACCATGTTTTTGTACCAAGAGAATCCACTTCACTCCTTTGAATCAAATCTTTGACATTTTCTTAATACATTCAGAAATCTTTGGCAAATGAATACAACTGGATTAAATTGCAAAAGATCTTTTATTTGAGACCAAAGAGAAAAACAACTAGAAATATCAGTAATAAACAATGAATTGTGAATTAAAATAAATTATTTAAAAGTTGATGTTCTATGAAAATATCTTCACTTAGATAATTCAATGACCTATTACACCAACTTATTTACTTTGGGCTTACCTAGAGTTCTGTTTTGGGAAATAAAGAAAGAATTTTTCTCTTGTGTAAGGATCTTATTTCAGTAAAAATTTCAATTTATATCTACCTTATGTAAATAAATCCCATTTCCAGAGTTTGTACAGACCTTTTATCATTTATAATATTAATAGAATATGACGTGACTGCACAGGTTAACAGAATCATCTGAAATCATGAGTATCTAGGACTTTTGTTAGATATTGTAGAGAACTTGTAGAGAACAATTTAATTCAAATTTTAACACCTGTTGTTGAAAGTAGACTAGAGATGGAACGCGATGGCCACTCAGTGCCCCTACTGCAAACCACAACACCCAAAAGGAGAGAGAGAGAACAAATTGGAATGCCCCGCCACAGAGGTGGGGTGGGGCAGGGGGGATGGGATGGGGGGCGGGGGGAATGGGATAGGGGGGTGGGAGGGATACTGGGTTCATTGGTGGTAGAGAATGGACACTGGTGAGGGCTGGGCTCTCGAACATTGCATGAGGGAAAAACAAGCACGAAAAGGTGTGAATCTGTAACTGTACCTTCACTGTGACTCACTACAAAAAAATAAGAAAATAAAAAATTAAAAAAATTTTTAACACCTGGTTTATTTATCTCTATTGCTGCTTTACTTTCACTGTGTCCTAGAATGACACAATTGGAAATAATGACTATTCAATTATATTGTTTTTGAAGGTTGCCAATAGTATATGCAAGAACCTTTTTAATTCACCAGGTTTTCCCAAATGATTAAAATAAATTTCACAGAGAGAAACTATAGAGTAATTTATAACAGAAGTAAATAGACATGAAAGAATCTATCTTAAGCTACTGTATTAATAAAAATTATTTTTAATTAATACAGTTTAATCAGAGCACCTTACATGAAAGGATATGCTTTAACACTGAGCCACATCTCAGCACAATTTAATTTTATTTAGGAAAATACTCAGTGCTAATAATTTTAGCTATTCAAAAATGCATAGGAGTCACATCAGGTTCTGGTAAAGGTGATGTTAAGGTTACTTCCCGAGATGCCAGCCCAGTGGTGCAGGCCTGATGTTTCACTGCCTGGACTAGTTGAAGGCTAATGGAAATAAAAAAACCAATATCATCCTAACATGTGAGCATCAATGAGTAAGTTTGCAAAGTTGGAGACTTCTGCAAGTCACTAATGAAGCATAAATTAGTTACACAAATGCTTCTACTAGACCACTGGCAATGACATGCCCCCTGTAATATTATATACACATACATATATCTTATATATAAGATCTAAGAGATAGAGATATATAAGATAAAGATATGATATATATATACTATATATATATATATATCTGGCAAACGGGTATAGTGTTTGCCTTGCACACAGCCAACCTGGGTTCGATTCCTCTGTCCCTCTCGTAGAGCTCGGCAAGTTACTGAAAGTATCCCACCTGCAGGCAGAGCCTGGGAAGCTACCCGTGGCATATTCAGTATACCAAAAACAGTAACAAGTCTCACAATGGAGGCATTACTGGTGTCCACTCGAGCAAATCGATGAACAATGGGACTACATTGCTACATATATATATATATATATATATATATATATATATACATACATATACATAGATAAACACATATCTTAAGAAACCAAGCACAAATCTAATATGTCCTTAGGGAATTTTAATTTTACTATGAGTTCAAAGGATAAACTGTGTGTTTTGTAAAATGCAATTATTGTTATCTGCTTGATTTCTATTTGAAAAGATTATTCCATGCAATTGACCTGTCATCACGATGACACCAGAATGGTAAGTTCTACTGGGTAACATGATGCTCTCATTCTCAACAGTTATAGCATTGGGATGGTGTTTTGGTCATAACAAAGAATTAATATAGTTCCATACCTCTTTAGGTTATCTCTTTCTCTCTCTCCAGAAGAATATATATAAATTATTTGAATTTCAAGTTGCCTTGAAATAGGAATTCTGTATGTGGCTTTGAATAAGTTGGGGTTTAAGACCCTAACAGAACAGTGTATGCAACAGGACATATATTCTAACATGAACTGTTGTATTTCTATGGAAAGTCATATCAAGAAACCTTGTTATGTATCCATATTAACTTGTAGGACCCACCATTTTCTTTTATCCTACACTTTTATAAATGCATAAAAAGTTTCTAGTTTCTTTAGCAACTTCTGTAATAGTGAAATGTGTGAAATATTTACACAATTGAGTTTAAGAAATTTGTGAGGATGACTTTTATAAGCTAACTAAATTGTGATATTTTAAAATACAAATTTCTAAGAATATTATGAGGCAGCTGGCAAATAAATTTGAGCAACTCTATCACCATTCAATAAGTAACGATTGTCCACAGAACCCTGTCCTGAATAAAGCAACATCACTGGTATCAGGTCATAGAAGGTCATCTCAGAAGTTACTTTACTGCTTCTTTAAATCGAACTCAAGTGCCAGAGAGAGTACAAGGGTGCTTACCTTGTTTGCAGCTAGTCCTGCTTTGATCCCTGGAACCACATATGGGTCCCTGAACATCACCAGTCCTGGCAAAGAGCCAGGAATAGCCACTGAGAAAGGCTGGATATAACATCAAACCCTTCTCCCCTTGATCCCCACCAAATTCACACAAAAAAAGTGAATTTGATTCTTAGACTGGGCTATTCTGTAAAAAGTAAAAAAACAATTGGAAAAATATCTTGTTTAAAGACCTGAAAAGAACATATGCCTACAGTTGCTTTGTGATAACTACCACAAAACCATATTTTGTTTTGCCTATTGACCTTATTATTCTCTTATCAATGGCTTACAGGCAATATTTTAAGAGATGCCTTTGAATCTCCTAGAAATAACAACATAATTATAATGCAAGGAAGTATTAGATATAGATCCTGCTCTATACTACGCCCCCTTTACTGGTCTTTCTTACAACTATTTTCGCGATTTTGCTAATGAGTCAAAAGTGAATTCTAGATTCCAGGACACACATGTGCTTTTTATTTTTTCCACTGACTTGCTGAAACATTGCGTTTCCACTAGAGACTGGATACAAGGCAAACTATAAAACATTCGGGCAACATGCTACACTTTCATCAGTGACCTTGAACTTCTAAGTGAAGAAAGTCTCTAAAGAATCAAACTTTGGAACCAGAGATGCCTTTTACACCTACCAAGGAACTCTAAAGATGTACTTATGAATGAAAACACTATATTTGATAATAAATTGTGCCAGTACAAGAGGGAACTTGTATTTTCCTGATAGGTTTAGTTTCAACAATTTATTCCTTTGGATTTTTATATCATGTAACATAATGGTTTCAGTTTCAACTAGACCAAGATATGTTGGCAGCAATAAGTTAAATCATGGAACAAAGATATGAGATTTCTTTCGTCATATAATTTCATGTTAAAGAAACCTCTACTTTAACAATGTAAGCTTCCTATTTTTGATATGTGGTATACAATGATTAAGAAGACTGACCGTTTGCATAGGCTAGTTAAATTCAAGTTCTGACAGTTGCTATCTGTTGGACACTGGATAAGTTCTCTAAAATTACATTTTTTGCTTTTGTTTTTGGGTCTCACATACCTGTGCTCAGGACTTACACCTGGCTCTGCGCTTAGGGTCCTCGCATGGTGTGGGGACCCTAAGGTATGGCAGGGGGGATGGAACACAGGTTGGCCATGTGCAAGGCAAGTACTCTACCTACGGTACTATCACTGGTGAGGTTCTCTAACCTTTCTAAATTATAAATTGTAGGATAATATTGGGTTTGTCCTTTTAGCCTTGCTGCAGGGGACTTAGGTTTATTGAGTTACACCCATCACAGTGCTCCCAAGTCACTCCCATTCCTTTATCTGTAAACTCTTCTCTGCACCCTCCTTTCCAACCAGTCAATCACCTTTTCCCTAATCAAACTCTGTTAGGTTGTAAGATCAGATTTTTCTAAGGATACTGAACTTGTATTCTAAGTTATGTTTTTTGCATAGTTTACCTTAAAACAATGTCCTTTCTGCATGGACATAGGAAGACAGTTAATATTATGCTCTTGTAACTTGGGAGTTGATTGACTCTGAATAATATTTACTCCTGGGCATTTGCTTTCTCTACTCAGTTGCCCTTAGTTCCTAGCACCCCAAAAGTAGGGTCCCGAGAAGGGACTGAATGGAACCAGGGCAAGCTGTGAGCTATGCTGGCATCAAAATGGGCCAGGCCAAAGTGCCACAATACTCAACTGTAAGTTGAGAGCATGGTTATGGACAAATGCTGTCGTGATCCAAAAGTATTGACGAGATTAGGACCCTGCTGGGGTTAGGAAGACTAACCTGGCCTGAGGACTCTGGTCTGGAATATATAGTGAGAAATCCTAAAGAACCAAACTTTAAGATTGATATATGTCTTACTGTGCTCGTTCAAAATGACATGCTAGAAATATTAGAAGTAAATTTTTATAACTATTTAAGTGAATCACTAGCTGAGGAAAGAAGAAAGCAACACACCCTGGATTGGATCTCTTAGTAAGAGATCTCCTACTAAGTGGAATCTCTTTAGATGAGATTTTATCCTTGAGTTAATCTCCTGGCAGAGCGGCCTTACCTCTCTTTGTTGATTTGTTAATATTCAATGCCACCTTTGTATTATCACCCTATATAGGGTGAGTGAGATCAGGGGACACAGAGATCAGTAGAGAGATCAGAAGAGACACGAGGAGAGACAACAGAGACAGTCAGATATAGAGAGACAGTCAGAAGAGAGCACAGTGACACACACAGAAGCAGAGCACAAAGGAGGAGGTAGGGAGAGAAGGAGAGCCAGCCAGAGGAGGCAGAAAAAGAGAGTCAGGGAGTTGTCAGAGCGAGAAGCAGTCAGAGTCAGAATCCAGCGAGTCAGAGTCAGGATCCAGGGAAAAAGAAGCAGAAAACAGGAAGAAGAAGAGTCAGAATCCAGAGCCAGAATCCAGAAAGTAGAGAGAGTCAGAGTCAGAAACCAAGGATCTGGGATCTAGGAATGAGGGGGTAGGAAGGAAAGGTGTGTGAGATGGGAGAGACGAGAGACTGAGTAAACAACAAATAATCAACACCCAGCTTGATCCTCGTTCTTCCTTCGCCTGCCCACCACCAACAGCCATCCTGATCCAGTTCATACACAGCGGCTTGAGAGCACCGAACGTGAATGGTGAGAGAAAGAGAGCTGCCCCGAAAGCCCTCGAACACACATCACCCTTCCACGCATGCATTTCTATTTTTTCAATAAATATTTATGCCATATGAGGTATGAGAAATAACAATATGAAATACATTTGAAAATATCCAGTCACTTCTGCATATATTTAATTATTTAGATGATAAAAATAGATGATATTTATCAAGTGATCTTCAAATATTTTAGGACAATTACTTAATTTCTTTAACATGTATTATTCTCATATAATAGAATTCTTCCTGCCACTTTTTCTTTTGAATCATTTCTAAGATTCTTTTAGATACACACAATCACATGCATATCTTTAAACATTTTGCATTTTCATTTCCTCTTTCATTATGATGGTGTAACAACCTACTAATATCATCCTCTGCCTCTCCAACAATTTTTTTCTCCCTCAAAAACATCTTCCAAAGTGCGTCCAGCAGATTTATGAAAAATAAATTCACATATATATTTTTTTGCTTTTTGGGTCACATACAGTGGTGCACAGGGGTTACTCCTGGCTCATGCACTCAGGAATTACTCCTGGAGGTGCTCAGGGGACCATATGGAATGCTGGGAATCGAACCTCAGTCGGCTGCGTGTAAGGCAAATGCCCTACCAGCTGTGTTATCACTCCAGCCCCAATTAAAAACTTTTACTTAACAAACTGTCACTAAATTGTCTATACCATTTGGAGTTCTTTTTATTTGCATCAAATATTCTATTGATAGTAAGAGTAAGTCAGCCTTATGTTTTGGTAACTTAAGAGTCACTTATTTCCACTGCTTAGTTTTGTGACATTTTCATATATGATGTTTGCTTTCCCTAAATTCATCCACAGTCCTCTCCCCTGGAAGTATACTGCTATAAACTATTCAAGTTGTTTATACTTGAATGCTTTCTAATATGCAAGATTGTTATTTTTCTCTGAATCTCTGCTTGTGTTATTTATTATCAAAAGTTGACTCCTAGTGTTTCTATTCCATTTTATTGTAGATTGTGTTCTCCAAAACCAACTCTGACATGATATTTTATGTGCAGTAGCACACTAAACAGTGCCCTTGGAATAAATACCTATGGTATTGAAGAAGAGGATTGAGTCAAGGGAGAAGTCAAGGCACAAAAAAGGCCCATCAATAATTCCAGTTGACCTCACTGGAATTTCTGGAGTTAAAAAACGATCCATCCCAGTTGTTTTAAGCTGTGCTAAAGTGGTCTGTGTTTTATAATGTTGTTTTGATCTATCTGTTCATATGATCAATTTTCTGAAGGTTGTAAACCTGGCCAAGATGGCTCCCTGCAGCTGAGGCAATGTCTGAGGTGAAGGCAGCTAGCAGAGAGTACTCCCATAGACAAGGAAACTTCTTTTTTGAAGAAGTTGGGCAGCGCTTCCCCTTTTGTATCACTTCCTTATAGAACAAAGCTAGCTAATTAAGCTAAACAATATGGCTTAAGTGTTTTGTGTCTTTTATTGACTAGAACCACTGAAATGGTTGTCATACATCAGTGTCGAAGACAGGGGTCTGTACCCTATACTGGAGAACTGAAAGGCTCAGTTGTCAACAATCTGTGTGGTGAAGCATGAAGAGAAGAGTGAGTTTAATTCTGGAAAACAATCCTCTTTATATCTTGTGAACTGGCCAAGGAAACAGTGAGGTTATCACAGGATCACAAAGACCTTCTATCCATAGTCACATACTTGAATTGTGATTTAAAGAGCAAAGCAAACTACACAAACTTTAGGTTCATACACTATAAAATAAATAAAAAGTAACCTCTGTCTTTGCCTAAACCCTAGATAAGACAGTTCATCACCTTAAAAAAATCACACAAATCTCCCCTTCTAGAATGCAATTGTTAGTAACAATTTCAAAAAGTGTCTTGAAAACCTTGAACTTTTCAGAGATACACATTACATTATTCCTCAATCATTGAAACCTCTGCACTCTCTAGTTTTAGTATCTTATGGTGACATTTTCTGCCAGACAATAAAAAGAACTTATCTGAAATGGAATTTGCACAATAGAGCATAAATCTTCTACTCAAAAGACTCTACTGGTCATTCACTCATTTTAATATTTCTCTTTCAAATGCTTTACAAAATTCTCACCTTATTTTTGGTTTCTCATTATTAAATAATGCCATACAGTATTTGGTGCCAATGGTAGTTAGCTGCCAATAATTTACCATGTTTTATCATTATGAATTACTTACTTCAACAATTTCAATAACTTCATTATAAGGCACTTTGCAAGCACACGGGAGCATACCAATATCAACATAATTCAGTCCATGGTCAATTGAATACATTTTAAAAGGAACTTTTTCATCTGTAAGAAAATAAGAAATGTATTACATACCTGTAATATAATTTTAGATAAAAATTCTACCTTTAATCCAAAGGTGAATACTATCAATGAAGAATTGATAAACTCTTCATTAGAGAATGTAACATTAATGTTTAGCCTTAAATATTGGGTGGAGATTTATATATGTATTTATATCTACTAATTTATTTAATTTTCACAGGTAAATAAAGTTATTATAACTAGATGAGGAAATATAGAGAAGTTAAAATAACAAAGTTATTATGTAGCTAAATAATTAAAAGTTCATAAACTCAGTATTCATATTTTGTTGAATATCTAATTTGATCTCTGCTTGTCTGTAAAGCTCTGTTTTCTCAAATCAGGCGATCCTCATGGGGTTTGTTTATAATTTTACATTAAACCAGAATCTGAGAATTCAGAGCCATTTTTAGTTTTCTTTACGATGCTGAAACCTGCTCCCCTGTGTGTTTGTACATATACATATGTTGTCATTTTTTTGTTTGGGGGCCATAACTGGTATTGTTGATAATGTTTGGGAGACCATGCAGTGCCAGGGATCAAACCTATGCCTCCCACACGCAAAGGATGCACCCCGGCCTTCTGAACTATTGTCCGGGCCTACATCTTTACTTCTAAATAACAACAGATATATATGTCACAAAATTCAAGGTGTGAGGTAACAACAGCATGGACCTTTCACTTTATGGGTTGAAATTTCACCCAGAGAGAACAGATGGCTAAACCTCCAAATGCAAACATTGAGAAATTAAGTGAATAATCATTAATCACCAGTGATTTTTTTTTTGGTGACTTTTTGCTTCAATATGTGGGAATATTTTGAATATCTGAAATATGTTTGGTGTCTTGAATTTTTTTAAAATTTGCTAAATAAGACAAATCTAAACTTGTGAATTTAAGAAATATAATTGACTCTATCAATCAATTCAAGAAAGAATCATGCGGCATCCCATCTTGTAAGTAGCAGACACTGCAAAAAGTTGCACAAGATAGAAGATTTATGTGGTCAGAAAGAGGGTGGGACAAAATGATTAGCAAAAGAAAAAAATTTTTTTTCAACCTTAGTCATGTCCTGTTGAAGGAAGAAGGTTTACCATGAAGATTACTGCACTAGTGTTGACCAGGAAATTTCAGGTTAATATACATTTTCATTTTGGGGGATATATGAAATTACAATTAGATTAGGTAGTAAATCTTGTGAGCCTTGGCATGAGGCATTTGATTTTCAGTCTGTCGTTTCTTTTTTTAATAGAGCAGTAGAGTGATTCTCTGTGGTCTCATAATGAGTAGGCAGAAAGACAGCATTCTCTCAATTCTACATATGAGAAAATGGAGATGTTGAAAGGTCGTGCGAAAATTCATCGTCAAGTAGCAAGTTACGTGTGAAACTTAGACTAGAAATCAGATCTCTAGATTCGTTTTCAATGTGATTCAGGAGTTTTTAGATGCAAAATTAACCAATTTTCTTCTCACTTTTGAATAATGATATCTGGTGAATCATCTCCGAAGAGGAGCATTTTCATAACTCACCTGAATGAACTATTGTTTAAATGCTATTAGTTTTTGGCAATAGGCCTGAACTGAAGTGCTGACATATGGGAATAGAAAACCTTTTTGCTCCTCGCAGAAAACATTTATTTTTCCCGGCAGTGTATTTTCAAGGTAGCTGCTGGATGGTGTTAATAAGCAAGGGAGGAAGGATCTAGAGGAGTGGCAAATATAGGTGTGAAATTCAGCTGCTTCTGATATAAAATAAGACCCATAGGTAGCAGAGAGCTCTGAACTAAGAGAGCACCCTGACTCAGAGTTTAATGAAACAAAACAGTTCACTGCTTCCTGGGGGGTTAGGTGAAACACACTAGTTTCACTCCAACATTTTTCAATTAGAATTTTCTCCCTTTTTTTAAAGTTAAAAGAGAAAGAAGTCATCGAGTTCACTGATGAACTTCCTGCCAATTTTTTGACAATTAATATGCAAAACATTATGCTCAAACTTCACAATTATTGTGAAGCATTCCATGATTCTATGAGACTACATGAAGAAAAAAATACTACAGTGAAAGAATACAGAGGTTTAGGTAAAAGGTATTGCATATGTAAATCCTTAAAAAAAATCATTTAAAAATTGTTATGTGCCTGCCAAAGGGCAAAAAAAAGTCTCATTTATGACATGAAAAATATGATGATTATCGCAATAAGGTTCAAGTACAAAATAAAATTTAATGCAATATGTTTTAGAGGTCAGAGTTGAAAACTTCGTTATATAAATGAGAATAGGCAGTATATTATATTGTATTAAATAATTTTAATGATCTTATTTACATAGGTTAAAATCATATAGCAATTAATAATTACAAATTGACTTTTGTTGATTTATTTTCTGATAATTCTATTTGCCATTTCTTTAAGTTTTGTTGGAGTAAGCAAGTTGAAATAAATTTGAAGTAAATTATATGTAAGCCTTACATTTAGTATATAACTCTACCTGAAATGGATGAACTAAACTCCATGCTTAAATCTTATATAATTAAATTCTTTGAGAAAACTGCCCTAACACATATTGAGACATGGATAATTAATTTTGACCAGAAGAGTCAAGAGAGGAAGATTTATGGTGTTGCTAAAATTCTGGTTTGAGTAAAATTATAAAAAGCTTCCTATATACTGAGATGTGTGATATAAACCTAGAATTTTATTTCTGGTTCCACATATATAAACTTTTTAGCCTTACAACTTTGATTTTGGGGTTGATAACAGAAAAATGTGGTGCTTAAACAATACTTTGACATCACTTTTCTTTGCTATCTTAATTTATGCATTCACTACTTGAAATTTTTCATTTACATTTGAAGGATGACGACCTTTATTGAATCCTAGATGGAAAAAATATACTTACTTAGAGGACTATTCACTTTTGTGTACACTTGCACATTCATAATGAGTTCTTAGCAACATAATATTGCTTGTCCTAAAGAAGAATGACATAAAAATTATTTTTTTTAATTAATTTAATTTTGTTGGGCTGGAGTGGTAGCGCAACGGGTAGGGCATTTGCCTTGCATGTGGCCAACCCAGGTTCGATTCCTCCGCCCTTTCGAAGAGCCTAGCAAGCTACCGAGAGTATCTTGCCTGCAGGGCAGAGCCTGGCAAACTACTCTTGGCATATTCGATATGCCAAAAACAGTAACAACAAGTCTCACAATGGAGACATTACTGGTGCCTGCTCGAGCAATTCGATGAGCAACAGAATGACAGTGAATTTTATTTTGTTATGTCTACTTAAGAAGTTTCAATAGTGTTCAAATTCATAGCATTGATGCACACATTTAATATGTAACCACCCCCCCCCAAAATGTCCATGACCCTTCACTGCTGTCACTACTAGTCTAGTCTTCTTTCACCTCCCTTACTGCTGTTTGATAGTTGGTTCTATATTCCAGTGTCAAGGATTTATTATTTTCAGTAGTACTTATGTTTCTATTTTGACTATCTCCTTTCCACAGATGGATGAGAGACAGTATTTTTTACATTCTGACTGTGGACATGTTTCCAATTGTACTTGCTCTATTATAGAGACTGTTTTTCTGGAGGTTGGCCTCCTAAGAAGTGCTCCGGGAGCTCTGGGGCGCCTTCTGGAAGTACTCGGCTAATCAGACCGAGTAGGTAGTTTGATGTTCAGGCCCAAGGATACAGTGCTGCTTGGACCCTTTAATACTGCGTACCACCAGGGAACTTAGTAGTACTTTGGGGTCTCCAGGGTGGTCCTGGAGGTGCTTGAGATGGTATTTGGTACAATGGACTGAACTGTGGTTCCAGGCATGATGGGCAGCCTAACTCCTATCTTTCCCTAGTCACACTGAGACTTTTTTCCAAACACGTATAGAAGATAGTTCCCTTTTAAAATGCTGCTATGTTGGTTCAGCAATTGTCACTGTCGCTGTCATCCCGTTGCTCATTGATTTGCTCAAGCGGGCACCAGTAACATCTCTATTGTGAGATTTCTTGTTACTGTTTTGGCATATTGAATACGCCACAGCAATTAAAATTAGAAGTTTCACTCACCTCGAATCTTATTTTAAAAAGAAGATACCTACAACATCCGTGAATTCTTTCCCAGTAGCTCCCTTTACCTTACCAATCCAGTAAGATCCTTAGTTGTCGCTATTTATAAACAGGACCTTACATTGAAGTTGGCTTGCTGGGCTTGCACTTCAGGTGACATAGAATGAGTGTCTTTCTCCTTGGATTCCATTTTAATCACCCAAGAACAGTTGCTACTTTCTGCAGAGATAGAACAACTTTCATATGCCTCCATTTGCTAGACCTTTTGGTCTTGTGTCTAGAGTATCCAAATCATCACAAAACAGTGGTCTCTAAAGCCATTTATGAGAAGTTATTTCATCCTCATCATCTCGGATTTCCACTTTTCTACTTTTTGTTCATGAGAGAACACATAAAACCATGAAATTCTCTGAAGGAGGGGTAGTACATCACAACTACTGGAGCTGATATAGAAGGAGAGATGCAGAGGATGAGGAAGAGGGAGAACCCTGCCATTACTGATGTCTTCCATCCTGGCTTACAGCACATTCTGGTAGGTACTAATCATGTTATAGTCATTGGACTCCTCCTAACTCTTGTGCCTTTCTGAGTTCTAACCAACTTGCTGTTCTTTGAGTGTGTGTAGAGCTTCCATGATCAAAAGAGTCAGTCGATCGACTTGCAGCTTATGTGCTATTTTGCAGTTACATTGCCCTCCTTCCTTATATAAATGTTAAAATAAATTTCAATTTGAAAAACTAGTTACTGATGAGAGCAGATAAGAGCAGCAACTATGAGAATTAAAAAATATCACCCAGATGCAGGGAAAAGTCACACAAATTGAAAGAGGATACAGAAAGATAAACAGGGATAAATAAATTTAGTATCAGTACATGTTTAGCCTTTGAAAATGTTTCAGTGTTTCTGGAAAAATGTTAACAATATGTTACATACAGAATTTATAAAGAATTTTGTATGAGTTCTAATTTGACATTAAGGATACACCACAAAAGAGTTAATCATTTGCATTTAAAAATTGATGAAGTGCTTTTTACGAAGATGGCGCTGAAAGCCAGGAAGGAAGCCCCTGCCCCTCCCAAAGTTGAAGCCAAAGCCAAAAAAGCTTTGAAGGCCAAGAAAGCAGTGCTGAAAGGTGTTCACAGCCAGAAAAAGAAAAAGATCCACAGGTCACCTACCTTCCAAAGACCCAAGACCCTGCAGCTGAGAAGGCAACCCAAATACCCTTGGAAGAGCTCCCCCAGGAGAAACAAGTTTGACCATTATGCCATCGTCAAGTTTCCTTTCACTACTGAGTCAGCCATGAAGAAGATAGAAGATAACAACACACTTGTGTTCATTGTGGATGTCAAGGCCAACAAGCACCAGATTAAATAGGCTGTGAAGAAGCTCTATGACATTGATGTAGCCAAAGTCAACACCCTGATTAGGCCTGATGGAGAGAAAAAGGCATATGTTCGGCTGGCTCCTGATTATGATGCCTTGGATGTTGCCAACAAAATTGGGATCATCTAAACAGTCCAGCTGGCTAATCCTAAATACAGTTTTTTTTCCACCATAAGAAAAAAATTGAAGAAGTCAGGGGCTGGAGTGATAGCACAATAGGTAGGGTGTTTGCCTTGCATGTGGCTGACCTGGTTTGATTCCCAGCATTCCATATTATGGTCCCCTAAGCACTGCCAAGAGTGATTCCTGAGTGCAGAGCCAGGAGTGAGTCTTATGCATCGCCGAGTGGGACCAAAAAAAAAAAAAGCAAAATTAAATAAATAAAACTTAAAAATGAACAGATCAGGAACAAGAAAGACTAAGTTATTAAGTTATTAAACAAAACTTGTAATAAAAAGTCTCATACTCAAGCCAAGTGACTTTATGGCCAAACTAATATCACCACACCCTGATGATAACTAAGAACTGTATGACTGGGCCCTGAAGATGACTCATTGGGGGAAAATGCCTGCTTGGCACACGTGAGGCCATGAGCTCAATCCATGGGTCACCCGCATGTGTAAGTGTGATCCTTGCAGGTCTGGTTCTGAAGCAGAATGTGCAAATCTCCAGCATAATAAAAAAGTGTGCGAGCACCACAGCTCAAGGGTGTGACTATTTACAAGCATTTGCAACTGGAAGATGTGTAACACCTACATTTGTATAAGGATCTAGAAACAATACAAGTACTGAACAAAAGAAGATTGAATAAAAACTACGGTCTATATACACACAGGAATACTCCTCAGTGCTGAGAGCAGATGAAAATGTGAAATTTCCTGCAACTTGGATGGAATTTGAGAGTCATGAGTCATATAAAGTGAAGTTGAGTCAGAAAGAAATGAATTCCAGATGGTCCCATTCGTAAGTGTAGTACCGAAAGCCAAAGCAATGGATTAGACAAACCCCATTGGAAAGAAACCCTGAGACAAGGTCAAGAGAAGAGTGATTTCAGGAAACTAAGGGGAAGACAGGGACCTAGGGAGGAATTTTCACACTCTGGTGGTGGATATGATATAGTGGCATCGCCAGTGTAAAACAGTAATAATGGTACCATTGTAGATATAGAGACATTTAAGTAGCCACATTTCTCACAGCTAGGAGTGATCCCCTCAGTGACTCATGTGTATCACTGCTGTGTATGAGCATACCAAAGAACATTACAATCAGAATGCACACAAGCACCAACTAAAAGAGTCTGAACCTCGTGAGCAATGTGCAAGCACGGTATTCAGATGTGTGTCCTCTGGCTAGCACCACAACCAGTGTGCAAGTAGCACAACCAAGTGTGCAAGCACCCCAACCAAGCATGGACCATGGGCAATTTGTGCATGTTTGGATATATGCCTATAGATCCAGTCATATTCAGAGGTGAGGGAATCACTCTGCTCAAAAATGCAAAATGATAGTATAGAGTTTCTGAATGGATTATCTTTACAAGATAAAGTAATCCATACCCTAGTAATGGAACTGATGATTCATCCTGTTTTTATATAGTTGTTTTTAGGTTAAAGTCACTTTAGCTAATATTTATTAATTCCCCTATTTTCATCATAGCTCATGATTTTGCTTTGCCTAAATGGCATTTGGATTAGAGCACCTTGTGAAGTGAGTTTTCCACATATTTTTGCCATCTTCAGAACTGATAAGAACAGAATTCTCTCCTCTCTCTCTTTCTCACTTTCCCCTCCCTCTCCCTCGCACTCCCCCCTTCCCATTTCTCTCTCTCTCACTGGAGGCACATGTGCTAGAGTAAAGTTTTTCTTTATTTACTTCAAGAAATAACGTTATCATACTGCAATCAATATAGGAATCAAAATTCCCTTTGATGCTTAACCAATATCTTATCCACCTAATGGTGCCATCACTAAGAACACACCCCCACCTGTCCTATAATAGTAGTGTGATACTGTTTGTATTTGTGGAACCCTGATATTTTTCTTTTCTTTGGTTATTTAATAGTCACAATGTATGGTAGTTTTGCTTAGGAATATCTCTTCTTAACTGGGGTATATTTTTTGGCTTCCTTTGAAATTTGTGTCGCCAGAAAAATGTCAGTAGTCAGTAGAAGCTTAAAAAAAAAGTGTTTCTTTTCCCTCTCAACCCATTGAGATGATGCCAATAAATGGAGCAGCTGACTTGGATCAGATGGGGCCGCTTATCATGATGTGGAGATTTCACAACATCCCTTTAGGTAATTTCAATACAGTTGGTTTAACTAAAACATAAAACCTGACTGGAAAAATATCAGATACCTTATTCAGTACACTTGTTAATCTTCCAACCTAGTAAGTTTACTCCAGAATAATAGAAATTCAACTCAATAATAGTTTATGCTCATAGGCACTAACGTTGACACAAAAGTACATTGGAAAATAATATTTTTATCATTGATAATTGATGTATACTAATATTGCCATAGCTCCAAAAATATTATTTTAACTTATTTAAACATTCTTATTGAGAGATTATAGCTTACAATAGTTTTGAAATCAGTTTTATACTTGCATAGCTGCTACATCAATCCCTGCACCAGTGTGACAAAATTCCTCCACCATTGTCCCATGGTCCCTTTCCCTCTTACACATTTGACTCCTAAATTCCTAGTTTTATTGATCTGGAGGTTGGCCTCCTAAGAAGAGCTCAAGTAACTTTGGGGCACCTTCTGGAAGTATTTGGTCAATCAGACCAGGTAGTTTGATGCACAGGCCCAAGGATACAGTGTTGCTTGGACCCTTTAGGATTTGCTTCAGGATTTGTTCCAAATGCATGTATTCCTTTATGTGAGTTTGGGGGATTCCCAAGCAGTGTTCAGGGATATCTAAGGTGTCCCACTGATAATTCTCTGCCAGCCAAGATGGCAGTTCAATTCAAGGTTCACGAGGCAGGTGATACCAGGGGCAAGCCTAGTCATACTTGTTGGTCTTCAAGTGCCTCTAGGATGGGTGCGTGCTAGGTTTGTGCCCTAATCACCAAACTAAAACCCATCCAAATAAACATGTTCTTGACATTAGAAGGGCTTAGAGAAGATCAAGAATTAGATGACAGGTGAGTTGCATGAGCAGCAGGGGTTTTGTTTAGAGTATGGAGCACTTGGTTAAGAGTAGTCTTAGCGACAGTCGGTGGCTTTGTACAATATAATTAGGTCATTCTTCTCAGGGATCTATGTAGCTATAAGGTTTTAGAAAGGCGCGGTTTTAGAAAGAGAAAAATAAATAACATCAAAAACTACCTCTGTTTCCCTTGCATTTTTTTTAATTTAAAAAGGAAATCTTTACATATCTTTCAAGACGCAAAGAATTAAAATAATCAGATAATGCTAAATGTTAGTATGCTGAGCACTCTCTGGATGAGTAGTTAATCATTTCTATTTAATTTGAATTTGTATTTAATTTGTATTTAATTAATTTGAAGTACCATGGTTTATAATACTATTCATGATAAGTTATCATGCTTACAGTGTTTCAATACCATACTCCCCACCAGAGTCTACTTCCCTCTATCATTGTTTCAGTGTTACTTCCAATTCCGGCCCCCCCCCCCCCACGCACACACACACACCTCCACCCCTGGCCACCATCTCCTGCCGCTGGTAAATTCAGTTTTGTAGACTTTGGTTTTGTGCCTTTGATCTTTTGTTTTCCGGTACTATGTTTCTTTGTATCCCACATAGAAAGAGCTCATTCTGTATCTGCTCCTCTCCATCTGATGGACCTCATTCAGCATGATACCCTCTTGTTCCATCCATGAATAACAAATTGAGGGATTTAATACTTTTCATAGACAAGGAATATCTATTTATCTATCTGTCTCATCAGTTCTTCTTCCAGTCAACTATACTTGTGTACATGAGTTGTTTCCAGATCCTTGGCTATTGTGAATAGGGTGATAGTGAACATATAAATGCAAATGTACTTTTTAAATACTGCTTTTAGTCTCTTGGGTTAGATACTAAGGAATGGAATTGTTGAGTCCTGTGGAAGCTTCAATTCTTTTGTTTTTTGTTTTTTTTGTTTTTGTTTTTGAGAAGAGTCCATATTGTTTTCCAAATAACTTTACCAGTTGATATGCCTACAATAGTGGATGAGGTTCCTTTATCCCCATATTCATGCCAACGTTGGTTGTTTTTATTCTTTTCTGTGTTTCAGTTTCCCTTGCAACTTTTATCAATTATTAGCCTCTATGCATTGTATTTGGAGTCCATTCCAAATGCAGGGGAGCATAAGTCTCCAGGGATTGAGGAATGCCATCAGAAATACCTTGTAGGCAGGAAACCTCGGTCTGCCCCTCCTTGGCCCAAGTTATTTGCCTAGTAGACGTATAGCCTCTCTTCTGTACACCAACATCTATACTTTGAATATAAACAGCACCAGAGGGAAGCAGAGTTTATAGCAGAAACATTGAAGAGAGATATCTTACCAGATTCCTGCTACTGGAGGATAATTTTAGATTCTTTCACTTACATAATTTTTTTAACCTTAGTTCCAGTGTTCTATATCCTTTCCTTCTTTTAAATAAGATGGGCATCTCGAATTTTCCTTCTATTGATTTAATACACTTTTGTGATAAATACCAGAAGGAAAGATGATCACCTTAGGTAGTTAAAATTATCTCAGTGTCTTTCTGACAATGTTACAGAAACAGAATTTATAGCTGGGCAACTGGAAAAAGGAAGCTGGAAAAAATCACCTGTCCTAGAAGCACTGTATAATAGATGATCGTGCTAACAGCCCAGCATCAACATAGCTTTTTTGAAGAATGAGGTTGCAGTGTTAAAATCAGGTGTAAGAAATTTCACCTGAAATCTGGGCTGCCTCCTCTCCATCTCCCCTCAGTCCCCTCCCCCGGACCGGCTCTCTCATTTCCGAAAGCATCTGTTATTGAAAAAGCTTGCCAAAAAAGTGTCCCTGCTAGATTTTTCGAGACATGAGCTCTGATCATTTCCAAATGACAGAAAATCAGCTGTGGGATTTATGCTCTAAGTAATCATTAACCATGGGCCCTGCATCAACCTAATGGAAAATAACTAAGAGAAGGGAAGAGGAAGGAAAATTAGGCAAGAACTAAAGACAGAACAAAAAAATTCTTTGTGGTTCTACCAGGAAAGTCACAGAGCAAACCTCTGACCCCAGATACAGAAACACTGAGAGGCAAAGACTGGGAATCATGAGGGACCTGAGCAGGAATGTCTGGATAAGAGACTCAGGGTGGAAAAGTCTAACAAACAAAAGCTCTAGTGAGTATCAGTTACAAGGGAACACCAGGCTTTAGTGAGTTTCATCTCTAGGGCTTGCTACCAGGTCCTCACAGAGAATAACAGACAAACTCCCTTTAGCTTCCAAGCAGGAGATAGGGACCACAGAGACAGTTCAGAGCACTGTTCTTAGAACCCTGCTTTCAGGAGAAGTGAATTGACCAAAAACCTAACTGGCTAAATTCTATCAGAGTCTAAATTTAAAAAAATCACTGCATCACTGATGTCCCATTGATCATCAATTTGCTCGAGTGGGCGCCAGTAACATTTCATTCATCCCTGTCGCTTCCCTGTCGATCAGGGGAATGAGCCCCTTTATTGTTACTGTGTTTGACATATCGAATACACCACAGGCAGCTTGCCAGGCTCTGTTTTGCGAGATTCTGTATCACTCTCTTCCGGGAGCCTTATTTTATAGTCTCTGGATCTTGGCCGTTGATGAGATTACATGGCTCTGGGGGTGACTTGTGGGTGTGGCTGCCAAGCTACTGGAAAACGAAGGACCTGGGTGAAGGAGGCCCAGTCCCGATCCAAGCAGGCTTGGGGATCTCAGCCAAAGGTCCCACATACCTGGGTTCCTCTGTAGGTTCCCTCATAGTTGAGGCTCATCCGAGCATGTGGAGAGTGGCCTTGAGCATGGTTGTGGCTGGGTTCTGGAAGTTTTCAGCTGCCGAGGCTCTGCTTGAGGCAGGGAGGGGGGAAAACTCAACCCGCACCCCTCTGAGGTGCCCGGTGAAGACAGCCTGGTGCTGGGGCAGGAGATTCTGCCAACTTAAAAAAAAAAAGATTCCATTAATTTCACTTATTTTCCTCCTCCATCCCTTCCCTTCTCTTGTTGCTGCTCCACTGTTGTGGTGATGAGGGACGTTGTACACGTCTAGTTGTTATCCTTTTCCTTTCTATTTTAGCTGTGGTGCTGTCTGGCAGTTGTACATGGGGTTATGGTGCTCACACACTCTGTGACAGTGTTCACAATGTCATGTGCTCCTTTTGATGTGGTGCCCACACAGGTGCTCATTGAAACTCTCTTAGTTGAAGCTCACAAGTTCCAGTGTGGTGTTCACCAGGGGTCCCTGCGGTGTTAAACATGAGCTCACTAGGTTGATCTTGGTATAGTGCTCTAGCTTCCTTTAGTTTGTGGTGCTCAGTGGGGCTCACACTCATTTCTGTGGTGCTCAGATACACCTAGCTGTGATACAGCCAGAAATTGTTTTTGGTGTTGGATTCTGTAGGTCATGAAGCAGCCAGGTTTGGATAGTAGACCTGCTTAGCTTGTGCTTGATACCTGTGGGGTATCAGGGATTTGAACACTTGACTGTATGCTTGTGAGGCAGGTGCTGTAAGCAGTGCTCTATTTGACTTACAGAGCCTACCTTAACTGAGGGAGGAAAAAAAGAATCCCAAAGAACTCCAGTCCCACTTGCCTTACTGTTTCGTTCCACCTGAGAAGTGGGGCTGGGGCAATAGCACAGCAGGTAGGGCGTTTGCCTTGCACACAGCCGACCTGAGTTCAATTCCCAGCATCCCATATGGTCCCCCGAGCACCGCCGGGAGTAATTTCTGAGTGTATGATCCAGAAGTAACCCCTTTGCATCACTGCGTGTGACCCAAACAGCCAAAACACAAAAACAAAAACAAAAAACCTGAGAAGCATTGCTGAAATTCCCAGTTCAAAAGGTTTACAAAAAAAAACCTCCATGCATTCCCTCTCTGCACTTCACTGCTACATTGCTAAAGGCTTATTTGCTGCCATTCCTTTTACTTATTGTATTATGTCTACCTTTCAACAAAAAGATCACAGGGTGTAATAAAAGGCAAATCTATCATTGAAAAAAATTGCCTGGCATATTGGAATTACCAGGCCTTGAATTCACCTGTATCACCTGTATCACCTGTCGTCCCCATTGCTCATCTATTTCCTCAAGTGGGCGCCAGTAACATCTCCATTCATCCCTGTTGCATGCTAGTGTAGCCCAATGGCATCTGCTCGCTCCAGGAACATGAAGAGCCTCAAACTGTTCGTTTAGGGTCTTGACGAAGAAGTCTAACCATCTCGTAGGTCTGCGGACAGACGTTCTTTTGACATCCCGGGGAATCCAGTCAGTAACGACTGTAGTCCAGCAGTCATCTCCAAATCGCATTATGTGTCCAGCCTATCTGATTTTCAATGCTTTGGCAAATGAGACAGCATCCCGGATTCTCAATCATCGATGGAGGTCAGAACTCCTGATTCCTTCTCTCACTTGAGTTAAACGTGATTTTTTCATAGGGCCCAGGTCTCTGAGGCATGTTAGTGCAGGAAGAACAGTGGAGCCAAAAAGATGTGCCCAGAGCCGGAGGTTCTTCGTCCTCTTAACAACTTCTCTGATGCTCTTGAAGGCATTCCATACCGCTCTCTTCCTCCTGTGCAGTTCTGGCGACTAGTCATTTGTTTTGATGAAGGCCTTGAATTAGGAAAAAAAAAAGCCTAAAACTATGATTAATAGGCTAAGAGCTTTATGGGAAGAAGTAGACAAGGTGCAAGGACATACAAATAATTTTAACCAAAAGAAATGCTAAAATAAAAATAAAAGATTGTAGGGTCTGAATCAATAGTATAGCGGGAGGGTTTTGTCTTGCATGTGGCTGACCCAGGTCCGATTCCCAACATCCTATATGGTTCCTGGATGCTGAGCTAGGTCTAAGCCCTGGAACTACTGGGTTCTCCCCTCCCCCCAAAAAAGGATTGTAATAGGAATAAGAACTACCTTTATATAATTGTTAGCAGACTGGACAAAACTGAGAAAAAAGGCTTTGAGTCTGACAATAGAAACTTTCAAATTCAAAAATAGGGGGAAAAAAAAGAGACGCCCTCCAAAAAAAGGACAAGCAAAACAGCTTACCTAAGAAATGTAAGACAACCAAACAATTCCTGTTCTGCTTATCATATCATGGAAATACAGGTAGAGCAAATAGAATAAAGGAATAGAATATGTGAAGCTCAAATGAGTGATACTCAGATTAATGCCAGATAGTAACCACAGATATAGGAAACAGAGAAAACCAAGCAGAATAAATATTGAAACAAAAACAAGTAAGAAATGACATTGAGGCATAACATCTTCAAATTTTAACAAGTTATGATGAACAGATTTTATTATTATTGTTGTTTTGGGGCCACACCCAGTGGTGCTCAGGGCTTATTCTTGGTTCTGTCCTTTGGGATCACTCCTAGCATTGCTCAGGGGACCAGGGGTGAACAAATCTTGAGAGAAGCCACAGGGGGAAAAAATGACAGACAAAGATAAAAGGTATATCTAAAAAAACGCGCAAGGAAAAAGAGAATAGTGTATAATGCTTAAAGAGCCAGGAAATAATGCTTGCCGTAGGCTTGTGATAGATGGCTTCGACTATCTTGAGGAAAGTTCCTCCAAACCCCATTTTGGCGAGGGTTTTCATCATGAAAGGATGTTGGATCTTGTCAAATGCTTTCTCTGCATCTATTGATATGATCATATGGTTTTTGTCTTTACTTTTGTTGATATGCTGGATTATGTTGATTGATTTCCGAATGTTAAACCATCCTTGCATCCCTGGGATGAATCCCACTTGGTCGTGATGTATGATCTTTTTGATGAGTTGTTGGATCCTATTTGCTAGTATTTTGTTGAGGATCTTCGCATCGGTGTTCATCAGGGAAATTGGTCTGTAATTTTCTTTCTTAGTGGTGTCTTTGTTTGCTTTTGGTATTAGGGAGATATGTGCTTCATAGAAACTGTTTGGGAGAGTTCCTGTTTTTTCAATTTCCTGGAAAAGTTTGAGGAAAACAGGCAATAGGTCTTCTTTAAATGTTTGGAAGAATTCGCCAGTGAAACCATCTGGGCCTGGGCTTTTGTTTTTGGGGAGGTTTTTGATTACCGTTTCAATTTCCTTAACATTGATGGGTCTATTCAGGTATTCCAGGTCTTCTTTCTTCAGTGTTGGGAGATTGTAGGAATCAAGGAATCCATCCATTTCTTTTAGGTTCTCCTTTTTTGTGGCGTAAAGACCTTCAAAGTAGTCTCTAATGATCTTTTGAATCTCACTGGTTTCTGTTATGATGTCCCCCTTTTCATTTCTGATTCGATTTATTAGAGTTTTCTCTCTTTCTTTCTTTGTGAGTCTTGCTAGCGGTTTATCAATCTTATTTATCTTCTCAAAGAACCAACTCTTTGTTTCATTGATCTTTCGGATTGTTTTTTTGGTTTCGATGTCATTAATTTCTGCTCTAATTTTTATTATTTCTTTCCTTCGGTCTGGTTTGGAGTCCTTTTTCTGGTCCTTTTCTAAGGTCTTGAGTCGTGAAGTCAAGCTATCTATGTGGGACCTTTCTTCCTTCCTGAGGAATGCTTGGAGAGCTATAAATTTTCCCCTTAACACGGCTTTAGCTGCGTCCCATAGGTTTTGGTAGCTCGTGTCTTCATTCTCATTTGTTTCTAAGTATCTTTTGATTTCTTCCTTGATTTCCTTCCTGACCCACTCATTGTTCAACATTGAATTGTTTAATTTCCAGGTGTTTGATTTGATTTTCCGTGTTTGTGAGTGGTTAGCTTCTATCTTCAGCGCATCGTGGTCTGAAAAGATGGTTGATACAATTTCTATTTTTCCGATTCTATTGAGGTATGTTCTGGGGCCCAGTACATGGTCTATTTTAGAAAATGTTCCATGTGCACTGGAAAAGAATGTGTATTCTTTCTTTTTGGGGTGTAAGGCCCTGTATAGGTCTATTAGGCCTCTCTCTTCAATTTCTTCTTTCAGAGTCAGTGTTTCCTTGTTGAGTTTTGTTCTTGTGGATCTATCTAGAGGCGATAAGGCAGTATTGAAGTCTCCGACTACAATTGTGCTGTTAGTGATGTCCTCTTTGAAGTCTGTTAGGAGTCGTTTTAAACTGAGATCGGGCACAAGACAAGGATGCCCACTCTCACCACTCCTCTTCAATATAGTACTGGAAGTACTTGCAATAGCTATTAGACAAGAAAAAGAGATTAAGGGCATCCAGATAGGAAAGGAAGAAATCAAACTGTCATTATTTGCAGACGACATGATACTATATCTAGAGAAGCCTAAAACCTCTACTAAGAAACTCTTAGAAACAATAGACTTATACAGTAAAGTTGCGGGCTACAAAATCAATACCCAAAAATCCATGGCCTTCATATATGCAAACAATGAGGCAGAGGAAAGGGACATGAAAAAAGCAATCCCATTCACAATCGTGCCCCAGAAAATCAAGTACCTCGGAATCAGCTTAACCAAGGAAGTAAAAGACCTTTACAAAGAAAACTACAAAACGCTACTCCATGAAATCAAAGAGGACATGAGGAAATGGAAACATATACCCTGCTCGTGGATAGGGAGAATCAATGTTGTCAAAATGGCAATACTCCCTAAAGCATTATACAGATTCAATGCGATCCCTATAAGTATACCCATGACATTCTTCAAAGAAATGGATCAAGCAATCCTAAAATTCATATGGAATAACAAACATCCAAGGATAGCTAAAACAATTCTTGGGAAAAAGATGATGGGAGGCATCACCCTCCCCAACCTCAAACTTTACTACAAAGCAGTAACAATTAAAACAGCATGGTACTGGAACAAAGGCAGAGCCGTAGACCAATGGAACAGGGTGGAATATCCCTACACACAACCCCAAATGTATGATCATCTAATCTTTGATAAGGGAGCAAGAGATGTGAAGTGGAGCAAGAAAAGCCTCTTTAACAAATGGTGCTGGCACAACTGGACAACCACATGCAAAAAAATGGGTTTAGACCTTGACCTGACACCATGCACAAAAGTCAGATCAAAATGGATTAAAGACCTCAACATTAGACCACAAACCATAAGGTACATTGAAGACAAGGTCGGCAAAACCCTCCACGATATTGAAGATAAAGGTATCTTCAAAGGTGACACGGAACTAAGCAATCTAGTAAAAACAGAATTCAACAAATGGGACTACATTAAACTAAAAAGCTTCTGCACCGCAAGAGATACAGTGACCAGAATACAAAGACTATCCACAGAATGGGAAAGGATATTTACACAATACCCATCAGATAAGGGGTTGATATCAATGGTATATAAAGCACTGGTTGAACTCTACAAAAAGAAAACATCCAACCCCATCAAAAAATGGGGCGAAGAAATGAACAGAAACTTTACCAAGGAAGAAATACGAATGGCCAAAAGGCACATGAAAAAGTGCTCTGCATCACTAATCATCAGAGAGATGCAGATCAAAACAACCATGAGATACCACCTCACACCACAGAGACTAGCACACATCCAAAAGAACAAAAGCAACTGCTGTTGGAGAGGATGTGGGGAGAAAGGGACCCTTCTTCACTGCTGGTGGGAATGCCGACTGGTTCAGCCCTTCTGGAAAACAATTTGGACGATTCTCAAAAAATTAGATATTGAATTCCCATTTGACCCAGCAATACCACTGCTGGGAATATATCCCAGAGAGGCAAAAAAGTACAATCGAAACAACATCTGCACATGTATGTTCATCGCAGCACTGTTTACAATAGCCAGAATCTGGAAAAAACCCGAATGCCCCAAAACGGATGACTGGTTGAGGAAGCTTTGGTACATCTATACAATGGAATACTATGCAGCTGTTAGAAAAAAGGAAGTCAAGAATTTTGTAGTTAAGTGGATGGGCATGAAAAGTTTCATGCTGAGTGAAATGAGTCAGAAAGAGAGAGACAGACATAGAAAGACTGCACTCATCTATGGTATATAGAATATCAGAGTGGGAGACTAATACCCAAGAACTGTAGAAATAAGTACCAGGAGGTTGACCCCATGGCTTCGAGGCTGGCCTCACGTTCCGGGGAAAGGTCAACTCAGAGAAGCGATCACCAACTACATTGTAGTCGAAGGCCATGTGGGGGAAGGGAGTTGCGGGCTGAATGAGGGCTAGAGACTGAGCACAGTGGCCACTCAACACCTTTATTGCAAACCACAACAGCTAATTAGAGAGAGAGAACAGAAGGGAATGCCCTGCCACAGTGGCAGGGTGGGGTGGGGGGGAGATGGGATTGGGGAAGGTGGGAGGGACGCTGGGTTTACGGGTGGTGGAGAATGGGCACTGGTGAAGGGATGGGTTCCCGAACTTTGTATGAGGGAAGTATAAGCACAAAAGTGTATAAATCTGTAACTGTACCCTCACAGTGATTCTCTAATTAAAAATAAATAAATTATTAAAAAAAAAGAGCCAGGAAATAAAGTTCATATAGAATCCTGGACTTCATGAAATTTTCCTTAAGATATGATAGAGAAATAAATATTGTTTTAAACAAAACAAAACCCTGAGGGAATCTGGTGCCTGTAACCTGCCATGAAAGATCACTGTCACTGTCATCCGGTTGCTCATCGATTTGTTCGAGTGGGCACCAGTAATGTCTCTCATTGAGAGACTTATTGTTACTGTTTTTGGCATATCCAATATCCAATACACATGGTTAGCTTGCCGGACTCTGCCATGCAGGCTCGATACTCTCGGTAGCTTGCTGGGCTCTCTGAGAGGGGCGGAGGAATCAAACTCAGGTCGGCCCTGTGAAAGACGAACGCCCAACCGCTGTGCTATCGCTCCAGCCCTGCCATGAAAGATATTAAAGGAAATTCTTCAGAGAAAGAATTCAGCAGATTTCAAGTGATTACTGAAAAGAGGAAAGGGGAAGTAGAGTATCGGACTTATAGATTATGGGTGATTCACTACTTCTACTTACAACATTTTCTGTATAATATAGAATCTTATATTAAAAAATACAGGTACCATTGGGGATATAAATGGGCTCAGTCATTTCCATGTATAAAAGAGGATAGTTTCATCGGAAAGGTAAATATTGAACTACTGGAGGCTGAGGATGTGGCCACTTGCCCTGCATTTATGAAGTTTTGATCCCTGGCATCACGTACTTCACCACTCACATTAAGAACCACTCTACGTGTCTCCAACAACAATAAAAAATAAGCAAGTAGACCTGCTAAATGATCCAGCAATTCCATTTCTACATACATATCCAAAGAATATGAAAATATCAACTTATAAATTTATACAGGCCTCAAAGTTTATTGCAGAGCTATTTTTAATAGCTATAAAAGCAATTGGAGTGACATTTACTCGATGATTAAATAAAGGTGCACTATAAACACACAATGGCCTCTATACCCAGTGTGGAATGGATTCACAGTATATACCACCATGCTATTTAAAAAAAAGAAAGATGGTCCCTTCTCTATTTGAGCTGCGTTTTCCCCCATTGTATGACTGAAACACAAGAACAAAAGTTTGTAAGTCTGTAACAGTACACCCACGGTGATTCACTACTAAAAAAATTAAAAAAAAAAGAAAGATGGAATTTTGCCCTATGAAGTAAAATGGAAGGAACTCAAGGGGCTTTTAAAAAAATTTTATTGAATCACTGTGAGATAGTTACAAGCTTTCATGTTGGGGTTACAATCACACAATGATCAAACACCCAAACCAGTGCACATTCCGCACCACCGATATCCCCGGTATACCCCCCCTTTCCCACCCTCCCCCTTCCTCTATGGTAGACAATATTCCCTATAATCTCTCTCTACTTTTGGTACTTTTGGGCATTATGGCTTGCAACACAGACACTGAGAAGTCATCATGTTTGGTCCATTATCTACTTTTGGCATACATCTCCCATCCCGTCTGATTCCTCCAGCCATCATTTTCTTAGTGATCCCTTCTATATTCCATCTGCTTTCTCCCCTCTGCTCATGAAGCAGTCTTCCAGCTATAGGGCAATTCCCCTGGCCGTTATATCTACTGTCCTTGGGTGTCAGCCTCATGTTATGTTATTCTATACTCCACAAATGAGTGCCATCCTTCTATGTCTGTTCCTCACTTTCTGACTCTTTTCACTTAGCATGGTACTCTCCATGTCTATCCATTTATAAGCAAATTTCATGACTTCATCTCTCCTAACAATTGCATAGTATTCCATTTTGTATATGTATCAAAGTTTCTTTAAACAGTTATCTGTTCTAGGGCATTGGGTTGTTTCCAGATTTTGGCTATTGTGAACAGTGCTGCAATGAACATATAGGTACAGATGTCATTTCTACTGTGCTGTTTTGCATCCTCAGGATATATTCCCAGAAGTAGTATTGCGGGGTCAATTTGAGCATATGGAAGCTCAATTTCTAGTTTTTGAAGGACTGTTCATATTGTTTTCCAGAAAGTCTGGACCAGTCGACATTCCCACCAACAGTGAAAGAGCGTCCTTTTTTCCCCACATCCATGCCAGCACTGGTTGCTTTTGTTCTTTTGAATGTGTGCCAGTCTCTGTGGTGTGAGATGATATCTCATTGTTGTTTGAATGATGTGGTAGCACAGCGGGTAAGGCGTTTGCCTTGCATGAGGCCGACCCTGGTTCAATTTCTCCATTCCTCTCAGAGAGCCTGGAAAGCTATCGATAGTATCCCCCCCACATGGCCGAGCCTGGCAAACTACAGTGGCATATTTGACATGCCAAAAACAGTATCAAGAAGTCTCACAATGGAGTCGTTACTGGTGCCCGCTCGAGGAAATCGATGAACAACGGGATGACAGTGACAGTGACAGTTTTGATTTGCATCTCCCTGATGACTAGTGACGTGGAGCATTTTTTTTTATGTGCCTTTTGGCCATTTGTATTTCTTTTTTGAGGAAACTTTTGTTCATCTCCCCATTTTTGATGGGGTTGGAAGTATTTTTCTTGTACAATTCTACTAGTGTCTTGATTATCCTGGATATTAACCTTACGAGATGGGTATTGAGTGAATATTCTTTCCCATTCTGTGGGCTCTTTCTGTATTTTGGTCACTGTTTCTTTTGAAGTGCAGAAGCTTCTTAGTTTTATGTAGTCCATTTGTTTATGTTTGCTTCCACTTGCATCTTCAGTGCTGTTTCATCCTTAAAGATGCTTTTAGCTTCAATGTCATGGAGAGTTCTGCCTACATTTTCCTCTCTGTACCTTATAGATTCATGTCTGATATTGAGGTCTTTAATCTACTTTGATCTGACTTTTGTGTCTGGCATTAGACAGAAGTCAGAGTTCATTTTTTTGCAGGTAGCTATCCAGTTTTCCCAGCACCACTTGTTGAAGAGGCTTTCCTTCTTCCATTTCACATTTCTTGCTCCTTTGTCAAAGATTAAGTGGCCATATATTTGGGGGTCTGTGACAGGATATTCAACTCTGTTCCATTGGTCTGCAGGTCTGTTACTAGCCCAATAACACGCTGTTTTAATTACTACTGTTTTGTAGTAGAGTTTGAAAATGGGGAAGTTGATGCCACTCATCTTCTTTTTCCCAATGATTGCTTTAGCTATTCATGGCGGTTTATTGTTCTATATGAATTTCAGGAGTATTTTGTCTATTTATTTTGAAAAGTGTCTGGATATCCTGATAGAGACTGCATTAAATTGGTATAGTGCTTTGGGCAGTATTGCCACTTAAAGGGCACTTTTAAAGGTGAAAAAATAAATCAGAGAAAGAATGGAAAACACTGTGAAATGATAACATCTTTGTGTATTCATAAGGCAATCAAATTCTTCTCTTTTTTAGTCTTAAATTAGTGAGTCATCATGAGGGTACATATACAGATTTACACATTTTAGAGCTTGATTTTCCCTTATACAATGTTCGCAAACACATTCCTCCACCAGTGCCCATTCTCCACCACCAACAAACCCAGTATACCTCCCACCCCCCAATCCCATCTCCCCCCCCAACTCCACCCTGCCTCTCTCTCCAATTGGGTGTTGTGGTTTGCAAAAGGGTTATTGAGTGGCCATTGTGTTCAGACTCTAGTCTACTTTCAGCACACATCTCCCTTCCCGCACGGGATCCCCAACCACATTTTACTTGGTGTTCCCTTCTCTATCTGAGCTGCCTTTTTCCTGGCAATCAAATTCTTGAGAAGACTGAAAACCAAATATCAATTGACAGCAATCTGAGATTTCTAGAGGGAAAAAAGATGGGACTGGAAGAAAGGGTGTACGAGGTGCTGGGAAGTATTTTTTGGTTTTAACAAAGAAAATTTACAAAAAGTGTATCACAACCTGGAAGAAGGACCAGAAAACCATTTTTATCATCAGACATATTTTTTTGCGGATGTCCCACATACCAGCTGCTGTAGAGGTCAGGAAACATACATGTGTCTAATGGAGAATGGTTGCCAAACTGAGCAGAGACACTGAAATGCAGCCTGAATTCCAACCCCGAGCAAAACACCGCGATCCCAAAGGAAAGACAGAATTGAGATGCTGCAAGTCTGCAGAAATTCAGAAGGTTTGAAAAATGGTAGCTTAGATGGAGGAAACAATGCCAAGAAATTATCTGGGGGTGTTATTCATCAAGAAAGGACGGCCTGGCCCTTTATGGCCTGCCTTGCTGAACCAGAACCTGTGGAAGGGGTCCCTTGGAAACTGCCAGCACCAAGGAGAGGTCCAGACAGATCAGCCATCCAAGAGAGAGTTCCTCAACGCAATACTGTCTTGGCCCTGTCCCATGAACAACACTTGACTGTGGCCAGGAAAATAAACTCAGGAAACCCCACTAGCCCCCTGGGGAAGATAAGTGGCTTCTTTCCAAGAAAGCTCAGAATATAGTTTTTATTTTACCCCTACGTGAGAACTATGCATTCTCCCAGACAGTAATGGTCTCCCTGTCGTTTTTAGTCTGCTTGTTTGCAAGTTAAAATTGATAATGAAAAAGCAGTTGTTTTAAACTTTTCTATAAATGTAAAGGAATGGAAACATTAGTTCTATGACCGTTTTTGTTGATTATAACATATCCATTAGCAGAAGGGTTATGACCTACTCAATCTTTCAGCTATTTGGTATAGCTAACTCCTTGAAAAATTCCTTTCCCATAGAACTGGTTAAAAGCACTAGTTAGAAGAAAAACAATTTAAAATATGCTTAACCAATTATGACAAAATAAGACATCTTTATTTATTTATGTATTTATTTTTTGGTTTCTGGGTCACACCCAGCAATGCACAGGGATTACTCCTGGCTCATACACTCAGGAATCACTCCTGGCGGTGCTTGAGGGACCATATGGGATGCTGGGAATCGAACCCGAACCCAGGTCAGCCGTGTGCAAGGCAAATGCCCTACCCGTTGTGCTATCGCTCCAGCCCCCCAAATAAGACATCTTTAAAAAGATGAGCTGAGGTGGAATGCACTTGCCACCAGGAACCAGGAACCAGGAACACACATGCCACCACCTCTGACAGAAACTGGTGTTTTTAATTGCACATCTAAATAAAATCATACTGAATGATTTTATAATTTTCAGTATAATGAAAAATATTTTACTACAATTGTGGATTTTTATCACAGAAAAATACTAGGTAAAGTGATATAGAATGTAAGATGAATTTAGAGTGTCTAGTGAGAATTCCATGATCTCAACAACATAGATATAAAGATGGGAAGAGTGGAAAGAAGTAATGAGGGACATCAGCGGAGGTAAATGTGAATCACTATTTCCTGTTCCCAATCATTTGAACCCTCTCATCTTTCCTGGAAACTTTTCCAATCCTAACATACACATCCTGAGTAAAAATATTATTAGGACTTCATCAATGGAAGGGGATAAGATGTGTATAAGTAGGGTTATTGTTACCTTCTTTTATTTAATTTTTTGGGTGGGCAGTGACCAGGACTTACATCTGGCTTTGTGCTCAGGAAAAACTCCTGGCAGACTTGGGGGACCTTATGGGATGCTGGGCATTGAGCCCGCATCAGCCGCATGCAAGGCAAGCACCATACATGCTGCACTATCTCATTGACCCCCTGCTACTATTTTAAACAAATTGGGGGTTCTTTAAAAACATTCATGTACTGCTCAACTCTTTAATTTTTTGTAGAATGTGACATAGTTTATTGGAAAAAATAAATCGGTGCTATTGTCATCAATAAGTATACAGAACTTAGCCTCCATTTGTATTCCCAACTACTGATTTTCCTAGTGTCTTGGGAATAAAGTTTGAGTAGCCACCTAGTCTACAGAAAACACAACAAACCAAGAAATCATTTTTCATAGAAGACTTTTAATGATTTCTAAAACTCTTTCTATTCTATTGTTCTATGTTTCTAGAGTACAGTATAACATGGCACTCATAAAACACTTATTTACTTATATTATACCATACAAACATTTGAAAACAAATAATTGGTATTTCAGATTGACAAGTTGTATCTGAGTTCTTGTAAAAATGGAAGATCTTGGTCAAGACATACTGTAAAGACTAGTGCAAGTGCTAGAAAGTTTTGAATTACAGATTAAAAAAATATTCCAAGTTATATTTTTCTTGGGGCTGGAGCGATAGCACAGTGGGTAGGGCATTTGCCTTGCATACTGCAGTCCCCGGTTCGATCCCCAGCATCCCATATGGTCCCCTGAGCACCGCCAGGAGTAATTCCTGAATGCAAAGCCAGGAGTAACCCCTGTGCATCGCTGGGTGTGACCCAAAAAGCAAAAAAAAAAAAAAAACAAGTTATATTTTTCTTATCACTAGCTCATTATGTTAATCCAATGGATTATATTGCAGTATACTGAGTAGATCTCTTAAATATTAACCTAGGAATTGTCTATATCTTTTATTAACTCCTATTCAGAGAATTTGAATATGTTCAAGGCCTTGTGATATAGAAAGACAAAGTATGCAATGTCTTTTCTTAAATTATAAGGAATTCACACAATTTATAATGCCAGAGAAACTGGGTCGTGCAGGAGAGACACATTGATGGAATTTACATATTTGTTACTGCTAAATATTTGCCTATTTGTTACTCCAACTTAGTTTTGGAGTTCTGAGGTCAGTTGACTTAGCTTCACCATTTGAGCCTTTATATAAAAAAAATTAATATTTTTAGAATCCTGACCACTTGTGAGGGTGTCAGGGTCACATAGACTTGGGTGACATCTGAAAGCCTGAGCTACAGCATGGGAAGGTCTGAGAGCAGAGTCTGAGGCCCAGCTGGTGGCAGAGCCTGAGCCCAGGGAATGGCTGGAAACAGTCCTGGTGACCGTGTGTCAGGCAGGGAGCACAATACCCTAATCCTATACTCCAAGTACAGTTGTTTCTATGTAGGGCGATTTCATTATAGGCTTTATAATTTTTCTGTACTGTTTTTTCCCCCTTTAAATTATAACAAAACAGTAACACAAATACCATATGTTTCAAAAACTGTATCACAGCCTTCGTGCGACCTTCAAACACCCCTATAAGCTGACTCTGTCTCTGCTCAGCCAGCGCCACCTTCCTGCTCTCCCCCAACCACTGCAGCCTTCTTGCCCCCTCCCCTCCCTGGCACTGCAGGCTCTGGCGTGAGGACCAAGCATGCTCTCCCTGATTCTTTGTGCTGCGTGTGCTTTTCATCCCGGTTACTGCAAGGCGAGCTTCTTCTGGGTGCCTTTTGCTGTAAATCCTGATCTATTCTAAACGTGCTGCATTTAGCTCTCACGCTCATTTTTTTTTTTAAAGCTAAATGAGAATAAAAGAAGCATCTTAGAAGCCTCTTGGTTTATATAATTTCCAGAAAATAGCTTTCCAAATATGACATCCCCCCCAACTCTCTTTGCACCGACCCCTCCTCTGAAACAGTAAATTAAGCATCGGATTTCAAGCCTTTTTGAGACAAGAAGTGCTGATGGGCTCAGCTCTTGACTTCTTAAGAGATGTTGCTGCTAGTTACTAGTACAGCAATGTTGAGTTAATTACTTAAAGTCCTGCTATTTCAGATTCTTCATTATAAAAGAGTCCCATAGACCAGTAGCTGTCATGTGGTATGTTTCCAAAAAATACCAGCTAAACTAGAAAGTAGCTGTTTCACATTGGAATATCAAAGATTATCAAATAAAGGGAAAACATTATCCCTGAACCCCAGAGTTCCTAGGTCTATTTAACCAGAGCCTTTTTAATTTTTTTTTTTCTTTTTGCTCCTTGGGTCTCACCCGAAGTGTGTGGCTCACGCACTCAGGAATTAACTTCTGGTGGTGCTCAGGGAACCATATGGGATGCTGGGTGTAAAAAACTAAAGCTCGCTGAGGGGCGAGTGCACTCGCGGGCTCTCCAGGCGGCTCTGTCTCACCACCCGCGTTCGGTGCTCTGGAACCGCAGCGTGTGGACTGGATCAGGACGGCCGGTGGTCAAGGACAGGCGAAGGAAGAACGAGGACCAAGCTGGTTGCTGATTAGTTACCATTTATTCAATCTTCCATCTTTCTCTTCTCCCGCACTCCCAGCTCCGGCCTCTCTCTGGATCAACTGCTGCTTCTTTCTGGCTTCTCGGTCTCCTCCTCCTTCTCTCTCCCACCTTGCCTTCTAGGCTATACCCAGCCAGCTAGCAAAATCAACATAAGAAAGCCCTTCCTGAGGGCAGGGCATTCCAAAGCCCTTCCTGACTCTTAAAGTTTTTTCCTTTTCCTTAGTCCAAACACTTAACATCTTAATACTAGTTGTATTTGTATGGACATAGCAAGAGATACATTGAGGTTTGCAAGGCAGCTCTCCTGGCAACATCTTGCCACAGGCTCAGACCACAGCACTCAGGCCAGATTAATCATTCCTCACCCTAGCAGGGTCTGAATCTAGTATCACTGTTTGGATCATGACAACATTTGTCCATAATCAAGCTCTTAACTTATAGTTAGGCATTAGGCACTTTGGCCAGGCCCATCTTGATGCCAGGGTAGCACACAACTCACCGCTTGCCCTGGGTCCTTCTTGTCCCACGTAGGGGACCCTGCTTTGGGGATGCTAGGAAGTAAGGGCAGCTGAGGCTTAGGTCGAGAGTACAGATGCCCTGGAGGAAAATATCATGTAGAGTCAAATGACTCCCAGGTTACAAAAGCATAACATTTGTTAAGTCTTCCTGTGTCCATACAAAAAGGACTTGCTCTGAATAAATTATGCAAAGGACTCAAGTAGAAGAGAAAAACATTATTTATAAGTCAACAGAACACTAAGAAAGAAGCTACAAATAAACAAAGAGGAATAGGAGCACTGTAACGGGAGTAACCCAATAAACTAAACTACCTGAGGCTATGTTATCCTACAGCTGGGAATCAAACCTGGGTCGGCTGCGTGCAAAGCAAATGCGCTACCCACTGTGCTATCACTCCAGCTCCTAACCAGAGCATTTTTATTATGCTCATATTCTGTAAAAAATAGCTTGTAGAATTTAATTCTGATATGCAGACTAAAAAGAAAAAATTTGTGCTTTTTAGAACTTGACTATATAATACCCCACCATCCTGTTAAAAAAAATTGAATATGTGTAGTCTCTTTTCTTTCAAAATGAGAATGCATTATTTAGGTATCAGTAATATGATAAAAGCTGATGAAATAATTTGGCAATACAAAAGCATATAAGATAGTATATAAAAGTATCTCATTCTAAGGCAAGTAGATATGTACATCTATATATCTACTCTCATCTGAGCATTTAAAAGCCATTGAAAGGCCTGGAGGGAGATAACAAGATGGCAGGCAAAGCATTTGACTGGTGTGCTCTGATCTGAGTTTGATTTCCTGCCCAAATATGGTTTCTTGCACATCACCGCCAAGAGGGATCCTTGAACATAGAGTGAGGAGAATGCCCTGAGCACATCAGGTGCGGTCCCCAATTCCCCCCATTTTAAAAAACATAAACAGCTTAAAGCATTTTAAAACCTTATTTCCCAAATGTTTCCTTTTCATTAATTATATATATATATTTAATGTCTTTCTATATTATACAAGAAGACCCACCTCATTCAATAAATGACCATTTCTATTGATAGACATTTGAGACATTATCTAATGCTTGCTGTGATTAGCAATGAAATAAACATCCTTTTACTAAGATTTATCCTTTATGTTTCAATTTTTTTCTTGGAATAGATTCTAGTTTAGACTTGAGGCTCAAACATATGCATTAGAAAAGTTGATAGACAAGCTAAATTGTCTCCCAGAAAATTGGACCAATTAATTTGCACCTTTAGCAATAGTCTATAGAAAATTCCATTTTCTCTCTTTTGATTATGTTAGATATTATAGTTATTACCCATTTTGAAAATATGGTTATTGGGGAATCTTTCATCTTAATGATTCATGTACATTTTTCTTTTGTAAAGTGCCTAATAATTCATTTTAAAAAATATAAACCAAAAGAATGTAGCACAAAATTATTAATTTTTATTTTCACATGTTTACATTAGTAATTAATTCCAAGTGCTACATCCTATATAAGCAGCATTTACAAATTTGCATTTGCAAATTTATTTTAAATTTAGTATTCTTAAAAACTAACTACAGTTCCCATTATCATTTTTTACTCCTGCAAAACCATTCCCCAAATCAAGTCCTTCGTACTGCCAAATGAATGATGTTCTTGAAAATTTCAAAGAAATTTAAAGAACACAAGTACTAGTATCCCAAATATAATTTTGCTTATACAAAAATATTGCTTTCTCCTTTCATTAACAGTCCTGAGCATGTAAGGTTGGGATATAATTAAGGAAATTTTCACTGACTCTAGTATTTAGAGAGTTGTTCCATTTTTATTTGTAATGAGGTATACAAACGCAAATTATGTTAGGACACAAGCTTAAAGGGTTAGCAATGTTTTAAAAACAGTTGTCAGACTCATGGAAAACACCTGGTGAGATGTGGATTTTTTGCCTGAATGGTTCTGACATTAGCACCACAAAAATATTAGGAAGAAAAATCTACTGTCTAAAACTTTGCAGCTTATAGCAAATTACTATAACAGCAAAATAACCATGTTCATCTGTCCCTGTGTTAAAGACATATATTCTAAGCTAATTCCTCTGTATTTGTTTCTTGAGTTTGGTGGTCAAGTATTTACTATGTATGACAAAGCAGGAGTCTTGAGCTATGTTAGTGCCTCTATATTTGTTAATTGTGGGACTTAGGTTAGGTAAATCTAATAAAAAATCTTCATCTCCAAAAGATGAATAAGCAAATAGATAAACAAACAAGTCTTCTTCCATATGGAAGACCTATACAGTTTTATCTTCTTACCACATCATGGTGCCATATTGACAGAATGGTTTTAGATGATACACTGGTTTAGAAACACAATTTTGTGTAATTTAGAATTACAATTTTGTGTAATTTCTGGTTTAGGAATACAATTTTGTGTAATTTTATGCAAATAAAATGAAAATAAAATAAACCAGCTCCATCTTTATAATTGATATGTTTTTCCAACATTTGAAATTCTTGAAATTGTAACCAAAATTCATTTCATTAAGAGAGTAGCACTGTAGCACTTTCTTCCCATTGTTCATCGATTTGCTCAAGCGGGCACCAGTAACGTCTCCATTGTGAGACTTGTTACTGTTTTTGGCAAATCTAATACTCCATGGATAGCCTGCCAAGCTCTTCCCTGCGGGCCAGATACTCTCAGTAGCTTGGACTGGAGCAATAGCAAAGCGGGTAGGGTGTTTGCTTTGCACACGGCTGACCCATTAAGAGAGTAGAGGAATGATGACCTCTCAGTGTCTGTGTTGCAAGCCATAATGCCCAAAAGTAGAGAGAGCGTATGGGGAATATTGTCTGCCATGAAGGCAGGGGGAGATTAGGAAGGGAGGGTATACCGGGGATATTGGTGGAGGGGAATGTGCACCGGTGGAGAAATTGGTGTTTGATCATTGTGTGATTGTAACCCAAACATGAAAGCTTGTAACTATCTCACAGTGATTCAATAAAATAAAATAAAAGAAGAGTAAAGGAAGAAAAACATTAACATTCTTATTTTGTGCTTCCCCCGCCCCCCAGAAAAAAGATAAAAAGAAAAGAAAAGATTTTTGTTGTTGTTGTTTTGCCTTTTGTTATTGGGCTGCATCCAGCAGTGCTCAGGAATCCAAAGTATTCTGGAAATTAAACCCAGAGCCTCATACATACAGGATGATGCTCTAACACCAAATCTAAAGCTTCTTTTCCCTCCTAGCCATGCACCAAACTTCTGTATAAAAATGTCAACTAGATGGCAAAATTAATTTTTGTTTTGTTTTTAATACAATTTTTTTTGGGGGGGCACACCAAGTGTGCCCAGGGCTTACTCCTTCCTGGCTCTGCATTCAGGAATCCTTCCTGCTAGACTCAGGGGCCAGAAGGATTGCTGGGAGTTGAATCACGGTTGACTACATACACACCAAGTGCCTCCTGCCGCACTGTCACTCCGGTTCATTTTTAATACATTTCAAATATCATGGGATGGGGAGACAATCTAATAACACTTCTAATCTCTTTATGATTATATCTTACATGTGCATCTATGTTTGATATATACATGTACATACAGAGATATCTGCACATGCATATGTAAGTATGTATATACATGTGTGTAGTGTGAATATTCATGAAGTGTCATGAAGTGTCTCCTGGAGATTGCTTGAGATCACCTTGAGACAGAATCCAGGATCCTGGGATTCTGAGACCACACCTAGGGAGGTCCCATAGTTACTGTCATTCTTCAACTTAGGAACATCTTCTTCAACGAGGCTTTAGATTTCCATTTTCCTGGAATTGTGGAGAACGATGATTATAGCAAACATAAGCCACCAATTTAGGTTCTTGCAACTGCTCTAAACTAAATCTTTTAGCACTGATAGCATGATTGATACTGCTTTTGGTTGTTTTGCAGTCCAGTGGATGAAAAGTACTTTCTTATGTTATGTAGTACTTATTTGCTTCTTAATGAATGAACATTAAGATTGAACATGACAATCTCAAGTTTAGTTTCTCTCTATTCTGGTGTACATATGCATATGTGTGATCTTTTGCCTCTTTTGCTGCTAATCAAAACACCTGAGAACAAAAGCAGAAAGAACTTCTGAAAGCTGATCTGAGAGGCTAAGGAAAGATCTTCCAAAGGAGGCCTGAAGGATGTCAGTGGAGCTGACAGTGGAGATGATATGGTCTAAAGAGCTCTCAGCTCGAAGTCCACCTTTCTAAGTCATTAGGCGTTGGAAGGTTAGGATTAGAATAATGAAACCCCCTTCCCCCCACCCCTCCACCCCAACTGCCTTCCTATTAGATTTTGCCAATGGGAAACCAGAAGGCAATTGGAAAGCAGAGCTTTAACCTGCCTGTGTATCTGCTGTTACTGCCCGTGTTGCCTTGCTGTGCCAGTGAGGTGTAATCTCTAATTGCTTTCCTCTTATTTGTTTGCTTTGGACTTTTTAAAAACCAGGGTTATCAGGACCCTTCAAGACACCTGCAGGAGCCTGCCTGTGGCTGCTCCTTACTGTCCCATAATCTGCTCCTGGTAAACCCGCACAGGCAGTAGCATCAGAGACATGAATTCATGAGCTTCCTTCTACGTAGGTTATATTCTGTAAACTTAGCTAAGACCTCCCTCTGTTCCTCCTATTACTGCCTACTTTGATTATCAGCTCTCTGTTACCATCCTACACCTATTTAACCCATTTACATGTTTTATTTTATTCCCTCCCCCCACGAATCCCAAAAGACTCTGTGGGAAAATGTGAGGCCCACACTTGACCTCTGTGACTGAGGAGCTAAGTGCACTAGATTTCACAAACAGTAAGCTTTTCAAAATTGGACACTAAAGTTCAAAAAAGGATTTTCAGATGAGAACTATCAGAAGAATCTGTATCCTTATTTACCTGAGACCAGGCTTGATGCAAATAATCCCATCTAGCTTTAGCTTTTCTAATATGCAGAAACATAAGATTTTTTTGTTAATTATAAAGATGGTTTCTACCTTGAGAATAGCCGGGCAGCTGGATTTCCTAAATCTTTGTCCGGTGCAGCAGCAGGAAAATATATTACAATTCACATGAAAAACTCATTCTGCTTTAATCTTCATATTAAACCAGAGATTTTATGTGGAACACAACCTTTGAAGTTTTTGGAGTGGTGGTAGAAGTGAAAGTATACTATTATTTTGAGTGACTTGAGTAAAATTGAACTGAAGATGCTAAATGCTGGAGTATCCCCCCACAAAATGAACTTAGAGTGGATGAGCAGTTACTCATTACCACTCCATGAGAGGCTATCTCCTTTCCTCTCCAGGTTTCACAAAAGGAAATCTAAAAACTGCTGGAGAGTTAAAGACATTAGGCTAAAGCTTTTTTAGATCTCGAGAATGAAGAACAAGAGAAAGGTTGGGAAGAAAGAACACTACAAAAACCATATCAAGAATTATTAAGTCATCAGAAACTTTTCAGTCTACTCGAAACCTCTATTCGCTTACTTTGCCAACCAATTGAAGTGGCCATCGTAGCAAGTAAGCTGATATGAGATGGTACTTTTGAAAAAGATACCGCCTTTGGGAAAGACCTCGATGGACCATTGTAAGGTAATAAGTTCAAGGGAAACCTGCCTGAGACACTCCAATGATTTCAAGGCAGTTTAAATGTAATAAAATAGGCGTGAAATGCTCTAATAAGGGCTCTTAAGTCAGGTTTCCTCAGCCTGATATTTAAAGGTTTAAAGTAGAAAACCCCTTTTCAAATACAACAAAACACTAGACAGGTCAAGAGTGGTGTGTATAAAACCAGCCTGAGCACTGTTTTAAAGTTTATAATGTGCTACAATGATGAAGGGGCATATTACAGTTTAACAGATTAAAAAAAATTTGTGTGTGTGTGTGATAGATTCACCCAAACCTTTTTCCTTCCCATCTCTTCTATTGTCTCTTTGTCATTTGTTGGGCAGGAAATATGACAAGTATTAATTTTGTCTTGAGAAAATACATGCCAACTTCTCTTTGCTATTATAAATTGGTATTTTATTTTTCATTGGTTCTGTTCCTAACATGCGATTAGATGTAATACCTACAAGAATAGGGAAGTTCAGACAGAATCCATACGTCAGATCTTATTATGGCTTAAACTAAAATTCTGAGAGGTTATTAAATGATTTCCTTTTCCGTATTTTTTCTTTTGTGTCTGATTTTTTGCTCATTTAATACTTCTATTTTTTTTATTTTATAAACAAGTGTTTAAAAACATCTCATGTTTTAAGTATGAGGTTATTTGGTATCTGGTGAAATGATGTTTCTAAACACCTGAATTAATTCTTTAGTAGTATCTAATCATTTTGTATTTTTAATTCCAAGCTCAGATCTCTTCACTCATTAAAATATACAAATAAATTTATTTTATTTAATGTTTTGTTTTTTATTGAACGGGTCAAAATTATGATGAACTAACTTACTGAACAGCTTGAAAGAGATCATTCCAAAATCATGATAATTAGAAACTATCCTTTAATTTTCATATCAAATCAGTGCATTACCATAGGACCAGAGACAAAAGAAAATTTTTTAAAAAATTGACAAGGTTTATCTATGAAAATATTATTAAAAACAAGTTACAAATGGCTCAAAATCTGGTTTGAAAACGCTTATTAAGAACACTTATTCTTGGGGGCTGGAGCGATAGCAGAGCGGGTAGGGCGTTTGCCTTGCACGCGGCCGACCCGGGTTCAATTCCCAGCATCCCATATGGTCCCCTGAGCACTGCCAGGGGTGATTCCTGAGTGCAGAGCCAGGAGTAACCCCTGTGCATTGCCAGGTGTGACCCCCCCAAAAAAAGAACACTTATTCTTGGTACTTAATGGTGAGGAACTGGAGAGAACAATTGCTCTGATAGACCTTGCCATGTAGTGATAGCTTAAGATTTTTTTTTAATACAAAAGTGAAGAAACTTGTCTAACAATAACACTAAAGAGATTTATACTTTAACTAGCAGTACAAATTGGGGTAGGTCACTTACTCTTTGTGATTCAATTCATTCATCTATTAGATGAGATTTTATTTTGTAAAAAGTTAAATAGTTGCATTCTCTATCCCTGTAACTGGATGATTGAGAATTGAGCTCTAAAAGGAGACAAGGTAAGATCACCTTAAACTTCTTTCTTCCTGAATGAAAATAATATATTTAAAAGTTTACATGTTCCTTCTTATAGATTGGTTCTTTATATATATATTATATATATGTACATATAAAGTATGTGTGTATATATAAACACATTTTTATGTATGTATCTTTATATCTTTATTTACATATATATATCTTTATATATGTGTATACATGTATCTATCTGCACACTAAGGGAATTTTACAAAGTATACATAAAATACTTTCATTCCATTTCATGAATTTATTCATGAACTTCAAATTGATACCATTTTGAATATCAGGTACTGAATTACTTCTCTTTTTTACTTAGACTTCTTTAGCTACCTTAATTTCATCACTTCTGGCATTCACAGATATCTTTTGTTGTTTGTGTACATAGAATATAAAACAATGTATTATTTGTTCACTTGTCAACACATTTTCTATTTATAATATTTCTATATATTAACCTATATTACCTGTTCATATGTGTATAATATAACAAATTATCTGTCAATGAATGTGACCATAATATATTGTATTAGCTTTCTTTTTTGATTACATGCAAAATGATATTTCTGGGATTCTTTTTAACCAAATATTTTAAACATTAATGATCATTTTTCTGGACATGAAGTATGAGATTTTGGAGGTATTTTGTTTTCCTCTTTCTATTTATTTATTTATTTATTTATTTATTTATTTATTTATTTATTTATTTTCTTTTTGGGTCACACTTGGTGATGCTCAGGGGTTACTCCTGACTTTGCACTCAGGAATCACTCCTGGTGGTGCTCAGGAGACCATAGAGGATGCTGGGAATCGAACTCAGGTCAGCCATGTACAAGACAAATGCCCTACCCGCTGTGCCATTGTTCCAGCCCCTCCTCTTTTTCTTTTGATGAATTACTTTATTTTATTTTTACTTAAAAGTGGTGTATATATATTTGTAAAATAATACTTTTTCTTAAAAAAAAACCAAAACTTTCTTTTTCTAATTGGCAACATAGCAATAGAATTCTGTCATGATTTTGTGATGATTAAATAAAATTTTTAAAATTGAGTTATTTCCAGAGTTTACTATGAGACAGTTGATTGTTGTTAAGTTTTTAGGGCCATATCCTTAATTGTCTTCAAATATCACTCCTGGAAGTGATTGTCAGATCATATGAAGTGGGGGGGATTTAACTGGGGCAAGTGCCATACCTGCTGTATTATTTCTCTGGCCCCTCTGTGAGAGTTTACTGATACTAAAATTATATTTGTTAGTTAATTATTTAATTATTTGGTTACTAATTAGCATCAATGCTGCTATTTATTATTTTTTCTTGATAATATTTAATAATATGGACCTTGTGTGTTCTGCTGGTATATATGTTAGAAATCTCAATGACTTTCCCAGATAAATTTGGAGCTGCTGAGAGTGAAACTTACCCTCTGCGCCTAAAGACTCTGATTCCAGAGACCTAACAACACATTCGGGCACCCAGCGCAGCTTCTTATAGCAATGCACTGGGACTTCGAGCTGGGCTACAACTCCGTGCTGCCCGTGGGTGGATCTTTCCTTCCACCCTGTCTTCCTGCACGGAAAATGGCGGCGACAGCAGCAGCATCCACATGGCAGGAGCCATCTTCTGAGACTCCTAACCCAGAGGTATACGATTTTTATACTTGGGGCTCCTAGGGAATCATGGGAAGTGGGTGTAACCGACACGCCCTCGGCCCAGATAAATTCGGAGCTGCTGAGAGTGAAACGGACCCTCTGAGCCTAAAGACTTTGATTCCAGAGACTTCTTACAGCAATGCACTGGGACTGTGAGCTGAGCTATGCAATTTCTGGCAGAATTTTCCCTGGACTTTATACAGAAATCCAAAACCGACTTAACATCTCTTAATTGTCAGCAATGTGAAACGGTTCCTTTTTAGCAAGTCTGACTTGGGGGAGGGGAACTCCAAATAATAACAGTGAGTTTTTGTTGAAATATTGAAGGTTATTAAAGTAGCAGCCATTTCTCTGGACTGTGAACTAAGCAACAGCCCCACACTGGCTGAGAATAGGAAATATCCCTCTTTCCTGGTTGTTTCCCATTTTCAGGGAGAAACGCAGCATGGCGTCCACCATACTATGAGGCGCGGGAAGGGGGATGAGGGGAAAAAAAAAAAAGGAAATGGAAAAAGAAAAAAAAAAGCGTTGTGTACTTGGAGCAGTGGGGCTACATATCTCTTCATTCTCAGCAATGGAAAACTAATTATCAAATGCTTCCTTGGTAGTAGGGCTGTCTTTCTTGGGGGAAAACTCCAACAACAATAGTGAGTTTTGTGTTGAAATATGGAACATAATCAAGGTAAAGAGAAAATGAAGTGGAATTCATCAGTTTATACAGTTGAGGGTGGGGGGTCAGGGTCGGGGGTATACTGGGGTTTTTGGTGGTGGAATATGGGCACTGGTGAAGGGATGGGTGTTTGAATATTGTATAACTGAGACATAAACCTGAGAATTTTGTAACTTTCCACATGGTGATTCAATAAAAATTAAAAAAAAAAAAGAAATCTCAATTACTTTCCTACCATTGCTGGAAAATGTCATTCATTAAATAAGTTTCATCTATGCTTTGAAATATTTTTTGTGAAATCAACTTGAAGTAACTTTAACAACTGAAATGAGACTGAAACAGCAATTGAGAAAAAGATAATGTTTACACAGAATAATAATAGTTAATGGATTAAACAATCTAAATCATGATAGGAAGAAATACAAATATTTTTTTCCTATTTTTACTCAGCATGATACTCTTACTGTCCATCCATTTATATGCAAATTTCATGGCATCATTTTTCCTGGTGGCTGCATAATTCTATTGTGTAGATGTACCATGCACTTGGGTTGTTTCCAGATTCGGGCTATTGTGAATAGTGCTGCAACCTAGAAGTACAGATGCCTTTTCTGCATGGAAGCTCAATTTCTAGTTTTTTGAGGAATACCCATAGTGTTTTCCAAAAAGGTTGGACCAGTTGACATTCCTACCAACAATGAAGGAAAGTCCCAATGAGCAGCACTCATTGCGCTTGTTCTTTTGAAGGCCGTCTCCATGGTGTGAGATGATAACTCATTGTTGTTTTGATTGCATCTCCCTGATGATTAGCGATGTAGACCACTTTTTTCATGTGTATTTAGGTCATTTTTATTTCTTCTTTGAGGAAGTTTCTGTTCATTTCTTCCCCCCATTTTTTGATGGGGTTGGATGATTTTTTTTTTGTAAATTTCTGCCCATGTCTTATATATCTTGGATATTAACCCCCTGGGCTGGAGTGATAGCATAGTGGTTGGGCATTGGCCGTTCACGAGGCCGATCCGTATTTGATTCCTCCTCCCCTCTCAGAGAGCCCACACGGCAGAGCCTGGCAAGGTACCCGTGCGTATTGGATATGCCAAAAACAGTAACAATGTCTCTCAGTGAGAGACATTACTGGTGCTCACTGGAACAAATAGATTAACTCCCTCATTAGATAGACATGTATTGGGTGAATACTTTTTCCCATTCCCTGGGCTGTCTTTTTATCTTGGTCATTGTCTCTTTTGAGGTGCAAAAGCTTCTTAGTCCCATTTGTTTATCATTGATTCCACTTGTTTGGTCAGTGGTGTTTCATCTTTGAACATGCCTTTAGCTTCAATGTCTTGGAGGGTTCTGCCCTGATTTTTCTCCATGTAACTTATGGGCTCATGTCCAATATAGAGGTATGTAATTTATTTTAATCTGACTTTTGTGCCTGACATAGTAACCCACTTATTAACTCACTCTTAAAGACCTGTTTGTTCTAAACTTGTAGAGGTTTAGAGCTGGAGATACTGAAAATCTAGTCAAGCATTTAAGATTCAATTTAGCTAAAGCAGAGATTTATGTTTTCTTCACTTGTTGTTGGACATATGAATGAAAGTACTAAATATTTTGGAAGGATCAGTCTCAGTTCTGCCAGAATTCATGGATTCATTCACAGTGGCCTACTTTTAAAAAGGATGTGCTGATCCTGTTATCTTCTGAGGACGGACTTTTTGGCATTATGGATTCTTAATCAACTGTGAAGTTTCAGGTTAATAAGGCAGCAATAACTTTTCTCAGTAAATTTTTACTCCTTCAACTAGAATTTGGAGGGGACCTCATACGTGACCTAGAATTTATAATCATGGTTCATTTAATTATTTAGAGAGTACCGATAATTTTCCTCTTTTTTAAACATGCTGCCTTGGATTTTTGCTGTTATATGAGATGATTCAGTGGAAGTATGTTCAATAGTACTTAGGACTTTAGAGACAATCAAGAGTTGTTAGTTTCTTTACCCTTTTTTTAGTTTGAGAAAAGTAATATATGCTGTTCACTCTGCTAATGCAAATGTAATGAATTTTCTGGGTCATGATATTGAAAAAAGCCAAATATATATTCAATCATACAGAGGAAAAAGGAAGCTTTCTAATTCCTGAGGCATGAATTTCCCATTAACATTTTAATTCTTTAATCCATAGAGGAAGCCATGGCTGACTAATAATATAATTAAAACTTTGCCTATAAATCTTCTAAAAAATACATTGCATATATAATAAAGGAATAGTCATAATTTAAAAGTAAAATGAGAACTTGTTTTATGTATAACATCCTGAAGTGACATGAGACTTTAAAAGTGAACAATTATTTTTATTACCCCTTATTAATTTTAAGCTGGACCTCTGGGTTAAAATGGCCAGATATGGCTAATAAGACCATCTCACGAAGAACAAAAGTTAGAGCTTATGTGTTCATCATTTTTATTTCAGGAGCTACCAGGACATCAAAAGTTTGCCATTTACATCTCCTTGTCATATTTATAGAAAATCACAAGTACATATATCTGAAAACATATGAAAATCACCATTTATTTCTTACCATTGTGTACTGAATATTAACAATTGCAATAATGTGATTATTATTTAGCTGTTTGTACATCTATAATTAAGAAGGCATTGATATGAAAATAACAGAAATACTTTGGGAAAGCTTCAGGACTTGGGATGTGGAAACTTACTTAGAGAATGAAGTTTATTGAATTAACAAACTATAATAGAAAAGTAAGATTTGTGTCAAAAAAAAGACATAGATGGCTTTAAGTAACATTGCTATTAAAGGAATTCATATTCCTTGTTCTCTGCCTACAGTCTGTATAAAATGAACGCAGTGAAAAAATCATGGAAAATATATCTTGATAAAAAATTTTTAATTTCCCCCCATAAATTAGCCACTGAGAACCACCCACTGCTACCCTACTCTTGTTCAGAAAGCTTCTGAGTTGGTAAACACAGAAAATTTAAGAATGGTGTTGTACCTAGGGAGAGAGTGGTATTTCTGTATCTTTCCCTATACCTTGTTTTATATATCTCATATTCCTGGCTATTCCTGAGTTATAACCTTCATAATAAATTAGCTGCCTTATGAGTAAATGAGTTTTCTGCATTATATGTGCTGTTTTGTAAATCATCAAACCCAAAGACTATTTTACAAGCCTCTGCTTTACAATCAATCTAAATGCATAAGTAATAATGGGGCATGCAACAGTCACCAGAAATCTGAGAAAGGGGTTGTAGGATAACCAGCTGCTCCGGTGAATGGTGATGAGAAACTAAACACTTAACGTAGTTCCTTAGTCTCTCTTCCTCCATTAAATAGTGAACTCTCTGACACCTGTTGGTATTTCAGCATTGATTGCTTCTGCAGGGAACTCTCCCCATACTCTTATCATAATTGAAGTGCAAGACACCAACATACAAATCAACAGAATTTCATCTTTGTTTATTCACAGCAATAATGTGCTACAAACACATAATTTGGATACATACTCCAAAAAGTCCTGCCTATTGGGATAACGGGAGAGTAAAGCACAGCTGGGATTCCCCTGGATGAATTTTCTGGTACTGATATGAAATGAAATGATTTTGATTTCTTTGATATTTTAGTTATACTACAGTAGCAACTTTTATTATATATTACAGACACTGAACAAGAATATTAGGTAGAAAACTAAATGTGTTAACATGACAGTTTGAAACCAGATTTGAATAAGTGCTCCTGCCTCACCACTTGCTTTAGGATCCTGGATGGATTTAAAATATTATGACTTTATTTTCTTTTTTATTAACAAGGGGTTGATCATAATAGTTTTTCTCCTCTACCTTATGTTTGAGCGTTAAATTATATAAATGTATATAAAGACTGGATAATTATGAAGCACATTATCTATTTTATTTTTTTATCAAATATGGTAGATATAATAATGTGAACAAATAGAATATTTGTAGTATTTGTGAGAGAGCAAAGAATCTTAGAGCCTACAATTTTTTCTGAAGTCAAAATATCCTAATCAACTGAAAATCCTAAGTTGATTTTCAATTAGGATTTTCATTTGTTTAGTTTACAATTTTTAATTTTGAATAGGGTGTTTGCCTTGCGTGCGACTGACCTGGGTTTGATTCCTCCATTCCTCTCGGAGAGCCCAGCAAGCTACCAAGAGTATCCCTCCCACCCTCATGGCAGAGCCTGGCAAGCTATTGGTGGTGTTTTCTATATGACAAAAACAGTAACAACTCTTACAATGGAGATGCTACTGGTCTCCAAGACGTTCACTTGAGCGAATTGATGAACTACAGGATGGCAGTGCAGTACAGTGACAGTGAAATACAAAATTAAAAAGTTATTTTTGATTGAGTTTCAGGTGTACAATGTTCCAACAATACCAATCCTTCACCAATGTCCACTTCCCTCCACCAATGTCCCCAGTTTCCCTCCCATCTCCCTGCTTGCTTCTGTGTCAGGTAATTTTTTTGCCTCCACCATTGGTTTAGTGTTCCCTTCCCTGACCTATCCACTTAACCCACTCCAGTGACAAACTTCCTACTGAAGACTAGTTCTCATGCTCTTCCATTTTATTGCCTTTGGGCACTGTTTTTTATTCCCCTAATAGGTTTCTAGAAAATATTTAGCACATCATCACTGGATGTATGCTAGTGTGCTGCTTAAATATTCAATGGTTTATCCAGCAGTTGTGTTAGACCGCATGTTTCAAACTGTATTCCTTTCTTATATAATTTCTTTCTTCTTTAATCATTAAGGTAGCTTTCAGCTAGAGAGTCTCACAATTGGCAATTAATTAAAACAGTTGCCCTATTGCCTTCAACTGCATATATAACCCTGCTTGGATTCTGCAGATTGGTGCATGCAACCATAGAGAATCAGTCTCACCTTGGAATTGGTTGCACAATTTTATGCCTCTCAAATTTGCAGTCTATAAATCAAGTACAGAACAGAAATCTCAATTTTGGTACTTATTTGCATAAAAAGTTTTGATATTTTAAATCTTTTGGAGACTCTTTGAAATGCATAAATTCAACTTAATTTCTAGATGTTGACTTGGTCTTTTTTATACTGAGAATATTTTTTTCCTCTAGAGAGAGAAAACAGTAAAATTATGCTGCAAATCATCTATGCTTTCTAACTTACTGTTAACCAGTGCCAAATAAAAGAACGTGAACAAAGGGTGGAGCAGTTCTCTAGATTCTACAGTTCCTCTGCAGTGACCTCTGACACTGGGGAACCATCAATATTTCCCTTCCAAATAAAGCCAACATTTTTCAATTAAGCCAACATTTTTAGATTTACTTAATGGAAAGACCTGGCTTCCCAATGTAAAAGTTTCTGTATTCTGAACTTTCTGTATCTTTAGTGTCATGTCCATTTGGGCACAGAGAATCTGAATATAATTGCTATCTTTTAAAATTTCTTTTTCAATATTAGTCCAAAAGAAAATATAATTTTGACCCTATATTATGGAAAATAAAGTTTAGAAATTACAACTGTTTCTCATCTTTAGCCAGGTTTTCTTGGAGCAGAAAGAATTAGGGATGAGGACTTTGGGGCAAATTATTTATAAAAAATGTTCTTCCAGAGGGCTGGAGAGATAGTACAGGAGGTAAGGTATTTGCTTTACATGTGGTTGATCCCCATTTGATCCCCTGAACACAGAGTCGGAGTAAGCCCTGAACACAGTGGGGTGTAGTTCAAAATTCAAACCAAAACTAAAAAAAAAATATTCCAGGAGAAACCAATAGGGAAGTTGGGTGGGTACAGAATAGGACTAGAGAAGAGGCTGAATCAGGAATAAACTTGACAGTGCTGAGGGTGACTTTAGCTTAGTAGCACAGGGAGTTCCAGAGAGTAGCGAGTAGCACAGAAAGCTTCAAGGCTATTCACTATGCGGTCAAGGAACACAGACCTTCATACTCCCTCACTGAGAAGTGAGCTCTCAGTCAGAGGATTTAATTTCAGGTACTTTCAACTCTGTTCCACTGAGAAAACTGTCCCTATCATCCCATTGCTCATCAATTTGCTTGACCAGGCACCAGTAACGTCTCCATTGTGAGACTTGTTGTTACTGTTTTTGGCATGTTGAATACCCCACGAGTAGCTTGCCAGGCTCTGCTGTGCAGGCGAGATACTCTTGGTAGCTTGCCGGGCTCTCCGAGAGGGGCAGAGGAATCAAACCCGGGTCGGCCGCATGCAAGGCAAACACCCTACCCACTGTGTTATCACTCCAGCCCACTGAGAAAACTAGTTTCTAAAATCTAAAAGCATTTTCGGGAGTTAGGTAATGGTGTAGTTGCCAGTAACTGGAAGACGAGGTTCAATGCAGAAGGGTTAGGGGAATCAGCATTTTCCAAACAGGCACACACAACCATGTCGTGAAGATGAGTTTATAATCTTGTTCTTTTTAACTCTAAAACTCAGGAATATAACTATGATAATAAAGTGTTAGAAATGTTTAGTCAGTGTTTTATGATCAGGACCAGTAGAATTCTGTATACCTCACCTTATGAGGAATTTTTGACAAATGCTATTCATAATTTTCTTAAAATTGGAGAAAACTAGAGAAAGAAAAGGAAGTTGCAAGTGAATTTTTTCCAGTCCAGGAAGAAGGAGTTTAGATTGTTTTCAGGTGCAAATAGAGAATAAAGGAATATAAACTGTAGTAAACAGGTTGAAATGATAATAAGACTTTTAGGACAAGATGTTATTGTTAGGGGCCAGTGAGCTAGTACATGCATGAAGCACATACCTTGCGTGTTGCTGAGCTTGGTGATTGGACTCCTGGCACTGCAAAGGAGCAGCACAAGGACCTTCAGCACTGAACAACTCTCCAGATTGGCCAAGAAGCATAGTGAGGAGCCCTCGGGCTTCTGAGCACCTCTTAGGAGACAGTATTCCCCAAATATACTTATTTTAATGAATCAGCTCTTCCTTCAAAAAAGAGAGTTGGCAATGCTTCCTTCTCATATTAAAACGAACTAAATTATCATTTAGATTGAGACTAAGGCTGATGTATGAAGCCCTCTACTCTTCTCAAATGAAGACTTAGTTTGGTGGAGTCCTTTGACTCATTTCTATTTAATCCTAGGCACGAAGGTTATGGTGGATTACATATATATTACTTTGTCTTAATGCATAGAGCACTTACGATAACTTCCACTTGAAACATAAAATTTGGAGTATTAAATGCCTTACTTCCTCTCTTTCCCATCATTTATGTCCCTTTGTTATGAAGAAAATGAGCTAGAAAGAGGGCTGCAGCTTTAGGGAAAACATACATGAAAAATATCTTCTCAATTACTTAGGATAAATTGGAATTTTATGAAAATGAAGCTAGCTGAGAACTCAGCACCAGCACAATGATTCGGCTATAAGACAGAGTCAAAACAAGTCAAAATAACTAATCAGAAACAGACAAATTTAACGATTAATTATCACACATAGAGTAAAGTGTTCGTAGGCTGCCCACAAGTGTTCTTAGCCATGCTTTTACGTTTTTCAAAGACTGACACTGAAGGTCTTAAATTATTCAAATTCTATGTATTTATTATAAGAAAATAAAATATTCTCAGAAAGATGCCTTTGTTCCAAAATGAGGTTTTCTTTTCCTTTTCAAATAAAGTGTCACATCTAAATAGTCAATTAACAGGAACTTTGAGTGTAGTTAATCAACTCACAGAAATTCTTATATTTCAATGCTACTTGAGGATAGGCTGAGTAAAGTGCAGAGTTGAGCAATAAATCATGAGCTGAGCTAAGAAAGCCCGCAGGGTGAAAGTTTTAGCATTTTCTCCATAACCTTGCCAATATTTGTTGTTCTTATGGTTTCTGAAAACAATATGGCAGTGCTTGGAGGCCAGGAGGGCAATGTTGCGTGGAGCCATATTGTTCTGGGAATTGAACCTTGGGTCCTACCTTTGCAAGAAATGTGTTCTGTCACTTGCATCACACTTCAAATACTGTTTCTGGCCTTTGTGCTTTAGAACATTATGAAAGGTGTGAGGTGATAACACCTGGCCGTTTATTTTCTTTTTCTCATGTCTATATTTTCCCTGGACAAGTAACGTGATTCAGAGATGACCTCTGAACGAGAGCTGTTACTGAGTGGATTCTATGACCATCAAAAGACCGCGTGGCCGCCCACCAATGAGATGGTCAGACTTCATCAAAATCCTGAATGAACGGTTTGAGGCTCTTCCTGTTCCTGGAGTGAGCAGATATCATTGGGCTGCACTAGCTCATGACAGGGACAAATGGAGACATTACTGGTGCCCGCTCGAGCAAATCGAAGATCAACAGGACTACAAGTGATACAAGTGGACTAGTTCCTTTTTACATATGTATATATTTATATATTTTTAATGGATATGTGCTTTCCCTAATACCATTTCTAAAAAAACTTCCCCTAAGCGCCACAGCATTTTTTTTTGCTCTTTTATAAGAATATAAATGTTCAGGTAAGATCTGCAGCTGCGGCACGAGAAATGGACCCTCTGCTCCTAAAGACTATGATCGAGAAGTCTTCTAACCCATTTTGGAACCCAGAGCGGCTTCTTGCAGAAATGCATCTAGACTGTGAACTGAACTAAAATATCAGAAACCCAAAACCACGCAGCCGCTGTCGCAGCGAACTTAGAGTCTTCACTCTCAGCAACAAAAAGAAATTATTAAATGATGCCTTTTCAGCAGGCCTGATTGTTGGGGAAAAATTCCAAACAATAATAGTGAGCTCTCTATTGAAATATTGAATGTATTCAAAGTTTAGAGAGAATAAAGTGAAGATCATTAGCTACTTAAGCGGGAGGTGGGTGGGAGGGGGGTATATTGGGGGTTTTGGTGGTGGAACATGTGCACTGGTGAAGGGATGGGGGTTTAATCAGTATATGACTGAGACTTAAATCCGAAAGCTTTGTAATTTTTTTCACTGTGATTCAATAAAATAAAAACTTAATAATAAATAAATAAATAAAAGTATATTTATAAATAAAAATAAAAAATATAAATGTTCATATATGTGTAGATTTATTTATGGGCTCTCCATTCTATTCTGTTGAACTGTGTACTTATTTTAGTTTCAATACCATATTGTTTTTGATTAATATCACTTTGCAATGTAGTTTGAAATAAAAATGTGTAGCACTTCCATTTTATTACAATTTCTTTGTTTTTTTCAGGTCTTTTGTGGTTCTTATAATGTTTATTCTATTCCCTTGAAGAATAAACTGACTTTTTGAAATTGACTTTTTGAAATTTTGATAGGGATTGCTATGAATCTGCAAATTGCTTGGCTAGGGCAAAGTATCTTAACAATGTTAATTTTCCCAATCTAATATTTTTTATAAAGTATTTTTTTACATTTTTGTGTCTTTTATTTAATTTTAATAAAGTCTTAGAATTTTCGGGAATATGTCCCGAGGATGCAAAAGAGCACACTAGAAATGACATCTGTACCTATATATTCATTGCAGCACTGTTCACAATAGCCAAAATATGGAAACAACCCGAGTGCCCTAAAACAGATGACTGGTTAAAGAAACTTTGGTACATCTACACAATGGAATACTATGCAGCTGTTAGGAGAGATGAAGTCATGAAATTTGCTTACAAATGGATAAACATGGAGAGTATCATGCTAAGTGAAATGAGTCAGAAAGAGAGGGACAGACATAGAGGGACTGCACTTATTTGTGGAATGTAGGGTAGCATCACATGAGGCTGACACCCAAAGATAGTAGATACAAAAGCCAGGGGGATTGCCCCATAGCTGGAGACTGCTTCATATGTGGAGGGGAGAAGGCATATGGAATAGAGAAGGGATCACTAAGAAAATGATGGCTGGAAGAACCAGTTGGGATGGGAGATGCATGCTGAAAGTAGATAATGGACCAAACATGATGACCTCTCAGTGTCTGTATTGCAAGCCATAATGCCCAAAAGTAGAGAGAGAATATGGGGAATACTAGAGGCAGGGGGATACATAGAGGCAGGGGGAGAGTGGGAAAGGGGAGATATACCCGGGATATTGGTGGTGGGGAATGTGCACTGGTGGAGGGATGGGTGTTTGATTATTGTGAAAATGTAACCCAAATATGAAAGCTTGTAACTATCTCACTGTGATTCAGTAACATTTAAAAAATTTTTAAAAAGAAATAATAATAAAAATAAATAAAATAAATTTTTAAAAAGTCTTAGAGTTTTCAGGCACAGGCATTTAAAGAATTTATTAAAGCACCATGATTTAAAAAGTTATTCATAGTTGAGTTTTAGACACAAAATGTTTCAGCACTAATCCCACCATCAATGTCATCTTCCCTTCACCAGTGTTACTTGAGTAACACTCCCCTTTCCTCCTAACCATTCTGTACTCTTGACAGTCACCTTTTAAACTCTGTTGTTAAGGTTTGGGTCTCATGATTTCAGTGTTGTTGACTCTGTAGTTTGAATATTTGGCTCCTAAGCATCATCAATGTACCTGAATCCCCTCGACTGTCTCCTGTTGTTTACCATCTGTATGTCCCTCTCACCTCCAGTCTCTTTCTTTCTCCTCCCTCTACTCTGGGGACAACTGTGATCTGGGTATCCACCCTGTACACCATTATATTCCTTTATCCAATTATTCTAAATACCACATAAAAGTGATATTATCCTGTGTTTATCCTTCTTCTGCCTTATTTAACATGATATCTTCCAGTGCCATCCATGTTGCTGTGAATTACATGGTTTTGTTATCCCTTACAACTTGTGTAGTATTCCACTGTGTGTTTATACACCTCATTTTCATGATTCACTTCTCTGTTGTGGGACGTCAAGGTGGATTCCAAATCTTAGCTATTGCACTGAGTGCTGAAATGAATAATGGTGTGCACACGTTCTTTTGAATATATGTTTTTCTGTTCTGGGGGTAGAAATCCAGAAGTAGGATTTTAGAGTCATATGGGAGCTCAATTCTGTGTTTACTGAGAAACCTCCATACACTTTTCTATAGAAGTCGGGCCAGACAACATTCCACCAGCAGTGGATGAAGATTCCCTTTTCCACCGCATCCCTGCCAACAGAGATTGTTCCCAGTATTTTGATATGTGCCATTCTCACTGGTGTAAGGTGATATCTTATTGTTTTTTGATTTGGATTTCCCAAAGAATAAGTGATGATGAGTATTTTTTTCATGTGACTGTTGGCCATCCCTTGGTCTTCCTCAAAGAAATGTCTGTTCATTTCTTCTCCCTGTTTTTTGATGGGGTTTTAAAATTTTAAAACATTTATTATTGCAGGGCTGGAGCAATAGCACAGCAGGTAGGACGTTTGCCTTGCACGAGTCCAACTTGGGCTCGATTCCCAGCATCCCATATGGTCCCCCGAGCACCGCCAGGAGTATTTCCTGAGCGCATGAGCCAGGAGTAACCTCTGTGCATCACCGTGTGTGACCCAAAAAGCAAACAGAGAAAAAAATTTTTTAAAGTTTATTATTGTATTTTATGTATCTTGCATATCAAGCCTTTATTTAATGTGTCAAATGCAAATGTTTTCTCCCACTCATTTAGCTCTCTGTTAGTTTTAGTCCATGTTTATTTTGCCATGCATAAACTTTTTTTTAGATGTAGTCCCATTTGTTTAGTTTTGATTATCTAGTCTTTGCCATTGTTATTCTATTCTTAAAGATTCTTTTGAGGTCTAGGTCTTAGAAAGTTCTGCCTATATTTTCATCAATAGGTTCAGGTTCAGGTCTGATCTCAATATTTGACTCACTTTGAGTGGACTTTTGTCTACCATCTGAGTTATGGATCCAGCTTTAACTTCTTGTGTGTTTATTTAATTCTCTCAACATCATTTGTTGAAGAGGCTGTCTTTATTCTATTTCATGCTCTCTCTCCTTTGTAAAAAACTAGCTTATCATATATATAGGGGTTTATCCTTGGATATTCCATTCTGACTCATTGGCCAGAGAGTCTTTTTTTATTCCAGTATCAGTCTGTACTGATCACTATGGCTTTATAATATTGCTTCAAGTTAGCAATGAGTTGTTTCCCAAATTCTTATTTTCAGTATGCTTTTGGCTACCTGGGGTCTTTTATAATTCTACACAAAATTCATAATTGACTATCTTAAATCCTTGAAGAATGTTGTCTGAATTTGGATAGACATTGCATTGAATCTACATAGTAGTTGAGGTGGAATCATCAATTTGACAATATTAATTCTTCCAATCCACAAGAATGGAATGTTTTCTAGTTCATAAACTTATTATTATTATTATTATTATTATTATTATTATTATTAATTTGCTTTTTGGGTCACACCCGGTGATGCACAGGGGTCACTCCTGGCTCTGCACTCAGGAATCACCCCTGGCGGTGCTCAGGGGACCATATGGGATGCTGGGATTCGAACCTGGGCCAGTTGCGTGCAAGGCAAACGCCCTACCCGCTGTGCTATCACTCCAGCCCCTATTATTATTTTTATTATTATTATTATTTACTTTTTGGGTCACACCCAGCAATGCTCAGGGGTTACTCCTGGCTCTGCATTCAAGATTTAATCCTGGTGATGCTGGGGAGACTATATGGGATGCTGTGGATCGAACCCGGGTCAGTCACAAGCAAGTTAAATGCCCTATCTGCTGTACTACCACTCCGGCCCCTAGTTCTTAAACTTCTTTCTTAGTGTTTTAAACTTTTCATGGTATTAGTCTCTCACTTTTTTTGTTTAGTTGATTTCTAGATACTTATGTTTTTGGACACTATTTTTTAATGTATTAACTCCCTAATCTCTTTCTCCTTTGATTCATTATTTGTATATAGGAATGAAACCTACTTTTGTGTATCAATTTTGTTGCTGGCCACTTTGCTGTGTTGGTTTATTGTTTCTAAGAGTTTTTGTGTGAACTCATTAGTGTCCTCAGTGTATATCATCAAGTCATCTAGGTTTAGAGGATGGATGTGAGCTGGATCCAATCCCTGATCTATGGGTGGGGATTAACCGCACAGGACAAAAGTATAGGGTCCCCAGGTTGCCAGCATATGGCTGTTTGGGGGTTCAGAGTGGAGAGGGTCAGGAGCACAGTTTTTAAATTTTTTTAAAAAAAACTCTTTGGGAGAGTATAGTTCTTATGAACATCTTCCCTGTGCTGACAAATATATCATCACTTTGTACATGTCAAGCTGTTAGAGGATAAAGGCAGCATGTTTTGAAAATAACTTCAAATGATCTCAGAATTTTATTTGTAAGCTTTTGATGTGACTTAACCCTATCATTTTTATTATAACCTTAATTTTATGTTTATTTTCTAAGAGATTAAGGAGATGGATATCTCAAAAATCAAATTCATAATTTAGCAGATGACATCATACATGAAAAGTAACCAGAACACAAAGTGGTCATTCCTGGTTACTGATGGGAGGGACATGCCCCGAGAGCTAATGACTCTGAAAAAAAAATTCCACTTTAGGACTGTTGGAAAAGAATTTCATAAATATGTTTGACTTAGGGTCAAAAGCTGATTGCTATTTGATGTTGAGATTATATGCTTGGATCTGTATAGCATTATAATTCCCTATAATATGAATTAATTTATTTCAGCAGATTTTCGCTCTTTGCTCCAGATTCATTCTGAATTAACTGGACTTCCATCTGGCATCTGCATTTTAGTCCTGAACTAAAATGGGCTTCCGTTGTTCTTCCCTGTTCTTTTCTTTCTTCCTGGTTTCTTTACTTATGCTGTGGTGGAAAGGTTTAGAATTTCTCTCTGCTCTAGTCCCTTCCAAGCTGCCAGAATTGTCCAAAATTATTTTTTCCGTTCCTCCTATTACTCACCATTTTAATGATCAATATTTAAAAAGGAATCATCAAAACCAAAATAAAATCAGAGTTATTTTCTTTAGCTCAGAAAAACATCTTGGTGGTAGCTATCTATTTCTTAGAATTCTCAACAGTTACCTTGACACATTTCCTTGTATTTTGTTTTATTTTACTTTTTGTGGGCGGATTGTTCTTTTCCGGAGAAAGAAAGGCAGTACTGAATTCTGCTGAGATTTTTCTGCTTCGTTGTGTGGGTGGCCATGGGGCTATCTCTTATGAGAGAGCACATGCCTCGTATGTACAGTCTCTTGATAGGGACAAAAGGGGAATAGGCAGGGTGAGATTAGGGATATGATCCTAAGGAAAGAATTGCTAGTATGGAATGTCACAAAGGTGGCCTAGGTGGTATAACGTGGATGACCTAGGTCCTGGAGATCAGGACACCAGAAGACTATCATATCAGCATTCTCTCATGTTTTATGTGGGGAGGGAAGGATTGACCCACATCTGCCAGTGCCCAGAGCTTACTTCTGGTTCTGCATTCACTCTTGGTGGGGCTTGGGGAAACATATGAGGTATGTGGGACAGAAACAGGTCTGCTGGGTTCAAGATAAGCACCCTATCTGCTGTACTATGGCTCTGGCCCCCTCTTCAGTTTTTAATGGCCCACATTTTTGAACCATTAAACATAAACATTTGGACCATTAAAAATAAACATAAAATTAATGTTATAATAATGATGACAGGGTTGTCATTTTATAACAAAGAAATGTTCACCCAATCACCTTTGTTGCAAAAGGTATAGGGGAAGGACTTTTACTTTTCTTGAGAATCCTGCTTTATGAGACCCTCCCCATAATCTGGGAGATTTCCTGCCTTAATTTCCCTTTCTTTCTGTTTTTCCTCAAAGTTTTTGATTGAATTAAGCCATTCAATGGCTCCACTTCTTACTTTACATTTTGAATTGTTTGAAGACAAGAACCTGTGTCTATTCACTACAACATTTGGTGAGAGAATCAGGAGTTTGCCATATTTGTTGTCATAATCCACCAAAGTAGATTGGTTAAATTGTTTCTGTCTTTTATTTCTCTCTCAACCCTTTCTCTCTCCTTCTGGCCATCCAGTGCATAGCACAGCAGGCCTGGGTGAGTCTACAAACCCTACCCATCTACTCTCTCTTTATTGATCAGCTTGTGTGGCAGCGTTAATAAAGGGAGAACTGGAGAATTACTTATTTTTCCACCAAATGTTATTTTATTAAGCACTATGAATTGCAAACTTATTCATAGTTGGGTGTTTGACATACAATGTTCCATCCTTGATCCTGCCACCAGTGTCAACTTTCTTCCACCAGTGTCCCCAGATTACTCTCATATTCCCCAGCCCCAGTCCCAGCCCCATCATATTTTAAAAAATTGATTAAAGAATTGTGATTTATAAAGTCATTGATGGTTGAGCTTTAGGGATATAACACTTCAACATCAATCCCACCACCAGTGTCAACTTCCCTCCATCAGTGTTCCCATATTCTCTCTCTAACCCAACCTCCACCCCATCCCCTTACCTGCCAACTTAACAGATGCATTAAAAAGTTTTCGTGGTTGCAGCTTAGATCTCATGTTTTCAGTGTCTTTGAGTCTCTGATTTGGATATATGGCTATATTATATACCCATCACTGTCACTGTTACTGTCATCCCATTACTCATTGATTTGCTTGAGTGGGCACCAGTAACGTCTCCATTGTGAGACTTCTTGTTACTGTTTTTGGCATATCGAATATGCCACAGGTAGCTTGCCAGGCTCTGCTGAGAGGGGCAAAGGAATTAAACCTGGGTTGGCTGCATGCAAGGCAAACACCCTACCCACTGTGCTATTGCTCCAGCCCCACTTTGGCAGCACATATACTAAAATATACCCATATCACCAGTATAACTGAAACCTTGATGTTTCTTTACACATTACTTCCCATTCTCTTCCCCATTCCTCCCCCACCCATGCTTGGCAAAGTTGACTCTAGAAAATCCCTTAAAACATCTGGTGCTACAGAAATGCCTAGAAAGGCCTGGTTTCCTCTGTGACAACCTGTCTTCTCTCCCTCTCCTTTGTCTGCCATGCAGAGGCATCATATCCCAGATGAGTGGCCCTCAGATTTCTCCTCACACTGCATCAATGTCAGGAATGAAAAAGGGGGATATGGGATGGGGAAAGTTGCTGGAAGTGCAATAACAAGTTGGATGTGGAAAGGAGAAAGGGCAGGGCTAAGTCAGCAACTGCCCTATGCCAATATAGACCAACCCTGCTAAATCCTATTGGGGGTGTCTCCTCGAATTTTATTTTACTTCGGTTCAAAGTAATGTAGAAACAAACTACAGAGATCAACATGTTTTTACCACAGTGAGTACTGAGCAGCAGCATGTTTTTACCACAGTGAGTACTGAGCAGCAAAGCTTAGTCAATCTCAGGAAAAATGAATAAAAACCACCTCTCAGGCATCCCATCTAAGAGAAAAGAATGAATGAAATCAGCGTCTTCTACAACAAGATGGTCACAGAGCGAAAGGCAATGAAATTAAAAATAAACAAGTGGAAATATATCGAATTGAAAAGCATCTACACAGTAAAAGAAACTCAAGTTATAAAAAGAATCTCCTACAGAACAGGTTAAAATATTTACACACAATGCATCAGATAATGGGCTAATTTCCAAGATCAATAAAACATTCACAAAACTTAACAAGAAAGCCAACGAGCTATCCAAAAATGGGGAGAGGAGATGAACAGACACCTTCAAAGAAGACAAACAGGCGTAAAACAGTGTCCATTTTCACTTATTAATAGGACAGTATAGATCAAAACAACATTGAAACATCATCTCATGCCAGTGAAAATGACACTCATTAAGCAAAAATTCTGAAAATAGCGAGTGTTTGTGGGGTTGTAGTGAAGAAGGACCACTCATACACTCTTGGTGAGAATTGTCCTCTGGTTCAGCATTTATGGAAAGCAGTAGGGAGTTCTCTCAACAAAAAAAAAGAGAGAGAGAAAGAAAGAAAGAAAGAAAGAAAGGAAGGAAGGAAGGAAGGAAGGAAGGAAGGAAGGAAGGAAGGAAGGAAGGAAGGAAGGAAGGGAGAAAGAAAGAGAAAAGAATATGAAAGAAAGGAAGGAAGGAAGAAAGAAAGAAAGAAAGAAAGAAAGAAAGAAAGAAAGAAAGAAAAAAGAAAGAAAGAAAGAAATAAAGAACCAGCTATACTACTTTTTGCCAATAACCCCCAAACAAAAATATCAACATTCAAAACACAAAAACATTTGAAAGGATATTTGCTTAACTATGTTAATCACAGTTCTTAGTACAATAGCCAAGATATAGAAAAAACACAGATGTCCAACTATAGATGAATGGATCAAGAAGTTGTGATATATATGTATATATGTGTGTGTGGGGGGGTATATATTGGAATACTATGCAACTCTATGAAAGGACAAAATCATTTACTGAGGCATGGATGGAACCAGAGGATATCATGCCAAATAAAATCAATCAAAAAGAAAAGGTTAGGTACAGAATTATTTCTCTCAATCATGGGACTTAAAGGTACATAGCAACAAACAACCAAAGATAACAGAAAGGTATAGTTGATGCAGATAACTGAGTTTGAGGGTGACAAGATGGCTGGGGGAGGCCTTGAATACCTTAAAGGCAGTGAGAGAGGCAGGTCCTCTGGTGATGGGTGTGATCTTAGAATTAAACACACATGAAACCACATTAACAATATCGTAAAGCACAGTGCTTCTACTACTAAAGATAAAAATTTAAAAAATAATGAAATCATGAGTATAGAATACATGATATATACAAATATATTATATACACACACACATATATATATATATATTATATGTACACACACAAATAGCAACCAAAGTATAGTAACTAAAGTACAGAGGCTAATGCAGTATCATCCAAGATTTCTTTAAAGGAACTATAAATATCTTTCAGTATTAGGTTGTTCCAGGAACTCACTAGTTACCCCCCTAAAGACACCACATAGATACTCATTCATTTGCTTAAATAATGATAAAATCTGGGCACAGAATCATTATACAAGTGAAAGAGCTGAATCTCTGTCTTTGAAGAATTTGGGGTCACGAGTGGAAACAGCCATTTAGACAAACCATTATGGTGAAACATTATCATTAACTGTGGTAGCTCTGAGGTAGGTGAGCCCATTAGAATCAGGATCTCCTTAAGTTTTTTTCTGGTGAATATCTCCTCTTGTAATAGTCTTCAAACCTTCCAGCTTCTTTTTAAATTTTGCATTATAATTTAAATTTCAAAACTGGGTTCGTTCATCCCTCAAATAATTTAAATTTCCTTTTCTATGAAATGGGATCCAGTTACTTTTCCTTCTCTTCATTTCCTATGATTGCTTTCTCCTTTTACATGCTGCCTCCCACCCAATTCAGATCTTCTTAAGCTTGCATTTCTCATTACTTCCTCTTCAATCATATCTCTCATTCCTCAAAAATGTGTGGAGACAGAGTTGATCACCTTTTCTGTTACTGATCTTCTCTGGTTATGGTACTTAGTGCAAGGTTGCTCAGGATGAATGTTTGTCAATGAAATGCCAGGAGTTTCTAAAGCCACCCCAGAGACAGGGTGTTATTGCAATGCTATCTTCTTATGGATTTCAGAAAGAAATCAAGGGAACTGATTAAACAGCAACTGCTTTTTTTCTGCGGAATCACCTCCCTGAGAATCAGTGGGAAGTAAATTACAGGAAGGAAACCTGCAGGGAAAGTTGTTCTTGATTAGACATCACTTTCACTGACCGCTCAAAGGGAAGCCCAGTGCTTAGCAGTGAGGCATTTCCACACAGAGCCCAGGGAATGTGAGCCAGTGCAAAGGAAAAGCAGCCTGGTAAAGGGACTAGAGCTAATTCTGTTTGAGGAAGGACAAGAGGCCCAATGATTCACTGACAAATCAATATTTTGGAAGGGAAGTGCAGTTCATTGGGAGAGTACTGCTTAACCAGCAGGCACTCCCTATAAATGTACTTAAAAATATCATTTACATTTTGATTGTGCTAAGTTCTTGTGTAAATGAGTATTGCTAAGAGATACGAACTATGCAGAAGTTTATGTCCCTGAAGTTCAAATTGTTTCTTTGCTCTTTCCTGCAAAGTAACCTAAACCAATGGATAGAAACTACAAGATTTTATTTTATTTTATTCTTTTATTGAATCACCATGTGGAAAGTTACAAAGCTTTCGAAACTACAAGATTTTATCTTTTCTTATTGTTGAGTAGAATTTCATATCTTAATTTACTCATCTCTTTTTGGCCACTTGAGATGTTTGAAGATATTGGCTATTATAATTAGTGTTGAGATGAACATAGGTGTGTGTGTAAACCTTTTACTTACATATATTTTAATAATTTTAATTTTTATTGAGATACTGTGACGTACAAAGTTATTTATAATAGAGCTATAATATAGCTATTTTAGGCATACAAAATTCCAGCACCAGTCCCACCACTAAAGTCTCCCTTCCTCTACCAATGTCCCTAAGTCCCTTCCCACACACCAACCTGACCCCTTGGCAGTCATATAATAAATTTATTTCATGTTACTTGCTCCAAGAAAACTAAAAGAGATGCTAAATGGAATTATCAGAAAATAATCAAACCAAATCAATTTGTGATAATTGCTAATGGTCAAAAAATTTCTTTAGTACAGAATTGATTTGTGATTGCTAATACAATGTAGATTTATAAAACCTATTCGAGATTTATTCCTCCTTCTCTTAAGGATTTTACATCTTAATGCAATAGTATGTTGGGTGTTTGCCTTGCACGCGGCCAACCCGGGTTGGATTCCTCTGTTCCTCTTGGAGAGTCCGGCAAGCTACTGAGAGTATCCTGCCTGCACAACAGTGCCTGGCAAGCTCCCTGTGGCATATTGGATATGCCAAACACAGTAACAAGTCTCACAATGGAGATGTTACTGGTGCCCGCTTGAGCAAATCGATGAACAATGGGACAACAGTGTAACTGGTGCTGCAGTTATATGGTTTAAACCTTTATAAAGAAATTAAAATAATTTAATACATTATAGTATACTACCTATTCTCACTTGCATAACTGTTTTCAACTCTGGAATCTAAAATATACTGCATTAGATTAGAACAGCATTATACATATTTTTTGGTGAATACTAAATGATAAACTTACATCAGAATTAAATCTCAACTGGCAAATGTTGCATGATATGATTTGCTTTCTTCGATGAGGAAGAGGAACCCCGAATGCATGATTTATTATAGCTTTCTGAATCGGGTCCATCTGTAATGAGAAAAAAATGCAACAAATAGAAATAAAGCTTGTCAGTTCAAAAAAATATATACTGCATTAAATCACATTTTTACTTGAATCTTATTGCAATTATCATGTCGTCCCTCTAAAAAATAAAACATTCTTTCAGAAATTTGTATTTTAGAGCTTTCATGAAATAGGAGAAACCTGAAAATTGAAAATTTCATAAGTGCAAAGAGTATTAAGAATATTTAATTGGAGGGCAAGAAGATGGTACAGCAGGTAGGCTGCTTGCATCCCATATGATCCACTGAGTGCTGCCAGGATTAATTCCTTAGCCCAGAGCCAGCAATAACCCCTGAGCATTGGGGTGTGGCTCAAAAGTAAAAAAAAAAAAGGAAAATTTAAATTAAAAAACAATGTTTTATCCTAAGATACATAATATTATTGTCATAACATAAAATATTATAGTACAGATATTGCTCAAAAACCTTCATCAATAAGTAAAATGTTGCAATTGAAATCTCTGGATGCAAGAAAACCATGATCAGGCATAGATCAATGAAAATATGATATTAATTCTTTATTGAAAATGTACAAAATGCCTTGACAAACTAGAGTAAACATACCTTCCTTATTCTATTAATCAGCAATCCGAAAGTAGATAATGGACCAAACATGATGACTTCTCAGTGTCTGTGTTGCGAGCTATAATACCCAAAAGTAGAGAGAGAGTATGGGGAATATTGTCTGCCTTAGAGGCAGCGGGAGGGTGGGAAAGGCAGGGTACACCGAGGATATTGGTGGTGGGGAGTGTGCACTGGTGGAGGGATGGGTGTTTGATCATTCTGAAATTGCAACCCAAACATGAAAGCTTGTAACTATCTCACGGTGATTCAATAAAATTTTAAAAATTAACAAAAATCAGAAATCATGCAACATTATTCTGTGCCACTCTGAATGTCACATGTTTCGAAGTTGGTTCTGTTCATTTTAGATGCTCTTTTAATGTTTCTTGCAAAACTGAAACTGGTTTTGAGACTATGAATCCCTAAGATGTTGACTGTCTATGAAGCTTTGTATCATTCTTTCAAATCTGAATGTTATTCTAGCTGGATAAAGTATTCTTGGTGAGCTGATAATTCTTTCTATTGAGTTTTTGTATCATATCCTTCCATACTCTTCTTGCTCATAGAGTCTCATAGGAAAGATCTGCTGTAAATATGTATGTTGTCCTTTGTATGTAATTTCCGTTTTTGATCTTTCTGCTTTCAATATTCTGTCTCTATTTTTGGATTTTGCCATTTTGGTTCAGTTTGTCTAGGAATTTTTCTAGTTGCATCTATTTTCTTTGGGACTTTTTGGGCCTCTTGAATCTTGGTGCCTGTACTCCTTAACTTTGGGAAATTCTTCTCACTGATTTTTAACATGCTTCTTCATCAGATTTGCTTGCCTGTTCATCAGGGACTCCAATGATTCCTATATTGTTCCTCTTGAACTCATCCCTTAGTTCTTTGATATGCTGCTCATTTCTCTTTTAGACTATTTCCGACTTTTTATTGTTTCCTAGCAGTTTCCTCCTCATCTTAACCTTTTGCTCAGTTCTTGTTAATCCTGTTAATCTTGTTCAGGGCTTCTAGAAAGTTTTAATTTTTTAAAAAATTATTTTTTGTTTGTTTTTTTGGGGGGGAGCAGATCTGGTGGTGCTCGGGGGTTACTTCTGGATCTGTGCTCAAGAATCACTTCTAGCAGTTTCAGGGGGCCATATGGAATGCCCTAGCTGCTGTACTATTGCTCTAGTCCCTCTAGTGAGCCTTTAAGTATGATTCATTTCATTTGAATTTTGTCATTTCTGTCATTTAATATTATTTCATTTTCATTTCTGCTTGTGGTAGTTTTTTTTTTCCCTACTCATATTATCTTGTGCTGTGCCTACTAACTATTTGTGCCATTTGAATTTACTAAACATCCTCATCATGGTGGTGATAAAATCATTGTTAGAGGATTATCTGAGCTGGTAGGTATTGTGTGTGTCTTCAATGATACTGCTTTCATTCACTGAACTGTTGGGCTTCCATGTGTTTTCTCAACTGTTTGTCTACTGTTCTTGCTGTGTTAGGGTCAGTCTTTGAAAACAGAGAGCTGATGGTTGCTCCCTTTTTTCTCCATCTGTCTTCACTGAATCACAGGAAGTATAACTGTGGGCAATGAGCAATTTGTTGGGCAGATCTGTTGCACTTTAAGAGCTGTTGGATGGGCTGGTTAAAATGGCACAAGTCGGGTGGGGAGGCTGCTGGGACCTAGCCGGAAAGGAGGGCCTGACCATTCCTGAGTAGGCCCGGTGATGTCAGTCAGCCAGAGACTAGCCTCAACTGGAATCTGTCATTTTGTTTTTCCAGTGAACAGTTTTTTGTGGTTTGTTGTTTAGATTAAGAAGTTAGAACTGGAAATTCAATTATGCTTGTACATTGTACAAGGATTCATAAAGAATCAAGTTAGACAGAAAGCAGAATTCCCTATTTAGAATTCCCTATTCCCTACGCTGTTAGTCCTATTTTCTAGGAAGCAATTGGGTCTCGACTCAGGAATTCATTTGTTGTTTGGTATTTGAAAGACTACAAATAGGAATAGGAGATGGTTCATCATGGAGTTTGATACATAGTAAGCATGCAATAAATACTTTTCTATTACTTTCTATTAATTTCCCCTTATGCACTAATTAATTAAAATATTAATTCTTATTTAATTAATTTATATATTATGAGATATCTTCCAAGGTACGGAGTGGGTTTTATTTTTATCTCTCAGTTACAAGTATGCATGCTTATTGCGGTCAATTAACAAAACCCACCCACTATGGTGAATCTTTTCTTTCTCGATATTTTTGGAGGTGGGAATTTATTATCAAATCAATAATAAGATCAATAATAATTAACTGGTACATTTGTAGTGTGTTTTGTTGTTTATGGGCTGGAGTGATAGCCCAGTGGGTAGGGTGTTTGCCTTGCATGCGGCCTACCTGGATTGGATTCCTCCGCCCCTCTTAAAGACCTGGCAAGCTACCTAGAGTATCTTGCCCACCTGGCAGAGCCTGGCAAGCTATCCGTGGTATATTGGATATGCCAAAAACAGTAACAAGTCTCACTGCAGAGATGTTACTGGTGCCTGCTCGAGCAAATTGATGAGCAATGGGATGATAGTGATAAAGTGATACAGTAATTCATTGTTTACAGGATGTTTTCACATGTCTTATCCAATTTAACACAACAGTTCGATGCTCAGGTATCCTGTAGATTTTGTAGAGAAAGAGATCAAACTTCTGGTATTGATTGATTATACTGAAGGAGACTCAGCAAAGCCCCACAGAAACAAAACAACAACAAATTAAACAACAAATTGTTTTATACTAATTAAATACAAATAAAAAAATTCCTTACTTCAAAGTCAGGATTCATCTAATATATATATATATATATATATATATATATATATTTCCTTTTTCTTTTCCTTTTGTTTCATTTTTGGTTTGAGAAAACACCTAACTGTGCTCAGGAGCTTATTCCTGACTTTGTGCTCAGGACCTTGCGCCCTTCTGCAGTCCCAGTGGGACCATATGATTGCTGCGGATTGAACTTGGGTTAGACATGTATTTTTTTGGTATATAAATCCCCGAGAGAACAAGACCATTAAAATTTTTATTTCACATTTTACTCTCAAATTTACCCAATGAGAGTACAGAACATTAGTATGGAATTTGAATGTACATTACTGAACTTGATCATAAACTGGAATACATGGAGAATTATACCATAAAAAGTTAATTCACACCTAAATAACTATGTATAGTACAGCAAGGAGTATTTCTGTTAGCCTAAAAACACTAGGCAGCCTTGTATATTATAATGATTCTAACCGTACACTAGATTATCAGTATTCTCTACCTTGTTGGTTCTGTCTGTGGTTCTTTCAGAGATCCCCATCCTCTAGAAATGTTCTAGAAAAGTAGGTTTCATCAGAGACCTAATGAGTCAGGATCTTTGGAGGATGGGGAGCACCGATGTGTTTTAATAAACACTTATTCTAATGTACATTTAAATTTGAGAAGTGAGGGGCCAGAGAGTACAATGAGTGGGGGACTTGCCTTACATGTGATTGACCCAGTTTGATCCCTATATGTTCCCTGAGCACACCTGGAGTGATACCTGAGTGCAGAGTTTGATACAGAGCCTATAGAGTCATACCCTAAACAGGGCCAGGGCCATACCCTACGCACTGCTGGGTGTGGCTTCCAAACAAACAGAAACTTGAGAAGCCAGTTCTAGCTTGTAAAGAGATGAATAACTAGTAAAAGATAGCTAATGGACATAAATAACTTCCCTTCCAAATCTAAGCAAATACTTATTGGAATCTTTCTGCTGAAGTTTATTCCTGTTGAGGATAAAAGATAGACCTTTTACAGTGTTTCTTAAATTTTCTTTAACCTTGCCAAGTTGTGCCTTATTGCTTCTGGTGAAATCATGGGATCTCATTTTCCCTAATGTATTTCCTGATCTTATAATATAATTATAAAAGTTGTTTTTTAAAAGTCTCTTCAATATATTTTTCTAATAGCTTTATTTTTCCCCACAGGAATTAGAGATAATCTCATACTTTGAATCTGTTTGAATAAAAATTAAAAATAAATATGAAAAGAAATTATATATTTGAAAAGAAATTATATATTCCACATCTTAAATTCAAAATTAGACAATAACAATAAGATCGTTATATTTGTGCCTGCTATGGACTGAATATGGTCCCTCCCAAACCTATACATTCATTTTTTAAAACCTTATGTGACAATGCGGTAGCATCAGGTGGGTGGCATAGCATTAGTTATGACCTTTGGGGGTAATTAGATTAGATGAGGTCATGAAGGTGAAGTCTTCATGATCCGGTGACTATTTTTAGGAGATCATAAGAGTTTTCTTTCCTTTTGCTGCCGCCATATTGGGATATGGAAGAAATCAACATCCTGCTATTGGGAAGAGAATCCTCAGCAGACTGGGGGCGGTGTTGGGGGGAACAGTCCAGAACACAATAAATCAAGCACTGTTAAGAATTTTTCCTGAGGGAAGGCTTGTTATGAATGACAGGATTCTCCCTGTATTTCAGAGTGGTTTCTTTTCTCCTTCCCTATCGAGAAGCAGGAGATTTTTACTGTTTATTCATCAACTATAATTCATTAGTTAGTACTTCAAAAATTAGCGATTTAGATTTTTCTGAGCCAGCACTAGTTGTGGCCAGGTGTCTCCACTAGTAAATTGTGATTTTCTATATTCCAGTCTGTTTATTCAGTTTTGGGTCAGTGATTTTTTTTGTGCAGCCTTCATTTTTGTGATCTTCGATGGAAAGTCATGGATCTTGGGTTATTCAACTCTTCTTGTCACAGTGGAGTGGTAATTTCTAACTTAGTACAAGCCAGGCCAGACACCCTGTGATTTCTTTTCAGGTGAAAAGGTGATATAAGGACATTAGTAAAGAACTGTGAGCATTTTTTTGGTGATAGAGGTAGGGCGTAATGACTTTATAGATCACTAGTAAAACTTTAGTGCTGCTATGACTACCCAAACTATAATAAATGAAAATAATTAAAAAATTAAAAAAAATACAAGGAACACTGAACTATTTGCTTTTATTTCACATTGAGTTGTATCCCACTCAGGAAGTAGGTGATATAAAGTTGTGTTTTCTCAATAAATCAATAATAACAGACAATCTGCACCAAATAAGAGTGCATAATATAATCATATTGTTATTTGGAAAAGGATTAATTGCAGAAAAATTAATTAAAAAGATGGTAGAAAGTAGATTTAAAAATTAGGGATGTTCAGTAAGCTAGTAATCAAAGCCAAATATTAAATTAAAATGTCTCTTATGAAAATACGAATCTGCTTATGAAGATTATCCCACTAAATGATTTCGCCATCTGCAAAATTCATGCTTTTTGCTTGACTCGTTAGTTACAAATAACTTATCAACAATAGCACTAACCATTAACTTAAATGAGAAATTCTTAGAAGATGATAGAGATAGTTGGAAAGTCATATATCCTGTTAGAAGAATTATGAAGCCAGAACTATAACTTCACACCATATACTATACTGCATAAAGGACTGTGTCTTTAAGGAATTCAGCTGTAGTCCAGCAGAAAAACAACTGTTAATCACATCATAGAGAATACAGAAGTATTTGAAAATCTTCATTATTGATGCAGGTATAATTTTAGTGCAGTGTATGCATAAAGATTTCCTTATTCATTATGAATCTGTATAGTAAACTGTGGTTAAACCAGTAACAAAATAATTTAAATCATGTTTTTATTTCAAGCATTACAAATATGCCCTAAATACTTAATACTCACATTGTGCTGCCTATATTTGTACGTTGGCAAATATACAATCTTTAGGTTTTATCTATTTAATATTGAGGAAGGTTTTCCAGGTGTTTGTCAAGGAGCCCCAAAAGCAATCTGGGAGATAGTCAATCTGAATGATTAGCTGTACCTGGTGGTTAGGTGCTGATCAGGCCCAGATGTTCTGGTCTGTAGGCCCAGGGCCCCATCAAATCGTGTTCTGGTACCGTGTTGTCTGGGATTGAGTCTGGAGCCTCCTAATAAAATTATATAACCTAATAAATCTCAGTGCGCCCAAAAAATATTGAAAGAAGAAAAATAACAGAAGACTTGCCCAAGGCCCAAAAGATAGTACAGTAGGATAGTCTCAAAAGATAACCTCAAAATATCAGACATTCACATTCACCACCTTCTCTCCTGCCCCAGTGTTGAGTTTTTAGTTATAATGGTAAATTCATCAGAGGAGCAGTGGGCAAGAATTCTCTCTTGTTTCTTTTCCTTTTTTTATGGTTTGTGATCACAGTGGTTGTGCTAAGGGCTTTTTTTTTTCTGACTCTATGCTCAGAGCTGGCTCAGGGAACCACATGCAGTGCCGAGAATCAAACCTAGGTTGGCCTCAAGCAAGCAAGCACCTTACTCGCTGTACTATCTTTTGGGCCTTGAGCAAGTTTTCTATTATTTTTCTTCTTTCAATATTTTTATTGGGGCACTGAGATTTATTAGGTTATTTATGCTTGGGTTTCAAGCAAACAGTGTTCCCACACCAATCTCTTCACCAGTGTTCACTTCCTTCAACAATGTTCCTAGTTTTTTTTTAAGTGACATCCATTTTAATTATTGTGATGTATGTCTTTTGTAGGTAATCATATGAATACACAAGAGGTATCAGAAAGATATATACACACATATATATGTACCCCTTTATATAACCACTGAGTTAGCTTATTAACAACTATTGTTTGTGCAGAAATATATTAGGTATTAAAATTCCTTTCTAAGATTGCAAATTTCCTTCTGAAAGGAGAGAATCTTTGTGCTCATACTTTAATACTAATTTCCCTTTGTGAAATAACTATTGGGATCTGTGAAAATTTTGGATAGTCAGGATTTCATGTGAAAGTGTACAAATCTGGTATAGAGGCAAAGAGAACTGCTACCTGTTTAAAAAAATAGACAAAATAACCTGGAGAATGTTGATAATAAAATTATTGTAATGAACACTTCTTCAGGTTCTAGGGAGCACTAAAATTTCCTTAAAGATACCCTTAGTGAGTTTTATATTAATAAATGACTACTATCTCTCCTGGATCAATAGTAATAATAATTGACCATAGTTTAAAAAAGGAAAATAAAAGCATTTACAAAATTCTAACTATTGCAGATATTGCTAGAGGGGAAGCTAGAGCTTATTTAATTATTAGAGAATGAAGACCCTTGTCAGCACTAAATGAAAGGACTAGGTTAGAGGTCATTTTAGATAAATCAAAGCTTATGCTTTGGAACCTTACATAACCTTTGGCTATAGTTAGTGAGTACCAGATTTCTAAGTGAAAGTCAAACTTGTAATAGCACTGGTAGACCCTTATTAATTAGAACTGAGGAGAGTTTGGGTCAAACTGATGCTTGCTATTACTGAAGTATTTTGTCCAGGAATATGTTTACTAATAACAATAATGGAAAACGATATCTTATAATGAACAGTTGGAGGACAGGTTTTTTTTCAAATTTTGGGTCACACCAGGCAATGCACAGGGGTTACTCCTGGCTCTGCACTCAGGAATTACTCCTGGCAGTGCTTGGGAGACCATATGGGATTCTGGGAATGGAACCCAGGTCAACCGCATGCAAGGCAAACATCCTACCCGCTGTGTCATTGATCCAACCCTGGAGGACAGTTTTTAAGCTTAGACATAAAATCTTGTTTTATATGATTCAGTTCAGCAGATTTCAGTAGCTCAGTCAATGGCTAAACAACAAAATTTAAAGAGGATGGAGAACATGGGCAGAAAAACAACATATTAAAAATACTGAAAAACAATACATTCAAAATACGTGCAGGATATAATCAAGTAGCACCACAGCAGATAATTTTTAATTGAATTAAAAATGCCACATGTGCTTTAGAGTATTTTATATCAAGTATCATGTGGTTAAACCTAATTTAGTTTCTCACTAATTAGTGAACTGCCTAGGAGAAGGGTAAAGGAAGGTGTATGCCTATTAGCCAAAAATGAGATTTGGTTAACCAGAATGATCTGTAGTACATATATGGTCATATCAGACAAAATACCACACACTTAAAGGGGTTCTGCAAGCAGCTGATCAGCAATTCTATTCTTGGAGGCAAAGGATTACAAGCCTAGTACAAAGTAAATAGTTTTGCTTACATTTTCAGAAGACTGGACAAAAGGCTGAAGACAATATGGGTGAGCTAAATTAACTCTTCAACTCAAGACAAGAGTGTGCCATTTGTTGAGGGATAAAGGGATTTGGTAGTCTATGTTTGAACTCTTCCAAAAATCAAGAACCACATTGTTTGTCTACACCCTACCAATGCATTTATACACATATGCATGTAGAAACATCATTAAATGACCTATACACAGAAAGTAAAATCCACCTTTCATTTTAATTTTTTTTATTTTTTATTTATTTTTTTCCCACCTTTGATTTTTAAAGGGAACTCTTCTATGTGTAAAGTTGTCCTATTTTTATGAACAGAATATGGAAAAGGCCACTTATTTTCTTCTTTGATTTTAGTTATGCAGCATTACTTTAATATTGATAATAGCTATATTCAATTATAATAATGAGATAATTCAGTTTCAATATCCAATTTTCTATACACATCAAATGGCAATTTTAATCGCTTGGGCTTTGAACTTTCCCCTGAATTCTTTTTTTTTTTTTTGCTTTTTGGGTCACACCCGGCTATGCACAGGGATTATTCCTGGCTCTGCACTCAGGAATTACTCCTGGCGGTGCTCAGGGGACCATACGGGATGCTGGGAATTGAACCCGGGTCGGCCAAGTGCAAGGCAAACACCCTACCCCCTGTGCTATCACTCCAGCCCCTCCCCTGGACTCTCAAAATAAAAAACAATGGGAAAATGTTCACTCTGAATGAGAATGTCTCAAATTCAGTGATGCAAAAAGGCTGTGAGAATGCTTTCATTAGTTTAACACCTCAGGGACATATTTCTCTGAGAATATGATTTTGAAGATTATTACCTTTAGCAAAATATTTTCAGTGAATTTCACCATATTATAAATTATGCATTGTCATATATGTGAAACTTAATACAGAGAATTCTGTCTGAAAATAATATATTAAATCTCTCACATCACAGTTGCTGTTGTGAATTGTAAGGAACATTTGCTTTTTTGATTACTTATGCATTGGAATAAATTGCTCAGAAATTTACTATGTAACTTATAGAGTTAATAGTTTTCCTACTGTGCAGGTTACAAGTACGTTAAGAGAATTTATTTATGTATTTATGTTAAAGTATAGCACTGTAGCACTGTAGTCCTGTTGTTTATTGATTTGCTTGAGCGGGCACCAGTAACATCTCCATTGTGAGACTTGTTGTTACTGTTTTTGGCATATCGAATACGCCACGGGTAGCTTGCCAGGCTCTGCCGTGTGGGCGAGATACTCTCAGTAGCTTGCCGTGCTTTCTGAGAGGGGCAGAGGAATTGAACCCGGGTCGGCTGCATGCAAGGCAGATGCCCTAACCTCTGTGCTATCGCTCCAGTCCACATTAAAGTATACTAATTAAAATAGTTCTTATAATGAAGATTTCTGAAAATTTATAAGCTAATGACTTTTAAAAAATTATAAACTTTTTTAAACAGATCATTAATTGTACAAACATATGCTTAAAGGAAATATGAAAATTAAGTTTATATGGAAAAGCAAATGAATGATAAATAGATACCTGAAACTACCATGGCAATCTGACTGATAGAATATATGATACATTTTTTTTAATTGAGTGACATGTGGAAAATTCCAATGCTTTCAGGCTTAAGTCTCTGTTATACAATGCTGAAACAACCATCCCTTTACCAGTGCCCATATTCCACCACCAACCCCCCCAAAAAATAAAGTATACCTCCCACCCCCCCCATCCCCCCCGGGCCCTCCCTCCGCCCCCGCCTGGGTAACTGATAAATTTCACTTTACTTTCTCTTTACTTTGGTTATATTCAACATTCCAACAAAAAATTCACTATTATTGTTAGGAGTTCCCCATTAGAGTCAGACCTGTGTTGAAGAGATATGAGGTTTTGGATTTCTGTATTTTAGCAACTAAGTCCAGGGAAATTTCTTCCAGAAATTGGATTATTGAAAGCTTGAATCTCTCATTAGTGGTCCTCATAGTATGGCTGTCGCCACGCCCTCCCTACGCAAGAAAAAGGTGAGAGAGAGAGAGAGAGAGAGAGAGAGAGAGAGAGAGAGAGAGAGAGAGAGAGAGAGAGAGAGAGAGAGAGAGAGAGAGAGAGAGAGAGAGAGAGAGAAACCTTTCCCCTTCTGGGAGGCATGGGACGACAGCTTACTTCTCAGTCTGGAGACATTCTGCAAGGAGCTGCCGGTATCAGAAGTAGTTTAGCTGCCACTGGATTCATGTTCATGCAGCTGCGGTGAGGCTGCACACGTGTGGCCCCCGGGATCACATCTTGGCAGCGAGTGGGACTGGTGCCGCCCACCTTCCCGAGAGCACCCTTGAGTCCCTTTGCTGCCGCTTGTACCTCTCATCTATATATGATACATTTTTTAAAATTTCTTGACTGGGACAGGATGTTTTTATATCTTACTAAATTAAACCTTCAAAGATTAAACAAAATAGCTATTTTTTACTGCAATAATATACTGAAACTGTTTAATTACATGGAATGGCAATCTTGGTGATAAAAGTGGAATTAGTGATTTTCTACCACTAATTTTATATTTCAACTTTCTTTTATAAATATTATGTGAACTGACCATAGCTTTCCCAGAGATATGAAAATAGTTTTAAAAGATAATTTGGGAAATAAAAGACTGTGAGGTTCTAAACTAGACTTCTGTTATCTTTATTTTCATATACATATCTGAAACATAAATATCTAAGAGACTCACATATACAGTCCATTCATTTGACAAACATTCATTTCTGTATATGGAAAATATTAGAATTGTTTTTTTGTATTAGTATCATGTCTATAAAAAACAAACATCTCCATCTACCTCATGAGTTTTGCATTCATTTCCATGTACAGTTTTATAAAATATTTTTGTACTTAATATCTTTCGAATGCATGATTATTGAATGAATGACACAGGGACAGTTATTTGGCTAAGCAGGGACCAAAATTTTGAAATTTTCTAACTATTTTTCCCATTTTCATTGTATAGAGATTGTAAGGTCAATGCAGCACACAAAGAATACAAAAGAAAAGAAACGTAGCTACCTAGCCATCTATATTTTGCTTAAAAGTTATTTCAAAAGTCCTATGTCATATGTTTAAATGAATTTAAGCATGCTTTTAATATTACATCTTGAAAATTATTGAGCCAGATAAGAATCTGGTATCTTGTTTTGTCGATTAAGAGCTAATATTATCCCTCTACCCTCTCTCGGTAAGTGAATTCATATTTATTGGAAGAGATAGTTAAGACAGTGGGAGGGCAGGTAAAAGAGTGCATTGCTTGTCTACTGGCGCCAACTGGTATTCTCAAGATTAAAGCTCTTAAATCTTTCATTCATAGTATTACAAACTGACTGTCACAGTCCATTCACTTTATCTACTCTGAAGAATAGCTAAGAAGTGAAGGAGTAATTTTACTCTCAAAATTTCTCAGGATGAGAATTTAAGAAGGTGGATGAGGCAATTTTGAGAAAACTAAAGGTATTTTGGCTGTAAAGATTTTTTTCCAGATAAAAGCACATTACAAACAATACCCAAACCTTTCTTTCTGACATAGGAGCAAACACATACCAATGAAAGAAAGATTAGTCCATGAATTTTAAATACATCTGCTTTCTAGACATTCAGTAATGAAAAGTTTGACTCAAAATAATGGCATATCAAATATTTTATAAAATTGACTTTCATGTTGAATAACTGTATTTTCAGCTTTTTTAAAAAAATTAATAAGTACACATTTTCCCCCAAGGACTACTAGTTGAAACAAACACTAACCTTTATTGTTTTTGAAATATTGCCTGCTCCCAACCCTTTATTCTGCAAACATATGAATCTTTTTTATCCATTCCTTAGAGAGTTGACTTTGTTTGATATGTTACACTCACATATTGTAATTTAATCTATATTTAAAATGTTGGCACAGTTGTAAATGAGATAGTTTTTTATTTCTTTTTATTAAATATTTCCTTAACAAGTAAGGAAATATATTATTGAAGGTTGCCCTCTTACATGTTAAGGAAATATTTAATAAAAAGAAATAGAAAACTGTCTCATTTACAACTGTGCCAAAATTTTAAATATAGATTAAATTATAATATGTGACTGTAAGAGGGCAACATATTTCTGTGAAATTCCATATAATCCTGTAATTCTGCTCTTCAGCATCCACCCCCAAAACACAAAGATATCCATTCTTAGGGGAGCATGCACACATATGCTCATTGCAATGTTATTTACAAAATCCAAGGTTTGGCTACAAGCCAGTTATCCAACAACAAATGTGTGGATAAAGAAATTATAGTATAATGGGGCCAAAGAGTTACAATACGGTCCAAAATGCTTGATTCTCAGCAGCTGACCCTGGTTTGAATCCCTGGCACTACATATAGTCCCCTGAGAACTTCCAGGAGTACTCAACAGAGAGCAAAGAATAGTCTTTGAGAATTGCAGGGTATGTCCCCGTCCCCAAATAAAAAATGTTGTGAGGTTTTGGTTATCTCTCTCTCTCTCTCTCTCTCTCTCTCTCTCTCTATCTATCTATCTATCTATCTCCTCTATATAGACTACAAAATACAACTTTCTTATGGCTGAAGAGTATCACTGTATCACTGTCATCTGGTTGCTATGGATTGCTCAAGCGGGCACCAGTAACATCTCCATTAGTCCCTGTCGCGTGCTAGTGTAGCCCAATGGCATCTGCTCACTCCAGGAACATGAAGAGCATGGATATATACATTATATACACATATATTCTATATATACAGTTGTGTATATATACAATTTTACTGCCCCATGGATTGAATTGGAAGATGTAATCTAAGTTTAGTAAGTCAGAATGAAAAAAAAAACTAATGATATCACTCATATGTGGCTAGTAAAGAAACAACGAAAAATATTAGGCAATCTCCAGTGGAAAAAAGCCTGAGATAAAATCAACAGAAATAATGATATGAGGTTGCTAACAATGAGTCTATGGACCTTAGGGTAATGGAGGGATTCTAGCAATCTGTTTGTGGGCATGAGCATTAACTTTGGTGCTTTAAAAAATATTTTGTGGAAGACAATCACAGAATGGTAAAGGATATTTATGCAGTACCCATCAGATAAAGGGTTGATATCAAGGATATACAATGCACTGGTTGAACTCCACAAGAAGAAAACTGCCGACCCAATCAAAAAATGGGGTGATGGAATGAACAGAAACTTTCCAAAAGAAGAAATCCAAATGGCTGAGAGGCACATGAGAAAATGTTCAACATCACTAATGTTGGACATCATCTGGGAGATGCAGATCAAAACAACAATGAGATATCATCTCACACCACAGAGACTGGCCCACATCCCAAAAAACAAAAGCAACCGGTGTTGACATGGATGTGGGGAGAAAGGGACTCTCCTTCACTGCTGGTGGGAATGCCGACTGGTTCAGCCCTTTTGGAAAACAATATGGACAATTCTCAAATAATTAGAAATTGAGCTTCCATTTCTTGGGCATATATCCTGGAGAGGCAAAAAGGTATAGTAGAAATGACATCTGCATTTCTATGTTCATTGCCGCACTGTTTACAGTAGCCACAATCTGGAAAAAACCAGTGTCCAAAAACAGATGACTGGTTAAAGAAACTCTGGTACATCTACACAATGGAATACTATGTAGCTGTCAGAAAACATGAAGTCATGAAATTTGCATATAAGTGGATCAACATGGAGAGTGTCATGTTGAGTGAAATGAGCCAGAAAGAAAGAGACAGACATAGAAAGATTGCACTCTTATGTGGAATATAAAGTAGCTGAGAGGTACAAGCTTGCAATGATGCAATTTCTGGCAGATATTTATCTGGACTTAGTTACTAAAATACTAAAATACAGAAATCCAAAACCATGAGGCTGCTAATGTGGCCGCTTGACCTCATATCTCTTCATTCTCAGCAATGGAAAACAAATTATCAAATGCTTCCTTTTCAGCAGGTCCGACTTTAGGGGGGAGAAACTTCAAATAAGAATAGTGAGTTTTTTTTGTTAAAATATTGATGTAATCAAAGTAAAGTGAAAGTAAGGTGAAATTTATCAGTTACACAGGCGGGGTGGGGGGCTGGGGAGGTGGAGGGGTGAGGGGAGGTATACTGTGATTCTTGGTGGTGGAATATGTGCACTGGTGAAGGGATGGGTGTTCGAGCATTGTATAACTGGGACTTAAACCTTAAAGCTTTGTAACTTTCCACATGGTGATTCAATAAAAGAATAAATTAAAAAATATATTTTGTGGGTGTAGAAAAATAATACAGCATGTAAGGTGTTTGCCTTGCAGACCAATGACAAAAGTTCAATCCCTGGCACTTTATGTGGTTCACCTGAGACCCATAGGGAATGAATGAGCCCTGAGCACATAGCCAGAAGTAATTTTTGAGCACAGTGTGTGTCCTGCAATGAATTTGCAAAAACTAATATTGTAAAAAGATTTTTAAAAGTTCAACAAGTGAAGGCCAGAGCAATAGCATAGTGGATAGAGCATTTCCCTTGCATTTGCCTTGCAAATTTCTGCAGTGAACTGCTTGGTTCAGAGATTCTTTTGTGTGTCTCTGGATCATGGCCCTTGGTTCCGTCTTTTCCGGAGAAATAAACGTTGGCATCTGCCCTACAGGGGATGCCCATTCACCCATAGTGCTGCTGGCCCTAACTGCTGCTTTTGATCTCTTTCGAGATTCATGGGTCGTGAAATAAGACCAATAAGTGAGCTGGTATAGCTGTCCGATTTCCGGCATCCCATAGGGTCCCCCAAGCAGCGCCAGAAATAATTCCTGAGTTCAGAGCTAGGAGTATCTCCTGAGCATTGCTGGGTATGACCCAAAAAAAACCAAAAAGAAAAGAAAAGCTCAAAAAGTGAGTCTCACACCTGGCAAGAGCGTCTACATTTTTAGGATTACTATTATGGTTCTAAACTGAGATTCTAGTAGTGCAACATTTTTTTTACCAGTGTCAAGGGTCACCTAATATAATAAAAAAGCTTCTCATTGAGACAAGTGGGTGGGTGGGTAGAAGGTTAATGTGGGTGGAGAGGAGACAGCAAGAGGTGGAGGGAAATGAACACTGAGGGATTGGTGCTAAAACACATTTTTTAATTGAAGGAGTACTGCTATTTATTCAGTCATTGATTAAGCTGATTGAACTGGGCATGAACTCCACATTACTTTTTTTATTCAGAATGTTAATTTTACTTTTATTATTATTATTGTTGTTATTACTATTGTTATTTTTTAATCACCATGAGATACAGTTACAAAGCTCTCCTGTTTGAGTTTCAGTCATACGATCATCAATCACCCAAACTTCCACCAGTGCATATCTTCCACCACCAAGAATCCCACTATCCCCCCATCCCACACCTCCCCGTCTCTATAGCAATCTCCCCCATACTCTTTTTTGTATTACTCGTTATGAATAGCACAAGTTGTAGCTCAGCCACAAGAGTTCCTGTAAATCTAAAATTTTACATGATTAGGGTCTGGAGAAATCTCTGCAGCGAGCTGCTTGGTTCAGAGATTCTTTTGTGTGTCTCTGGATCATGGCCCTTGTTTCCGTCTTTTCCGGTGAAATAAACTTTGGCATCTGCCCTACAGGGGATGCCCACTCGCCCATAGCGCTGCTGGCCCTAACTGCTGCTAACTGCTGCTTTTGATCTCTTTCGAGATTCATAAGACAATAAGTGAGCTGGTATAGCTGAGTCTGAGGTTTATGTGGGTGTGGCTCCCACATACCTAACTTTTGGCTTTTTAATTTCTTGGTAAACTTGGCCCCAAGTTTAAGGGTCTGGCCAAAGGCACAGCAGCAATTTGGGGGTATCAGGAAGTCTGAAGGCACCATCAGGCTGCTGATGTACTCGCCCTGAAGGTATAGGTTGATCTGCTGGCAGCACCAGACCTGCTTAGTTGCAACTTTTTAAAATTTCCTTTTAAAACTCCATGGTGGTGGGCCAGAGTCAGCAGGTAAGGTGCTTGCTTTACACATGGCCAACGCAGGTTTGAACCCTGGCAACGCATATGGTCCTGCAAGCCCACGAGGAGTGACCCAAGATCTCAGAGCCAGGAGTATGCCCTGAGAACAACCAGGTGTGGCACAAGCCCCCTCCCCTCAAAAAAGTAACAACAACAACAACAACAAAACTCCATTGCAACCAGAAGAAAGTATTCAGAATACCTCACTGGGGATGTAGCTCAGTGGTAGAGCCCTTTCTTGCATGTGTGAGACTCTGGGGTGAACTCTCACCATTGGGACCTACCCCCAAATAATCCAGAATTCCCTAAAATGCTTGTTCTGCAAACTCTTGTGTGTGTGTCTGTGTGTGTGTTGCCTTTTAGTCTTAACCAATGATGCTCAAGGGCTATTTATTCCTGGCTAGTTGATTAAAGGCAGCATGTGTGGGGGATAAGGCAGTGCTTGGTATTAAATCTGGAGGTCCTGCATGTAAAGCATGTACTCCAACCCAGTACTCCAACTCCTTGGTACTCTACAGTTAATGGTCTTAAGAGAAGGAATTAAAAAGTAAACTCAAAATGCAACTTTATGGTAAGGAATGAGAAATAAATCTATTCTATTCTTGGTACGGAAAGAAACATTTTTTAAAAAGTAAACACAGGAACTTTTGAGTTTTTCCCTAGAGCATTAAACAGTGGAATTCCATTTTCAAAACTGTGTTTAATAACAAAGATCAAAGACATTTCAATATGGAGAATGGAAAGAATATGAAAGTTCTTGTCTAGATGAACTGAACTTCTTGCAAACCCTATGATTCATCATACATAAATTATCGTTTTTGTATTAGAACTAAATAATAATAAATTTTTGATTAAAATTCTTCATCAAATTATGAATTGTCATATCCCTTTCTCAGTATAAAAACTTAATGAACCTAAAATCACTAGCTTTTATATAACTAGTTAGTATCACCAGATGCAGGACAGAGATATCTTAATTTTCAATAAATTTTATTATGTGGTCTTTACAAAGTGATGGTTCATTTATCATGACAATGAAGTAAAATTGAAAATTAAAAGAATCAGAAGCATGGGAAGCAGCCATTGAGGATCTGATGGTACAAGCGCAGAAGATCAAGTGTGACATCATTGGTCTGACAAGAAGGCATTGATCACATCACACCATTTTCGACATTGGAGAAGAACTGTTCCTCAGAGCATTCGGCAATAGAGGCATTGGTGGCATCAGTGTCCTTGTCAACACAAACTTGGCCATGAGCATTGATTCATTCGAATGCCTAACAACCACAACTGGACGAGTATGTTTGAATACATGTGACTCACTGCTGGCAGTTTCTATATCTTTGTCTTCTATGCACCAACATCCAACCATGATGAAGAAGAAATTGAGAAGTTCTATGTGGAGCTGGAGAAGTTCTATAAAGAAGACCACATTCTACAAGATCATTGTCGGTGATTCTAATGCCAAGATAGGACCAAGAAGGTCGCCCGAAGAACTCCACATCGGGACCCATGACCTAGAATGGAACAAACAGGGTGAGAGACTGTCTGAGTTCATCAGGTCAACCAAGAACATCCATGGTAACTCAGTTTCAGAAGGCTGAATGTTGGACATAGAGTCTCCCAGTGGACAGTTCCACAACAAAATTGACTACATCATATTTAATGGACGGTTTTGCCTGACTGATGTCACTGTTGTCCCAAAATTCCAAACGGGATTGGAACACCCTCTTCGTCGTGCAAAATTCTACTTCATGGAGTAGGGAGAAAGGACTACAAAGTTTAAGTTTAAGAAGAGAACTCCCAGAATGACCACCAACTGGGAGCTCTTTGGCACTATTGCAGCAATGTGGGAAGATTACATCATTGACATTGACTAGGAACATGATCAACTAGTTCAGCACCTTCATGACTGTGGGAGGGATGTCAGGAGTAGGAAAGCCACAAACAGACACCTGTTTGGAAACTCTCAAGCTCATTCACCAGTGTGATTTGGCAGGCATGAGCCTCAGGCAACCACAAGTAATGTCTGAGCTCGCAAAGCTGTACAGAGAAGCGATAGGAAGACCTCAAAGAGAGAAGAGCAGCAGTGTTGGCCGATGCGACAGAGGCAGGGAAAAGTATTCGCAATGCTCACCTGTCCTTTGCCAACTACAAAACCAAGATGACTGCCCTCCGATGTCCTGATGGATCTATCACATTTTCCAGAAGGGCAATGGAGAGGATTATTCACGACTTCTATTCAAATCTCTTCAATAGCTACGTCCACCTGCCCACATACCAAATTCCACAGGATGGATATGTTGTTCCCAGCATTCACCCTTCCAAAATCCAAAATCCAACAAGCCATTTCATTGGTAAAGATGCATACAGCACCTGGTCCAGACAAGGTTAGACCCGAACACCTGAAGAAACTGCCGCCAGCACTCGTCAATAAACTGGCTCGGCTCTTCACACACAACGTGTCCGAATGCAAGGTTTCATCCCAATAGAAAACTAGCAGGACCATTCTGTTGTACAAGAAGGGAGACATCCATGACACTGACAACTATCACCAATTCTGCCTATTGTCCTTTGTTTACAAGTTGTTCACTCAAGTCATCCTGAATAGAATAGGCAGAACACTAGAAGAGTGGGAGACTAACACCCAGGAGTAGTAGAGATAACAATCAGGAGGTCTGCCCCACACTTGGAAACTGGCCTCACATGCTGGGGGAAAAGGTGGCTCAAATAGAGAAGGAAACACCAAGTAGAGGATGTTGGGAGGACCCATTCGGGATGGAAGATGCGAGCTGAAAGTAGACTATAGACCGAACATGAAGGCCACTCAATACCTCCATTGCAAACTACAATACCCAAAAGGAGAGAGAACAAAAGGGAATGCCCTGATGCAGAGGCAGGGTGGGGTGGTGGTGAATGGGATGGGGGTGGCGAGAGAGATACTGGGATCATTGGTGGAGGAGACTGGGCACTGGCGGAGGGATGGGTAAACAATCACTGAGAGTGAAATGCTAACACAAAAGTTCATAAGTTTGTAACTGTACATCACAATGATTCTCTAATTAAAAAAAAGAAAAGAACACTAGAAGAAGGACAACCATGCGAGCAAGCTGGGTTTCGAAAAGGATTCAGCATGATTGACCATATCCACACAGTGACCAACCTCACTGAGGTTTCTCGAGAGTTCAGATGCCGCTCTGTCTAACGCTCATTGATTTAAAGAAGGCCTTTGATTCTGTTGAGACTGAAGCGGTCTTCTAAGCCCTAGCCAAACAGGGTGTTCAAACTCAGTACATCAGGATCTTCCAGGAGCTATATTATGGATTCACCACCAGGATCTTACCATCCTACAAGGAAGTGATCATTGATGTAAAGAGATGGGTTCAGCAGGGTGATACCATTTCACCGAAACTCCTCAGTGCCACCACCCTCAACAACGTCATGCGACGACTTGAATGGGAAGGAATGGGAGTGAAGATAGATGGTGGGCAACTACACCACCTCTGCTTCGCTGATGACATCATTCTAATAACACCAAACATTAGCCAAGCGGCACAAATGCTGGCCGGCTTTGAGTGCGAGTGTGGAATGGTAGGACTGCAGCTGAATCTCACCAAGACAATGTTCATGAAAAATAAACTAGTCCCTGACGTTCCATTTGCTCTCAACGGAATGACCATCTCCAAATGCAGCAGCTTTGTGTACCTGGGTTGAGAACTCAACATGAGGAACAACTTGGCACCAGAACTGAGCAGGAGGAAGAGAACAGCGTGGAACACCTTCAAGAGCATTGAATAAATTATTAAGAGGATGAAGAACCTCCAGCTCTGGGCATATCTTTTAACTCCACTGTTTATCCTGCACTAACATATGCCTCAGAGACCTGGGCCCTGCAAAAACAGGACAAGAATGCTATTTGGGTATCCCAAAGAGGAACTGAAAGAGCTATACTTGAAATATTGCACTTCACTCAAGTGAGAGAAGGAAACTGGAGTTCGGTCCTTCGTCAATGATCAAGAATCAGGGATGCTGTCTCCTTTGCCAAGGTGTTGAAAATCAGATGGACCAGACACGTAATGTAACTTAGAGATGACCGCTGGACTAGAGCTGTTATCGAGTGGATTCCAGGGGATGTCAAAAGACCGCGTGGCCGCTCACCTACAAGATGGTCAGACTTATTCGTCAAAACCCTGAATGAGTGATTTGAGGCTATTTGTGTTCCTGGAGTGAGCAGATGCCATTGGGCTACACTAGCACGAAACATGGACAAATGGTGATGTTTCTGGCGCCCGCTCAAGCAAATCAAAGATCAACAGGATGACAAGTAACAAGTGACAAAAGAAATCATAAAATTAACGTTGTCCTAAGATACTTTTTTGGTGGGGGTAGAACAAGAGATTATAGTACAAATTCTAAGCACTGTAAAAGACAGATAAGTGAGATACAATCTCTGTAATCAAGAAACAAAGAATTCTGTTGGGTGAAGTGAAGAAATAAACAGATCATTATAACTTGCTGTTATAATTTCAGTAAATGAAAATAAAACATAGCATGACATAAGAAGCATAAGAATGTTGCCTAATTTCCTTTGATATAAAGATAGTCAGAACAAATTCTTAAGACAAGAGAATTTTGAAATTTGATTCTTAAGTGACAATGAGTTGTCTTCATAAAAGGAGCTGATAGGATAAAAGTCTCCAAAAAAAGAGAGCTCTGTGGAAAACACAGAGGGGAAAGAAGTGGGGGCAAGGAGGGAGAGAGGGAGGGAGAGAGAGAGGGAGAAAGAAAAAGTGCGCACCATAGAAGTAGTCTTTGGGTGAGAGAGAGACAGAGAGAGAGACAGAGAAAGAGACACAGAGAGAGAGTGATAGCTTACTGATGTATGGATGGAGTGATATTTAAAATTCAAGGGAGAATATAAGTACAAGGTGAAAAGGGAAGATTCTAGGGTAAGATATATATAAAATGTATCACTGTATCACTGTCATCCTGTTGCTCATCGATTTGCTCTAGTGGGCACCGGTAATGTCTCCATTGTGAGACTTGTTACTGTTTTCTTGCCATATCAAATATGTCACAGGTAGCTTGCCAGGTTCTGCTGTGGTGGCGGGATACTCTTGGTAGCTTGCCAGGCTCTCCGAGAGGGATGGAGGAATCGAACTTGGGTTGGCCGCATGCAAGACAAATTCCCTAACTGCTGTGCTATAGCTCTGTCCAATACACACACACACACACACACACACACACACACACACACACATATATATATATATACATATATATATTTAAATTTTGCAGGTCACACCCAGAGATGCACAGGTGTTACTCCTGGCTCTGCACTCAAGAATTACTCTTAGTGGTGCTCGGGGGGCCATATGGGATGCTGGGAATTGAACCTGAGTCTACCACATGCAAGGCAAACACTCTACCCACTGTGTTATTGCTCCAGCCTGGAACTTATACATTATGCTGAGGAACTTCGGCTTATTCCTGGAAACTAAAATTATCCTTTGAATATTTAAAGTTTATCATATTTACACTTTAAGGAAAAATATATTGAGATTTTTTTTTTCTTTTTGGGTCACCCCCAGCTGTGCACAGGGATTACTCCTGGCTCTTCACTCAGGAATCACCCCTGGCGGTGCTCAGGGGACCATATGGGATGCTGGGATTCGAACCCGGGTCGGCCGCGTGCAAGGCAAACGCCCTGCCCGCTGTGCTATCACTCCAGCCCCCTATATTGAGATTTTTAATCATTAATTTTGCTGAGGCAAGTTGCTGAATTTAATAAAAGTCACTTAATGTCAGAGAAAGAGTGTTACTCAAAAAAGAAGACCAAGTGAATTCCTATATGACATTGCCATTTTGCAGTTGGCAAATATTATAATACTCCCACTCCCAGATACATATATAACTACAATTAATGCAAATAGGTCATAAATGTAAGATAAAAAAAGATACATACTCTATCCTTACTACCCACTCAAAATGCAAACTAATTGCCTTCCTAGTTGCCAAAGTTAGAATTTAGATAATTTCATCGCAATGTCACATTAGGTTTATAATTTCCTAGCCAAAAAGAACTTCTTAGGATTAACAAAATAAACTAGAAATCAAGAGATATTTGGTTTTATTGTAGAAAGACATTTTTTTTAGTTGAAATTGACTTTAGAAACATAAATAAATTATTTAATTTTGCAGAAATTCTGGGCTGAAAAAGTGATTGGTAATGTTCATATTTTATTTGAAATATTTATTTATTTCAAAACTTAGTGTGCATCTTCACAGTGTAAGAACATGATTGCAAAATTCACACAAAATATCTTATAGTTGCCTCACATATCATTAAGCATATAGGTGATATGTTCATAAACAACAATTAGACAATTAAGAAAACATATTTAAAAATATGTAGCATTTGCTTATTACTAGTTCAGAATATTACAAACTTCTAAAGCATGCCTCTTGTTTTTCTAAGTTACTTTGCATACTCAGATTAATAGAAAACAGCAAGAGTTTGAACTAGAGAATAGAGAAAATGACAGACATAAGAACCAGAAAATAGTAAGTGTGTGTTAAGTGCGAGAGCAAAGAAGGTGGTGGTGATGGTTGGATTATTTTTCATTTTCAACGTTGATGAACAACGAATATTGGGGAACAATTTTCCCCCAATGTACCCGGACATGTTGTGCACCGGGTCCAGGCAGATGTGGGGCGAATGATGACGGGCACATTGAGAAACACCCTCTGCGAGCAGCTGATGACTGTTCACATTATTGCCACATACACATATTTTATAGAGGGTCTTGGCTTACAAGAAGGTACGATCACAAGAAGTTCAGCATTATTGACCTATCAGCCCTCCTACTCTGCTTTGCCCCTGTCCAATCCCAATCAAGGCCAGATGTTGCAGTTAGGGTGACCTGCTAAGCGTACATGACAGTTTCTGTGTCTTGGGCGCATGTGACTAGGAGGTTAAGTGAGGCTCAAGACCAGGTGCCCCGTGCTAACACCCTGTTCTTGCCAACTTTGCCCAGATACTCCCTCTTGTGAGACTTTGCTTCTGGGCCGCTTTGCAAGACCAGGTCTTATCTGCCCCAGTGCCTGGCACAATGCTCCACAAAAAAGTCCAAAATACATCATAAATATAATCATTAAGAGGAAATAATGCATATATGGGGCAGGAGAGAGTTATAATGGTTCAGAGTCATGCATGCCAACTCGGGTCTGATTCTCAGTATCACCTCGTTCATGGGCCCCAACATTTCCAGGTACAGCCCTGGAAGTCACTGGCATCTCCAGAGGTGGTTTTGGTATCTTAGGCATGAGAATATTGTTCAGCCTTAGGAGCCCTATAATGTCCTTAGGCCTGGAGCACTGTAAATTTTGGCTTGGAGCATTATCCATTTTTAAGCCCTTACATTGAACCCACCACCATAAGTTGAGAATTGGCTGGGATCCTAAGGCTGCTTGGGGGAACCCCTCATCTATCCCTCCAAAAAAAACAAAAATAATATATGTGACTTCTAAATTGTTGAAGATGAGAAAAAAGAAGTTGGAGACTAGAGCTGACAACAGCAAATTCAGAATAAGATGAAGTGGCAACTCCATCCCCCACCAAATTAAGCATAGTAGGCTAATGGGGAAAAAAATTAAGCAGAAATCAATGATCAAATTAATATTTATAAATTAAATTTATATGAAACTGCCTATATTAGACTGTATGAATATGCTAGACTGTATGAAATTTATATGGGGAATTAAAAAAGAAACATCAAAAATTGAGATTCATAGAAAAGTTGAAAAAAAAGGGCTAGGCAAGAAACAATTAAATTCAAATAAAATAAATTTAAAATGCCATATGTCGTTCTGGTGATATGGGTCAGATACGGTGATAGATGAATGTATTGGAGTCTTAAATAAATAAAAAATTTAAAAATACACATAATGGATGGTTATTGTTTAAGATAATTTTCTCATAAATGTAGTGTTGTATGTAGGAAATATTAGAAATCAATGTAAAAAATAAAATGAGACAAAGATTTATGCAGTTCACAAATGAACACATAAATTATCAATTTTTACATGCTAAAACTTAAATAAAGTAGTTGTATTACTGTATCACTGTTATCCCGTTGCTCATCAATTTGTTTGAGCGGGCACCAGTAACATCTCCATTGTGAGACTTGCTGTTACTGTTTTTGGCATATAGAATATGCCACAGGTAGCTTGCCAAGCTCTGCCATGTGGGTGGGATACTCTCAGTAACTTGCTGGGCACTCGGAGAGGGACGGATGTAATGTAATCAAGTAGAAAAAATTAAAATATGATTAAAAAAACCCTTTGTTTTAGGATTTCTGTAACAATTTCAAGGTAATTTACAAAAATACTTTCTCTTAATTAGCAGGACTTAATGACCATTTTAAGAAAGTATATATCCAATCAAAATAATTGACTTAATGAGAAGCAAGACATTAAGTCAATTATTTTTATTAAATTATTCAAATAATAAAAATATTATAGACAAGGAATGTTTAAGGTACAAACTGGTTTGTTGGTTTTTTTCATTGTTATTTTCATTGTTTATTTGTATGAAGATCTGCTTAAATAATTTTTTACTATTTTTATTAATTTTTTAATTTTTTAACTTTTTTTAATTGAATCACTGTGAGCTACAGTTACGAAGCTTCCATGATTGACTTTCAGTCATACAATGATTGAACACCCATCCCTTCACCAGTGTACATTTTCCACTACCATTATCCCCAGTTTCATCCCCTCCGACTTGTCCCTCCCCTTCCACTGCTTCTTTGACAGACAATTTCCCTCTAACTCTCTCTCTGCTTATAGCTACTATGGTTTGCATTACAGATAATGAGAGGCCATCATGTCTGTTCCTTTATTTACTTTCAGCACACATATCCTATCCTGAGCGATCCCTCTAACCACCATTGGCTTAGACATCCCTTCTCTATGCCAGCTGCCTTCTCCCCCAGTCAGGCTTCAACCATGGAGCAATCTTTCTGGCCCTTATCTCTACCATCCTTGGGTGTTAGTAATGTATTATAATATTTTATATTCCACAAATGAGTGCAGTCATTCTATGTCTGTTCCTCTCTTTCTGACTCATTTCACTTAACATGATACTCTCCATGACCATCCACTTATAAGCAAATTTCAGCAAATTTCATGACTTCATATTTCCTAATAGCTTCATAGTATTCCATTGTGTGGATGTACCAAAGTTTCTTTAGCCAGCTGTCTATTCTTGGGCACTCAGGTTGTTTCCAGATTCTGGCTATTGTGAACAGTGCTGCAATGAACACATAGGTGCAGATGTCATTTCTACTTTGCTGTTTTGCACCCTCGGGATATATTCCCAGAAGCATTATTGCTGGATCAAATAGGAGCTCAATTTATAATTTTTCAAGAAATGTTCATATTGTTTTCCCAAAAGGCAGGACCAGTTGGCATTCCCACCAACAATGAAGGAGAATCCCTTTCTCCCCACATCCACGCCAACACCAGTTGTTTTTGTACTTTTGTATGCATGCCAGTCTCTGTGGTGTGAGATGATATCTCATTGTTGTTTTGATCTGCATTTCCATGGTGATTAGTGATAAAGAACATTTTTTTCATGTGCTTTTTGGTCATCAGAATTTATTCTTTGAGAAAGGTTCTGTTCATTTCGTTTCTCCATTTTCTGATGGGATTGGATGTTTTCTTCTTGTAGAGTTCTACCAGTGCCTTGCATATCCTTGATATTAATCCCTTATCAGAAGGGTACTGGGTGAATATCCTTTCCCATTCTGTAGATTTTGTATCCTGTTCACTGTTTTTTTTTGAGGTGCAGAAGCTTCTTAGTTTAAGATAGTCCCATTTGTTTATCTCTGCTTCCACTTGCTTGGTCAGTGGTGGTTCATCTTTGAAGATATCTTGGGCTTCAACGTTATGGGAGATTTTTCTGACCTTTCCTTCAATGTACCTTGTGGATTCTGACCTGATGTTGAGGTCTTTAATCCATTTTGATCTGACTTTTGTACATGGTGTTAGGTAGAGGTGAGCCCATTTTTTGCATGTAGCTGTCCAGTTTTGCCAGCACCATTTGTCAAAAAGGTTTTCCTTGCTCCACTTTATATTTCTTGCTCCCTTATCAAAGATTAGATAATCATGTATTTGAGAGTGTGTTTAAGAATATTCAACCCTATTCCATTGTTCTGTGGATCTGTATTTGTTCCAATACAATGCTGTTTTAATAATTTACCACCTTGTAGTACAGCTTCAGGTTGGGGAAGGTGATGCCTCCCATCTTCCCCAACCCTCCGAAGATTTTCTTTAGCTATTCATGGGGTCTTGTTGTTCCATGTGAATTTCAGAAGTGTTTGATCCATTTCTTTGAAGAATGTGATGGGTACCTTATAGGGATCACATTAAATCTGTATAATGCTGTAGGAGTATTGCCAATTTGACAATGTTAATTCTCCTGATACATGAGCAGGGGATGTTTCCATTTCCTCGTGACCTTTTGTATTTCTAAAAGTAGCATTTTTTAGTTTTCTTTGTACAGGTTCCTTTACCTCCTTAGTTAAGCTGATTCCGAGGTACTTGGTTTTCTGAGGCATGATTGTGAATGGGATTGCTTTTTTTTAAATATCACTTTCTTCTCTCTCATTGTTTGCATACAGGAAAACTATGGACTTTGGTTATTGATTTTATAGCCTGCAACTTTACTATACAAGTCTATTGTTTTTAGGAGCTTCTTGGTAGAAGCTTTAGGTAGGTATAGCATCATATCATCTGCAAATAGTGAGAGCTTGATTTCTTCTTTCCCTATCTGGATGCCTTTAATATCTTTTTCTTGACTAATTGCAATGGCAGGGACTTCCAGTACTATATTGAATAGAAGTGGTGAGAGTGGGCATTCACAAACTGGTTTTAAGAACAATGTACTATCTGGATCATTATTAAAACAATTAGAAAATTTAAAAGTTATAAACATAATCTTCTACAAATACATATGTACATATATATTATGAGACTGATATCCAAGGTGAGGGAAAACAGTAGTCAGGAAGACGGGTTATGAACAAATTTGTAAATGTGTATATAACTGTGATTCAATTAAAAAATAAATCACTGTATCACTGTTGTTCCATTGCTCATTGATTTGCTTGAGTGCATGCCAATAAAGTCTCCTTTCATCCTTGTCGTGTTCAGGGTCAGGGGAATGAGGCCCATTATTATTATTGTTTTTGGTATATCAAATATGCTACAGGTAGCTTGTCAGGCTCTGCCATGTGAGAGTCTGCCAATAAATAAATAAGTAAATGGAAAAAATAAAAAATAAGTAAAAAGTATTTTACAACTCAAAAACATAATTATCTCTAATTTAAGTTACTGCATTATAATTTTATGGGCAAACTCTTGTTAATATCTTTGAGCCTTTGCTTTTAAACATTTTATGGTAGTCCCAGGGATGAAACTTCATGAGGTATCAAAGACAATACTGCTGAATATTAACTTGGTCATCTTGTTAATATTAAAGTAAAAGTTATTTTTATGATGCTAAGGCATTTTACAGGTTATAATAATTTGTTCATTTGAATGGTTTTCTTATTTTCTTGATGGCAAAGTCTAATAGCAAATAGTTTCATCTTTATGCTTTAGTTTGGAAAATTACAGTTTCTGCATCCAGTTGGCCAAACCCTAAACATTGGAGTCCTTTTTAACTCCTTTTCCTTGTCACTCATAATAGCTAAAGAATTACTCTTTAAAAATAACTGTAGTCTACTTTTTTTTTTGAATTAGGAAAATATTTATTTATTTATTTATTTTAAGAATTTTATTTTATTGAATCACTATGTGGAAAATTACAATGCTTTCAGGCTTAAGTCTCAGTTATACAATGCTGAAACAACCATCCTTTCACCAGTGCCCATAACCCACCACCAAAAAAAAAAAAATCACAGTACACCTCCCATCCCGCCCGCCCAAGCACACCCCATTTGTAACTGATAAATTTCACTTTACTTTCTATTTACTTTGGTTACATTCAATATTTCAACACAAACCTCATTATTATTGTTAGGAGTACCCACCAGAGTCAGACCTGTTGTGAAGAGATATGAGGTCGTGTGGTTTTGGATTTCTATACTTTAGAAACTAAGTCCAGGGATATTTCTTCCAGATATTGGATCATTGCAAGCTTGTAAACCCCATCTGTGGTTGTCATAATATGGCGGTCACCACGCCCTTCACCCCGGCAAGGAAGAGGCGAGAGAGAGAAATACCTTAACCCTCCTGGGTGGGCATGGGGCCGTGGCTTAGTTCTCATTCTAGAGACATTCTTCGAGGAGCTGCCCATGCTGAAAAATTTAGCTGGCATCTGGAGTCACGCTCATGCAGCTGTGGAGAGGCCGCACACACGTGCGCCCCTGGGATCACATCTTGGCGGCAGCTGTAGTCTACTTCTTTCTGCTTGTTTTTGTCGCATATCCATTCTTCAAACACTGGCCTGCTGGTGTTTGTGGAATGGTTGAAAACAACTGGTGTACTGTGTTGGTTATAACTGCCAGTACCTGGACTGTTATGAAGGGTAGACTCCCTTTCATGGATGTAAAAACGTTAAAGTTTACTGATTTAGGCTGTTGCTATCTTTTATATGGGGCATTAAATAATCTGAATATTTCATCATCCAGAGTGCTCTGGATCACTTCCCTATCCATTTCTATGGTATAACCTGAGAGTTCTTTATAAACTCTTGATCAGATTTGATTTGATATGACTTGACTAGATCACTTTTTTTCTTGTTGTTGTTTGTGTAGAGGACTCCAAGGCAGGATTCAAAGGGCCTGGGGGCCATTACCAATGATGACCAACAAAGGATGATTCGGTGCTTGGATTCAGTGAAGGATGATGCAGTGCTTGAATTTAGGCAATACTGCTTAAGTTGATAGTGCTACCTGGACAACCGCAGTGGTACGTGGGTGTCACAGGAGACCAAAAGTCTCAGGCCCCTGTGCATATATGTATGTGATCATGGCCACTGAGCATCTCTCTGCTATGTCACTTCTGTTATTTTGTGCTCACCAATGATCTACCACTATAAAAATTTTATACCAAATTTCTTTTAAAAATTACATTTATGATCTGGCTGTAGTCTACATTTTGTAGTAGGGATTGTCATTCTACTCTGATACTTTGAGAGTTCTGGCATCTGGAATAGATCCTGAACTTAGCTAATATTATAAATCAATGCATAGAGGCATTGGTGGAAGAAAAATAATCATAAAATATAAACAACTCATAATGTTTAAGGTTGTGCCAAAATTTCATTCCTCTTTATTTTGATACTGTCATTCATTCCAGTGATTATCAGGATACTTGGTGTGTAGTAAGTACATGTGAGTGAACAAATGCAATTGCTAAGAATACAAATCTTCATTGAATCTTCATTGAACCTAAACAGAACTCATTAAACTAAATTTAGGTATAGATATGATTCACAAAATGTTGCTCTGTTGCACTGTTGTCCCACTGTTCATCGATTTGCTCGAGCGGGCACCAGTAACATCTCCATTGTAAGACTTGTTGTTACTGTTTTTGGCATATCGAATATGCAACGGGTAGCTTGCCAGGCTCTGCTGTGCGGGTGAGATACTCTCAATAGCTTGCCGGGCTCTCCGAGTGGGGGGAGGAATCCAACCAAGGTTAGCCACATGCAAGGCAAACGCCCTACCCACTGTGCTATCACTCCAGTCCCTTCCTCAATCTAATGGAAAGAAAGTCACTAAATACAGAGGATAATAGTTGATCAACCAGGGCCATGGAAGATAGTACAGGGGGCAAGGTGCTTGTGTTGCACACTGCTCAGCTGGTTTTATCCCAAATACTATGCATGGGATCCCAAATACTTCTGTGAGTAGCAATAGGAGTGATCTCCGAGCACAGAGCCAGGAGTAAATCTTGAGCACAGTGTCTGTGGCCCCTAAGCAAAAGCAAGAACAAAACAAGTAAACAATGTTGATAAATGCTCAAAAAATAATTTACATATATGTTCATAACTGTATATACTAGATGGGCTGGAGCTATAGCAGAGTTGTAGTGTGTTTGCCTTTCACGCGGCCGACCTGGGTTCGATTCCTCTGCCCCTCTCGAAGAGCCCAGCAAATTACTGAGAGTATCACGCCTGCACTGCAGAGCCTGGCAAGCTACCCGTGGTGTATTCGATATACCAAAAACCAGTAACAGTAAGTCTCACAATGAGAGACGTTACTGGTGCCCGCTCGAACAAATTGATGAATAACGGGATGACAAGTGACAAGTGACAAGTGATATACTAGATGCTAGTAGACTCTATGTGTGAAATTATAACACATTACACAGATTATTGTATTAGAGTAGCTCACAAAAGAAAATTCTCAGGTAGGTTTTGGTGATCCTTTCAGCAAAGTCCTGCATCCTAACTTCAAATACTACTACATTTTCAGTGAAAAACATTTCACTCACACACACACACACACACACACACACACACAGCACAATAGGTGTAGAGATGTAGAGAAGAGTATAGGCATTTGGATCCATATCACTGGAAAGGACTTAAATACTTTAAGTATATTTCCTCATATGACTTCTTTTCAATTTCAGTATAAATCAGTCGTGATTACTGATTCAAATAATTGGCTCCCATATGGCATGACTTTTGGGTGACATGCTGGATATTTTCTCTTTGTCACTCTGTTCCCCCATCTACTGTATGACCTTGTACTGAGTTCTATAACCTTACCTATGGGTCCTTTTGACTAAGACGGAGAGTGCAAAGAGAAAATTCATAAGCTACTTTTCTAGTTCCCTCCTTTCTTCTAACTTGTCAGGTACCAGATTCTTATGTAAGTCATAACTCCTGTTAGGCACCCCCTTTTATGTTATAACTTCACCCACAGCTTTTGTCAAATATGAGAACTGTTCTCTCCATTTGCCCTTGCAGGCCCAGAAATAGGAATGTTCCCGTATATCACTACTGGGTGGGATGCTTAACTATAAAGACCTTCTTAGATCTTTGCAAGTAGTCTTTTAAAAATTTTTTTTCCCAATGACCTACATTAGTTTGCCATTAAATTGGTGGTTATTAAATTTAGAGAAACCATCATAAAACAGTCAGAATATCTCTACTTCATCTTATTGAATCCATGCTATGACAATCATAACTCAAGACTGGTTTTGGTTCAAAGGACTGAGCTTAACATCTTCCACCAAGATATTTTCTACAAAAGTTTGTTGTTTGTGTGTTACTTGTGAAGGTATTTAACTTTAAACCCTTTTGAATGTCATCATAGATGCCTTAGTCCTTTGGGAAAGATCCTTAGAGAATTATCCTGACTTTCCCTTTATTCAGATAAAAATAAGAATTAGGGGGACAATCCTTAATTGCTCACTCAGGTCACATTTTGGCATGTCTGTGATCAACTGTAGAATCAGAGAGAATATCACTGATGAGCTCTCTCTGCCTCAGCACCCTTAAAAACTGCTTTTCTATTTTAATGCTTATCTAAAAGTGTAGGGACAGTGATATTAGAGGCAGTTCAAAAAGCAATAATAGCTTTAAATGCTCTTTAGGTCAGTTGGAAATCAGATTATTATTAACACTTAGGAATGTTATAGTTATTAGATGCCGGGAGAGAATTAGAGAAGGAAAAGCCAGTTGAATAGATTATTCAACATTGTAAAATAGCATTTGAAATAGAGATGTATATTTTATTATTATTATTATTTATTTTTATTGTGCTTTATTATTTTTATTTTATTTTATTTTTTTTGCTTGTTGGGTCACACCTGGCGATGCACAGGGGTTACTCCTGGCTCATGCACTCAGGAATCACTCCTGGCGGTGCTCAGGGGACCATATGGGATGCTGGGAATCGAACTCGGGTCGGTCGCGTGCAAGGCAAACGCCCTACCTGCTATGCTATCGCTCCAGCCCTGTGCTTTATTATTTTATATGATGAAAAGAATTCTTGGAAGAACAGTCATAAACAAGGACATCAGAGTGAGTAAATAAACATATGAATAATGTTCAAGGGATAGAACTTGAATAGGTAAATGAAAGTAGAGACTTACTTAAAAATTAGCAAAAGGTGTTTGATAAAATAGGTACTGTAGTGTAATTAAATATTTTAAATCAAAGTTTGATGAGGACATTGAGGATGTTTAGACTTAATTATGAAATCATTGTGCAAGATAGGTTGAAGTTAAAAAAAACTGGACTCTTAAAATAATCTATGTATGAGTAACTGTGAATGTAAACTGAGCAAGTTTTGTAGGAGGGGGTCACTGGATGAAAATAAGGTATCACATAAGAAACATGTCCTGAAATAATAAAATTGGAGGCCAACAAGGTAGTGCAGTGAGTAAGGTGTTTGCCTTACATGTGGTTAACTTGAGTTTGATCTCCAATATATACAATATACAGGAGTAGGGTCCTCTGAGTTCCAGCAGGAATGGTCCCTGAGTATAGAACCAGGAGTCCTAAGCACTGCCAGGTATGGCCTCCCCAAATCCAAAACAAACAAAAAATTCATAAAATTCAGCATATAGAGACTATTTTAATTCTGAATATTTTAATACTTTATTACGTATTTTTTTATATGCTAGCACATTTTTAGTATAGATTATTTTACTCTTTCCTAAACTTTATTTTGTGAATGCAACATTCTGGAATCATTTTTACATTCCAGAAGACATGGAAAATTTCAACAAAATTGCTTACATAATTTGCTTTGCCTGTAATCTTTGGCTTCTTTCAGGAAGAGTATAAACTAATCACATTGGCCATACAAATATTGATCGCTAAATTGTGTGGATAAAAGCTGCAGTTACTATATGGCTTACAAACCAATAAAAATTACATAAAAAAGCTCCAGGGAGTTATAATGATCTCAGCCCCATTTTAACCTTGATATGAATGTTTGCCTCATTACAACTTACTCTTAAGGACATAGCTATCTATATATATATGTATACATCAATGTTATTATTTCTTATTATATATACACAAAAACACATTCATCATATGAGCACTCCTGATAGTTTGGAATTTCAAACTTTGAAATAACATTTTTTAAGTAAATAGGAAATGTTTATATAATTTTTTAATTTGCAATCATGATGAGACTGCATTTTTTTAGTTTGTTTTGGGACCACACCTAGTTGTGTTCATGGCTTACTCCTGTCTCTGTGCTCAAGAATCACTCAGGGTGGGCTTTAGGGACCACATAGGGTATGAGTGAACAAATGTGGGTTGGCTGCATGCAGGGCAAGTACTCTACCTCTGTACTATCACTCTGGCTCATGTGACTGCTTTTTATCAAAATGAAGAACTCTGATAATATGAATATTGTCTCAGTAGTAAAATGTTTGCTTTGATGTACACATGACTAGAGAAACAGATACACTTAAATGTACTGCTTTTGTCAAATACAAAATGAATTTAAACATGATTTTTACTAAACAAAAATTCATATATTTAGAATCTTTAATAAATAGTAATCATCACATTTTAGAAAACACATGTAATTTTTTATATCATTTGACAATAACTACCTAAGATATGTGTATGTTTACACTAACACATACAAATATACATACATATATACATATATATCAAGTAGAATAAACATAAAATAAATTTATTTTATGAACAATAAGTTAAATGTAGAAAAATATTACCAAGGCTTCATTAAATTACTTTAACATCAAAATTTAGATAATCCCTCTAAAATAATATCTTAAGATTTAAATTAAGTACAAAGTATAATTTTCCTAACTAGAACTTTTAAAGATCAGGGGAGGACTGGAGCTATATGGCTGAGCCAAGGACTATTCCCAACATTTCATATGGTCCCTGAGCACCACTAGGAGTAATTCCTGAGTGCAGAACCAGAAATAAGCCCTGAGCATTGCCAGATGTGGCCCCAAAACAAAAACAAAAACAAAAGAAGTTCAGGGGAAACAAAAATGATGGTAAGTTATTAGCCACAGAGCATTTATTTACCCAACTCTTGGAATTTCAACATATCATTAATTAGTAGCACAAGATACATAAACTAAAAATTATAGGATTTAAAAATAAATCATTAACATTACAAAAGAAAATTCAACCTAATTGTATATAAGCCCAGAGTGCACATTGCTGTGTGTTATCATGGCCTGCAGTTTAGCTAGCATGGCTCTGGTCTTAATTCAGTATTTAAAATGAGTAAGAAAATTACAGGAGTTGTATTAATACAAAGATGAATCATATGTAGAATTTTCTTGTGTAAAGCGTGTATATCATCAATAAAATGAAACCAAAGTATTTCCATAATATGTGGGTAGGGCGTTTGCCTTACACATGGCCGACCCAGGTTCAATTCCTCCACCCCTCTCGGAGAGCCCAACAAGCTACTGAGAGTATCCCACCTGCACGGCAGAACCTGGCAAGCTACCAGTGGTGTATTCAATATGCCAAAAATAGTCACAGCAAGTCTCACAAAGGAGATGTTACTGGTGCCCACTTGAGCAAATGTGAAAATGAACACTAATAAAGTATGAACTCTGGGAGAGAGAAACTCTGGCCATGGAAAAGTTATCTTATCTCAGAACCACAGTAACTAATATATAAAATAATAATGAAGGGTCAGAGAGAAGTACAGGTGGTAGGTGCTTGCCTTGCATCACCGGTATTTGATCCCTGGCATCCTATATGGTCCCCTGAGCACTGTCAGGAGTAATTCCTGAGTGCAGAGCCAGGAGTAACCCCTGAGCATGACCTGGTGTGGTTCCAAAACCAAAAATAAATAAAACAAAAATAAAAGGAAATAATGATGAAGTTTATAGGATTTGGGAATAATTAATTTATTGCATTTGGGATAATATTACATATGAAATATTTTAAAATACTAAATAAATAATTTTACAAAATTAATTGGGTAATCTTTATAGTTCAAGTTGATGGATTCAGAACTAAGCTGCATTAAGGAATAAGATACCGTAAATATGAGTACATTGTGTGGCTGAATCAAAAAGAGGAAATTTTATTAGGATAGAATTGAAGAGAGGGGCTGGAGCAATAGATTAGTGGATAGGGCGTTTGCCTTGCACGCAGCCGACCTGAGTTCGATTTCCAGCATCTCACATGGTCCCCTGAGTACCACCAGGGGTAATTCCTGAGTGCAGAGCCTGGAGTAACCCCTGTGCATAGCCAGGTGTGACCCAAAAAAGAAAAAAAGAAATGAAGAGATGTCATTTATAGAAGGAAATAGTGAAAGAATAAACATCAGCAAAAGAACATCAGAGTTGAATTTCCTATAGGGAATGAACATGAGTTAGACTACATCCTTTGGGGTCACTCTACCTGCCCAGAACTTTGAGCTCTGACCACAAAGTGTACTTGTTAGTTAGATTCAGCACAGCACTAAATGCATGAAGCCATGTACATAATCTCAGACATATGCATGCGAATGAGGTCCATACACATTTGCTTCATTTCAGGAAATATTAATGACATATTAATTTTGGAAATAGAATTATCTCTAATACATGGTGCAAGAGGTAAATCAAATAACATAACGAATAAAAAAGCCAAGCAGGATTTGAAGAAATAGATTATTATAAATGAAAATTTCAAACATGAAAAAGGTGAAATGATCTACCAGCTACAGTACATATTTAGTAAAAGAGAACCGATAGAATAATGAGGAGTGAAATTTAAAATATAACTCGGAATTTTCCAGTACTAAATGAAGACATCAAAAAGGCAAACAACACCCAAACAAAAGAACAAAACAATTCACACAAAAGAAATAAAAGAATTGGGGAAATTCCTTAAAATGAGATCTTTTTAAAAATTTAGGCCATATGTGGTAGTGCTCAGGACTTACTTCTCGCTCTGTATTCAGGGGTCATTATGGTGGGACTCAGGAAAACATATGCTGTGTCAGATTAAACTGGGTTGGCAGTATGTAAGGCAAATTCCTGCCTTCTGTACTATCTTTGTGGGCCCATAAAAACAGGAAATTTAAAACAAATTAACAGAGATACTAGAGAATTCTCAAAGTCAAATCATGAACTTGGGAATGTTCTTATTTTTCCGGAATGACTCATTTTATATTAGACAGAAAAATAGAGTCCCCAGATAAGCATTTTTTTTAATAAGAGGGGGAGTATGTAATTTTTTCTTATTTGGTCACACCTGGCCATGGTCAGGGGTTCCTCTTGACTTTGCACTAAGGAATTACTCCTGGTGGTACTCGGGGGACCATATGGGAAGCCAGGGATGGAACCTGAGTCAGCAGCGTGCAAGGCAAACACCTTATCCACTGTACTATCACTCTAGCCTCTCAGATAAGCATTTCATTAGCTTTAGGCTAAGACATACTCAAATTTCAAATTACCTGGCATGCGCTATTATACAAATCTTGAAACATTCTGGCAATGCTTGCTGAAACAACAGAACAAACTATCTACGTTGAATAGTGCTTCCTATATCTTGACATATACTTCTTTTTGGTAAAAGGTGGATCTGGGAGACTTTGAAGATTATGCTTTTTCAATGGAAAGAATAGGAAAGAATAAAGGTTTTAACTGTGTGCTGGATGGGATGACAGCAGGTTCATTGAAAACAGATAAATATTCTTTTTTTCCTTCACCATCTCTCCTCTTGATACTTATAAATTGTTGAGTAATCTGACTGCTATGGTACATCTAATTTTTAACATAAATATAAAATTTCTCACAGTTATTGAGTCTCTAATGTAAAGCACAATAGAGAAACCACATTTATTTTGAAATGAATAGCTTTCTTTATCTTTTATTCTGGGAAGCATTTGCCAATAGTGTCCCAAGTAATGTTTCTCTATGACAATATATCTACTAAATGAAAAGGTCCTCTAATGGCTTCATGTAATTCATGTGCCTGGATGACCAATATATTTCAAATATTTTACAGCAATATTTTAATACATAGTTTTTGCCCTAAAATACCTATTTCTAGAATGTATGATTTTAAGCTAGTAATGCCTGTTGTCCCAACACCAACAATAATTAGCTCTCTTTTTGCATCAGATGACATCGCTGTATAAAAATCTATCTTACTGGTTTACAATAGCCACAATTTGGAAAAAATTAGAGTGCCCAAAAACAGATGACTGGTTAAAGAAACTCTGGTACATCTACACAATGGAATACTATGTAGCTGTCAGAAAACATGAAGTCATGAAATTTGCTTATAAGTGGATCAACATGGAAAGTATCATGCTGAGTGAAAAGAGTCAGAAAGAGACAGACATAGAAAGATTGCACTCATATGTGGAATATAAAGTAGCTGAGAGGTACAAGCTTACAATGATGCAATTTTTGGCAGATATTTCTCTGGACTTAGTTACTAAAATACTAAAATACAGTGCGGCCACTCGACCTCATATCTCTTCATTCTCAGCAATGGAAAACAAATTATCAAATGCTTCCTTTTCAGCAGGTCCGACTTTAGTAGGGAGAAACTCCAAGCAATAATAGTGAGTTTTTGTTGAAATATTGAATGTAATCAAAGTAAAGAGAAAGTAAAGTGAAATTTACCAGTTACACAGGCGGGGTGGGGGGCTGGGGAGGTGGGGGGGTGGGGGGAGGTATACTGTGATTCTTGGTGGTGGAATATGTGCACTGGTGAAGGGATGGGTGTTTGAGCATTGTAAAACTGAGACTTAAACCTGAAAGCTTTGTAACTTTGCACATGGTGATTCAATAAAAGAATAAATTAAAAAAATTAAAAAATAAAAAGCTCTCTTTCCTATCAATATGACACTTTTCAACCTGAAACTATCTAAATCATAGATAGGGCTTCTTATGTATCTTGTGATTAAAATAAGTTTAAGTCAGTTATTATATAAGAGCGTTATACAATAGGATAGTCCAAAGCTAAAAATTTAAGGTTTTAATCAAGCTCAAACATAATAATCAATTTTGAATTTAATGTTTGAAAGGAATTAAAGCTTTGTATACTTTGTATTTGATTTTTTTTCATAATGAAAGATATTTATATTTTATTGAGACAGCATTAGCTTACATGACTGTATGTGCTCTAGGGGTACAATTTAGCACCTATTTATTTTATCTTGTGAGAATGAAGCCAGGACTTCACACTCATGAGGAAGACACTCTCAGCAATTTCATACCATTTAAAGAACAGATAAGTAGTTTTAAAAAACTGTGGTTTGCAATAGCCCCTTTAGTCTTTTTTTTAAGTTTGGTAGACTTGACAGTGAACACGATGGCCACTCAATACCCCTATTGCAAGCCACAACACCCAAAAGGAGAGAGAGAACAAAATGGAATACCCTGCCACAGAGGTGGGGTGGGGTGGGGGGAGGACAGGATTGGAGGGTGGAAGGGATACTGGGTTCATTGGTGGTGGAGAATGGACACTGATAGAGGGATGGGTTCTTGAACATTGTATGAGGGAAACACAAGCACAAAAATGAGTAAATTTGTAACTGTACCCTCACAGTGACTCACTAATTAAAAAATAAATTAATTAAAGAAAATCTGCAAGGAAATGGCTTGAGGAAATTTGCAAGGAAATGGCTAAAATGCTTCATTTCTTTTTATGTTTATTATGTCTACTGTCACTGTCATCCCGTTGCTCATCAATTTGATCGAGCAGGCACCAGTAATGTCTCTCACTGAGAGACTTATTGATACTGTTTCTGGCATACCTAATATGCAGGGGAAGCTTGCCAGGCTCTGCTGCGCGGGCTCAACACTCCCTGTAGCTTGCCGGGTTCTCCGAGAGGGGCGGAGGAATTGAACTCGAGTCGGCCATGTGAAAAGCAAACGCCCAACGCTGTGCTATCGCTACCACCGCTAATTTTGTCTATACTTAGGCAATTATTTCTAATCATGACCTTTAAGTTATAAATCGTATTAGTTGAAAAATAACCATTAATTTTAAATAAAATTAATTTTGCTGACTATAATTTAATCAAGCAAATGAAATGTGTTATCAATAGTTCTGTAATTAAAAGTAGATTTGAATTAAAAATATATAAATAAAAAACTGTGGTTTGTATACACAATGAAAAATACTCAACTGTAAGAATAGATGACATCATACAATTTACCACTACATGAATGGATGGATCTGGGAGGTATCATGCTTCAAGAAGTCAGTATGGAGAAGGACAAACACAGAACCATCTATCTCATATGTACAGTATAAGGAAATATAGTGAGGGAAAAACAAATGGCCAATGACAACAAAACTGGAGATTTGGTCTAAGAAACAGTTAAACTGGAGAGGAGAGGGATGTAGATGGGAAGTATCCCTCGGTAGTCAGTCAGTGGAAGAAAGTGGGTAGTCTGTTGGTGGGTGTGGTGTTAGAACAGTTGGTGATGAAACTAATACTAACAACATAGTAAATCACTGTACCACAATAAAAAATGTGAATAAAAATAAAGTTATTTATCAAAGAACCACCAGTTAAGCATCATTATCTTTCATTGCAGTCCCTTTTCTTTGTGTATATCTACAAATCAAATTGAATTCGGTTTCTAAATCTATCTTCATTTAGATTTAAGCAACTTCCTGGATCCTGTGTTGCTCAGTTTTCTTGTCTAGAGTCCGTGTTTCACCTTTGTTTGCTACTAAAGTTATAAGGACTTGAACAAGTAAGTCTTGTTTGACCTCAATTGTTTCTTCATCCCTACAATTGTTCCACTGATGCAGTAGTAGCACCCTGGACCGAACAGCCTCTTCCATCTTTCCCTGATGTGATCTAGTTCTGCCTGGATGCACAAGTCTACCTCATGTTCTGGAATCACATTTCAGAGTTACATTATTCACAGAATGTAATGATAGATCATTTTGTAATAATGCCTTGATAAAACTATCAACTATGCCGTTTACAATTCTAAATTCTAGCCACACAGAAAAATTAACCTTGTATATTCAAATACCAATGCAATATATCTAACAATAATCAATAGGTAAATTAGAAAATTTTAGGAATTTTATGAAAATTATCAAAATGTAATTTTCAAAGATTGCCTTCAATGAGTCAATGAATTAAAATGTCTGAAATCAACTACCCACATAATTTCAATATAATTCACTAGAAGAAATTTAAAAGATATGCATCTATTTTATTTTATAAGATGAGGAATACTTAAGTGAATGTCCAGAATTTCTAATTCGAAATTCACAGAATCATTACAAGAATATATGTTCCCTGGTTCATACCCTAGTTTTTCTTCTTCAGTGACATTTCTCATTGTACCAACAGTTCAATATCTGGAAAAAAAATTTTTTAACTTACTACAGGACAAAGATCTTCGGTTTACTTGCCTTCTGTTTTATTTCTCATAATTTTGCTCATAATTGATTCTTATCTTTACCAAAATTAGGTTATTAATTAAAACAAGTTACCATTAGTACTACACTCCATAAAGTCAGTAGTTTTTCTTCTTTTTTTTAACTTTCCTTTCCCTTTCTTTTTCCTTTCCTTCTTTCCTTTCCTTTCTTCTTTCCTCTTTTCTCTTTTCTCTTTTGCTTTGGGACCACACCCAGCAGTACTCAAAGCTTACTCTTGGCTTTACACTCAGGGATCACTCCTGGAGGGCTCAGGGAACCATGTATGTTTAGGGGATGGAACCTGAGACAGCTGCCTGCAAAGCAAGAAACCTAGTGTTGTACTAATCACTCTTGGTCTCCAAAACTTTTCATAGTGCTTTCAAATCCTCTAGATTATAAAATCAGAAAGCAAAATAGTGATTATCCTTAGATATAAAATCAAATAAGAAAAAAGCATGAAATTATTCAATGTGACCATTTTAAGAGTAAATTGAACATGCTAATTATAGCTACACAATGTTATGAAAAAAGCACCATTTCTAACATTTATTTTAATAAACATAAATAGGATCTCGGTACCTATTACTCAGTAAAAGTCCATACAGCTTTTTTCTACTCCCTAGTAACCTCCGATCGGGTTAATATTTATGTGATTAGTTAAATAAAAATCTGTATTTTATTTATCTATTTAGCATAATGTCTTTGACGTTCATTTGTGTTTGGCATATATCAGAAAACTCATTCTTTTTTTTTTATGGCCAAGTCGCTCATTCTATGCACTACATTTAGCTTATTTGCTTATTGTTAGACTACTACAGTTAAACTTGAAATGCCATTCTCTGATAATAGATCATTCCAATGTTCTTACCAAAGGCAATGCCGGTTTTGCTTACCTGTATGTCTGAATTTTAAAAAAATATGTGTTTAAAAGTGAAGTCAGAGAGGTACTAACGGCAATGCTTGGGGAACCATATGGAATGATGGGGATCAAGCCCAGGTTGGCCACATGAAAACAAACACCTTACCCTTTGTGCTGTCTCCCCAAGATAAAGAATTCTTTTTTTGCTTTTTGGGTCACAACCAGCTACGCTCAGCGGTTACTCCTGGCTCTGCACTCAGGAATTACTCCTAGCATTGCTTAGGTGACCATATAGGATGCTGGGGATTGAACCTGGGTCAGCCATGTTCAAGGCAAATGCCCTCCCCACTGTGCTATCGCTCCAGCTTCCAAGATAAAGAATTCTTATCTTGATGAATATTTGATCCAAGTTCTTGGAGGTAGCAATAGAAACTGTGTAGGATTTCTCAAATCATTATGCAGGACCACACATGTGCATGTCCAAGATAACTCTCATATACAATAATTAGCCTAAGATTTTGGTTAATCGCCCAATGGTATTAGTTCTAGCTTTCTTTATTAAATCGGATTAAATTTATGGTAAATAACCCTGGTTTATATCTGTTAAAATGTTTATGTGGTCTAGCACAAACTGTATTTTCAATAAAATTTCTTATATGCTGTTTGTGTTGCTGAAAAGTTTAAAACAGGGATTTAATACCTCTTATAAGTTTCCAGTTAATACCTTTACTTTTCAAACATTATTTAAGTGCCTTATTTTAGGTGTAAAATTCATTATATCTTAGATTGATTTAATTTTTTTCTTTGAGGCTCTCTAAAATTGCATTTTTGTATATTTTGTGAATGAGTGTCTTCCTATAATTGGAAAGGAAGTGGAGAGGACACGCTCCATCCATTATATCTTTTGGAAGAATTATACTTGAACCATTAACATAACTTAGCTGATATTTTCCTATATGGGCCCAGTAAATATTTTTAATGTTGTTAAACATTTTTAAGTACTTTCAAAGAGAGCAAGAAAGTGGTTTCAATACTTTCAGAGAAAAGTTAATTCACAAAGGAAGCTTGTGTTTTATGAGGCTTTCCTGAATTACAGAAATTAAAGATGGAAGGACCCATTAGGTCATTCAGTTCATTCCCTTAAGAGTGCAGAATTGCTCCCTGAAGAGTATGCACTAGGGCCTTTCTGGAAAGGAAACATTAAAGTTCAACTGCAATTGAGATAGTAAATTTGTAATTTATGTACAATAAAGGTTTTTCTCCTCAGATATTAATACTGGTGCATATTTTAAAATCTGGCTAAAGCATTAATAAAGTGATTAGGAAAAGTCAAGGAGGCCATTTGTTCGTGTACTTCCTGATGAAATAAAAAGCTCCTTAGGCAATTAGTTTGGAAGGAAATGAAAATGAACCCCTAATTCCTCCCGTTATGCCAACCATCTAAGTTTTTTTTCTCTTTGTTACCCAAAATATAATTTCAGTGTTCTGTAATTAAGCAGTAATGATTCTTACTTGGGAAATATCATGGGTAGAAATTTTCCATTGATTTCTTTTGCTCACATATAATTTTTATAAAGGAGTTTCATAGAGATAGTATTCAAAATATTAATAACACTGTAAGGTCTCTTTTGTAAGGATTTAAGTTACTAGCACTGAAGAAAGAAATTTTTAGATCTCAAAGATAGTTCTTATTTGAAAAATACTTTCCATCAAATATAGTGCCTTATAATGCCTTCCTTCCTCCCTCCCTCCCTCCCTCTCTCCCTCCCTCCCTCCCTCCCTCCCTCCTTCCCTCTTCCTTCCTTTCTTCCTTCCTTCCTTCCTTCCTTCCTTCCTTCCTTCCTTCCTTCCTTCCTTCCTTCCTTCCTTCCTTCCTTCCTTCCTTCCTTCCTTCCTTCCTTCCTTCCTTCCTTCCTTTTTCTGCTTTTGTCTTTGGACCATACATGGTGGGCATTTAGGGTTTATCTCCAGCTCTGGGCTCAGGGGATCATGTGGTTCTAAAGGCTGGAAGAAGGGGTTTTGCATAAGTATGTAATCCAACCTTTGAACTATTTTTTTTTTGACATGTGCGTTTCCTAACTACTTCAACATGATTTTCATAAAGAATTCCTGAGATAATAGTTATCTGGTAATGGAGTACTGACAAATTTAAAACAAGATGAATGTTTTACAGAGATGCAATATCCACCACTGACTTATAAACTTAGACTCTTATAACCAAGTTGCTTATCATTGAGAAGCGAATGAATTAACTCACAAAGTTTACTTATTTTATGCCCATGGAATAATCAACATGGAATACAGTATGGAAAATGTTGCTTTAGAATTATTACCATTATTCCCGTAAAATATGAATATCTTGGTTGTAATAACAACAAAGTCTATCAGATATTTTATATGCAGTATGAATCTGTATAATCTGAAGATATTTTGTTGTTCACTTTTATTTTAATGAGATGGGACTAAGGAAAACTGGAAGGAATGACAATAATGAAAAGGCTAATGTTGGATTAAGTGTGTTGTCTAAAGATTTCTTGTTTATTTTCTTGATATTTAATTATAGTAGTTGACATAGTAGTTGACATAAGCTCTTCTTTGGGGAGCTACTGATTATCTTAGTCAATGCTGTTTATAGTTGATCTGTTATTTTTGGAAGTCCAAGCTGATTTGCAAAAGTTAAAGAACTATTTAGCTTCTTGATGCCATTAGGGTAAAATAATTTCAAGAGTTCTTCATGTGACGAAGATTTTGGTTTGTTTTAGTTTTTCAGCTATCACTAAATGAGTACAGACACAGTAAGTCTTTTTTCAAGGCTGACCTCTGAATGTTCTACTTTCAGTTTTAGGCAAAATAAGAACCATAAAATGAAAACCAGGAGTGTCAAACAAATTCTCCTTTTCTCATATAGCTTCTGGTTTCTAGGTAAGGTAATGTTTCTGCTTATTAGTTTCATTATTTGTAAATTAATGACTGAGAGGAGGTGCAATTAGTTTTATGAGCTTTTCGAAATTCATCTATGACTGAACACATACAGATGCATTCTAGGACATACATATAAGAAGGCATAAGTTTTCGATATTGAAAGACAAACACAGTAATAACTGTAACATAGCTAGTTGTATAGTATTCTAAAAATTATTGGATTTTTTGTGCAGTAAGGTCTTAAACTACACAATGAGAACCTAGAAATTCTTCAAAATATTTCTAATTCAATAACTATGGTTTAGAAAATGAATTTTAAGTCTTAAGATAAAGATCTTTGTGTCTTAAGATAAAGATGAAGTTTTACCTGTTTATGACCAAGTAATGGGATGTACCTTTTAGATAGAAATGGCAACACAAAGGGTTTATTAAATAAAACAGTAATTTTAAAATACTCAACATTGTAGAACAAATGACAGTAATCCCTAAGAGGGAGAGAGGTCAATCTTATGGACATCTTCACTTTTTATTCCACAGAGTTCCTAGGCTGCAATACATAAAAGGAAAACCCACCAGAGAGAATTCCAGAAAATGCAAAGGTCAAGAGCTCACATAGCACATACTAGAAAGAACACTATAGAAAAAGAAACTTGAAAACCTATAGATGCTACCTAAATATTCATCAGAGTGCTGATTAGCACATGTATGTGAAGAATGTACATATGTGCTTCAAATCTAATATGCTAGATATTGAAGTAATTTTATGAACTTGATAAAGTTATAAGATTTATCTGAACATTTTAATTTTTTTTTACATCTTACGGCTGCTTCTCCAAGAAGGGAGGATAAAATGAGGCCCCCATAACCATACCACCGGACTCTGTGCCAGGGGCGCCCCAGTGGGGGGCAGGTGAGAGCCCTCCCTGTCCCAAAGGACCCAGCCCCGGCAGCCCATCTCTACTACCAACCGCCGCTATGCTCCAGGTAGCTTTCCACACACTTGGGCGGAATCTCACGCATGAACGAACATATCCCTGGACTGTGTTGACCATGCAACACATCATCATAAAGGGAATATATATATATATGTGTGTGTGTATACACATATATACACATATACATATGTATACACATATACACACATATATGTATATATGTGCCTCTTGTAGATCTTGGCAAGCTACTGAGAGTATCCTGCCCACATGGCAGGGCCTGGCAAGCTCCCTGTGGTGTATTTGATATGCCAAATACAGTAGCAATAATAGTCTCATTCCCCAGACCCTGAAAAGAGCCTCCAATTGTTGGAAAGATGAGTAAGGAGAGGATGCTAAAATCTCAGGACTGGGATGAATGGAGACCTTACTAGCCCCTGCTCGAGTAAATCGATGAACAAGGGGATGACAGTGATACAGTGATGTGAAGAGACTATCCTAGGTGAGGAAAAATAAGAACACTAAACTGATTCTGTAAAACAACATCTACTGATCACTGAGAGCCTGGGTGCAATCAGGTTTGATAAACTCATAATTCAAGAATTGAGTATGAAGTATGAAATTTCTTAGAAGCAAAAAATGAGTATGAGCCCTAGTATAAAGCAGACCCACCTTAAATCATAGCACATAGTACAATGTGTCAAATTACTTCCAAGTAACAACAATATACCAAGTTCAAGATTTAGAACACAGAATGTCCCTCATCTAGCAATATCTGTCATTCAATTAAAGACAAGTAGTAATGAAAAATAAAGCAGGAAAGGAAGACTTACAGTGAGAATAATCGATATAGAAACTGATAGGAAGATAACAGAATGTTGTAAATAGCAGACAATGTGCAGATAAGCACATTGAACAGCTATATTATCAACAAGTTTATTAGATAAATAAAAGGTATGCAAAGTCTCAAATAAATTTTTTACTCGGTATGAGATAAAAATACATAAACAAGGTGTTAAGAGCAGTTTAGTTATTGTAGGTAAAAAAATAATAGTAATCTTGAAAACATGGCAGTAGAAATGTATGAAATTAAAAAGGAAGAGAGAATACTCTTTTTAATGAACAGAGTCTATAATAAAACTTCATTAAACTTTATGTACAGAGGCTTGTAGAACCTGCAAATAGACATGCAGGAAAAATATTATATTTTATTTTTTATTTATTCTTAAAATTTTTAAAATTTTATTGAATCACCATGAGATAGTTACAAGCTTTCATGTTTGGGTTACAATCTCACAATGATCAAACATCCATCCTTCCACCAGTGCACATTCCCCACTACCAATATCCCGGGTATACCCCTCCTTTTCCCACCCTCCCCCTGCCTCTATGGCAGACAATATTCCCCATACTCTCTCTCTACTTTGGGGCATTATAGCTTGCAACACAGACACTGAGAGGTTATCATGTTTGGTCCATTATCTACTTTCGGCATGCATCTCCCATCCCAACTGGTTCCTCCAGCCATCATTTTCTTAATGATCCCTTCTCTATTCCATATGCCTTCTCCCCTCCACATATGAAGCAGTCTCCAGCTATGGGGCAATCCCCCTGGCCCTTGTATCTGGGTCCTTGGGTGTCAGCCTCATATGATGCTACCCTACACTCCACAAATGAGTGCAGTCCCTCTATGTCTGTCCCTCTCTTTCTGACTCATTTCACTTGGCATGATACTCTCCATGTTTATCCATTTATAAGCAAATTTCATGACTTCATCTCTCCTAACTGCTGCATAGTATACAATTGTGTAGATGTACCAAAGTTTCTTTAGCCAGTCATCTGTTTTAGGGCACTTGGGTTGTTTCCATATTTTGGTTATTATGAACAGTGCTACAGTGAATATATAGGTACAGATGTCATTTCTACTGTGCTCTTTTGCATCTTCAGGATATATTCCCAGAAGTGGTATACTGGGGTCATATGGAAACTCAATTTCTAGTTTTTGAAGGACTGTCCATATAGTTTGGAGGAAAAAATATTTTAAAAGGATCAAAACTACTTGATCTCTAGGCGCATAAAAAAAATGACACCTTATCACCTAATAATCAAATTTCCAAATGTAGCTATAAGAAGAACATCTGAAAAATAATCACAGCCATGCCTCATTCACTGTTATTACAAATGTCCTCCAGTTCAACCTTTAAGGAAAGCAATGTGGAGATTTACCAGAAAAATAGGAATAGAATTCCCCTAAGATATAGCAATACCACTTCTTGACATCTATTCAAAAACACAAAAACATTAATTCAATAGGATATACACACTCCTATGTTCATTACTGCACTTTGTACCATAGCCAAGATATGGAACATCCCAAATGCTCAATTATGATGAGTGAATCAAGAAGTTATAGCATATTACACAATGGAAAACTATGCAGCTCTAAGAAAAAACAAAATCATGCAATGTGTAGCAACATGGATATAACTATAGGATCTTATGCTAAATGAAAGTCAGTCAGAATAAAAGGGACAGATACAGAATGATCTTTTTCATACGTGGGACTCAAATATACACAAAGGGACAGCAACAAAGATCCAAAGGCAACATAATCAGGAGAATTAGAACACTCAATTTAGTTTTGGGAGCAGGTAAGAAGGAGAGTAAGTAAAAGGGAGAGCAGTGAGATGGGTATACTGGTGATGGGGGTGATATTGGAATTTTATTTATGAGAAACCACTATTCATAGACTTTGTTTTTTTTTGTTTTTTTAATTTAAATTTTATTGAATCACCATATGGAGGGTTACATAGTTCTCAGGATTATGTCAGTTATACAATACTCAAACACCCCTCCCTTCACCCGTGCCCATATTCCATCACCAACCACCCCATTATACCTCCCGCCCCCTCCCGCCCCCCCAGTCCCCGCCCTTGTAAGTGATAAGTTTCACTTCGTTTATGCTTTATCTTGGTTATATTCCATGTTTCAACACATAACTCACTATTGTTGCTAGGGTTTCCCCCCAAAAAAGAAAAGACAGTACCACTGTCAAGGAAGCATTTGATGGCTCTCCATTGCTGAGAATGTAGAGATATTAAGTCCCGCTGTTTGTTACATAACTTTTCTATTTTTCCCCCCTCGTCCCGCACCACCGAGTTCACGCCTGTTTAGTAATCACCACGCTGCCTGACAAAGGGAAAACAAACCAAAAAAGATGGTTATTTCCCGTCATCAGCCGGCGTGGGGCTCTGGCTTAGTTGATAGTCTGGTAGAATGTCTGCAAGCAGTTTCTGGAACCAAAAGTAATACGCTGGTATCGGCCCCGGCTCGAGATTCCACCAGCGTCCCACTGTTCCAAGTACATAATAATTTATTCCCTTGTATCCCATTCCCACGCCACCAGGTCCGTGTCAGCTTAATGGACATCATACTATGGTTAACGCCATGCCGCGTTTCTTCCCGAGAAAGAAGGATATTTCTTCTCAGCCGGCGTGGGGATATGGCTTAGTTCAGTCTATAGAGATGGCTACCACTTTGGTAGCCTTCAATATTTCCGCAAAAGACTTACTATTCTTGTTAGGATTTCCCACCAAAGTCCGACCAGTTAAAAAGGAACCATTTCATATTGGTGATGATTAAATGACAATAGGTTGTGCGGCCATGGCAGCGGCCTCGCGGCTTTGAATTTCTGTATAATGTCCAGGGAAAGTACAGCCAGAAATTACACGTCGCTAAAAACTTTAACCCTATTATGGTCCCCCAAAGTCCAACCCATTACAACGGAACCATTTCATATTGTTGATGATTAGATGACATTAGGTTGCCGAGGCCGCGCGGTTTTGGGTTTCTATATAAAGTCCAGGGAAAATTCTGCCTAAAATTCTATCGCTACAATCTTTTACCCTTCAACAAAAAACTCAGAACTATTGTTTGGAGTTTCCCCCCACGGTAAGCCCTGGCAAAAAGGAACATTTACACGTTGCTGACAATCAAGAGATATTAGGTCGCGTGGTTTTGGATTTCTATATGAAGTCCAGGGAAAATTCTTTTGGTAATTGCATCACTCGCTGGCAGCGCCTGGGCCAGTAGCTCTGAGCACACAGTTTGGAGGCATTTTGGGGGCGCCGCTTGTGTCCAAAGGTTCAGTTGCCTCCGGGGTTGATCTTGCGCGGGGCCGGAAAGGAGCGCCCCCACATGGCTCTGTGCTTAAATGTCGGCCGGCACAGGGCGGATCCGGAAGTCCCGCCCCATTGGCTTTCCCGGGCTTCCTGCATAGTCTAAAAACCAGCTATTGCCTCGCTGCGTTCAAAAAGAAAGAGTTGAGAGAGAAAAGACCATACCCCGCTGGCAGCGCCTGGGCCAGAAGCTCCGAGCACACAGTTTGGAGGCATTTTGCGGGCGCCACTCGTGTCCAAAGTGGTTCAGTTGCCTCTGGGGTCGATCTCTCACTGGGCCGGAAAGCCTATTCATAGACTTTGAGCAAAAAAAAAAATCAGAGGGATAAAAGTAAATTTTATGCATAGAGGAATAAAAATTAAAATGAGAGTACATTTCTCACAGTAATTAATATCAGTGACAATATCATAAATTTATGAAACATTGAAAAATATGACAATATAGGCTATTTACAAAAATAAACACTGAGACAAAACAATGACATACAAAAGATGAAGAAACAAAACATCAGCAAACCTGTATTTAAGACATATTTGAGAACACCTTTAAAGCAGATGAAAATTATTCAAGAGAAATAGTGACCAAAATACAAAGACAATATACAGAATGGGAAAGGATACTCACCCAATACCCCTCAGATAAGGGGTTAATACCAAGGATATACAAGACACTGGTTGAAATCTACAAGAAGAAAACGTCTAATCCCATCGAAGTGGGACAAGGAAATGAACAGAAACTTTCCCAAAGAAGAAATCTGAATGGCAAAAGGCACAAAATGCTCTTCATTACTAATCATCAGAGAGATGCAGATCAAAACAACAATGAGATATCATCTCACACCACAGATATTGCTACACATTCCAAAAAACAAAAGCAACTGGTGTTGACATGGATGTGGAGAGAAAGGTGGTGGTGCTTCACTGCTGGTGGAAATGCTGCATGGTCCAGCCTTTTTTTGAAAACAATATGGGCATTTCTCAAAAAACTAGAAATTGAGCTCTCATTTGACCCAGCAATACCACTTCTGGGAATATATGCCAGAGATGCAATAAAGCACAGTAGAAATGATCTCTGCATTAGTATGTTTATTACAGCACTATTTACAATAGCCAGACTCTGGAAAAAACCCGAGTGCCCGAGAACAGATGACTGGTTAAAGAAAGTTTGGTACATCTACACAATGGAATACTATGCAGCTTTTAGAAAAGATGAAACCATGAAATTTGCATATAAGTGGATCAACCTGGAGAATATCATGCTTAGTGAAATGAGTCAGAAAGAGCGGGACAGATGCAGAATGACTGCATCCATTTTTGGAGTACAAAGTAACATGATAGGAGAATAACACCTAAGGATAGTAGAGATAAAGGCCAGGAGGGTGGCCCCATGGTTTGGAAGCTGAACTCATGTGCTAGCATAAAAGACAGGTGGGATGGAGAAGAGACCACTAAGCAAATGATGGTTGCAGGGATCACTTTGATGGTATATGCGTGCTGAAAGTAGGCTATGGATCAAGCATGATGGCTGCCTAGTGCCTATGTTGCAAACCATAACATCCAAAAGGAGAGAGAGAGTAAGAGTCTGCCACAGAGGCAGGAGCTGGGAAGCGGTGGGGGTGGCGGGAAGGACACTGGGAACATTAGTGGTGGAGAATGGACACTGGTGGAGTGATGGGTACTTGAACATTGTTTGATTGAAATGTAATCACGAAAATTTGTAAGTCTGTAACTGTATCTCACGATGATTAACAAAAATTTTTTAAAATTTTTTAAAAAGAAAATGATTCAAGATTAAACATGGATGAAAGCATGAGATGAAATCCTCTATGGATATTGGTCAACCAGGGCAATTAAGATATTTGAAATGTGAACTAGATAAATATATTATATGATCATTTTAAAATTTAAATAACTATGAAATATAACTAATGTTCAGTAAAAATAAAAGTATATTTTGAGTTCAATTATAGGTAAAAATACAGCAAGATGGTCAAGTCTGGTAGATGAAAAATAAAAGATAAACTCTACATGGGGGGCTGGAGCGATAGCACAGCGGTAGGGCGTTTGCCTTGCACGCGGCCAACCCGGGTTCAAATCCCAGCATCCCATATGGTCCCCTGAGCACCGCCAGGGGTGATTCCTGAGTTCATGAGCCAGGAGTGACCCCTGTGCATTGCCGGGTGTGACCCAAAAAGCAAAAAAAAAAAAAAAAAAACCTCTACATGAAAGAGCATAAGCACTTGAATAACTTTCATTAGTTAAAAGGTATAAAATTAATCAATAAGAAGTTATAATTCATAGACCAACAAGTGAGATGGAATGAGAATATTTAAATACCCAATATAGGGGCTGGAGCGATAGCACAGTGGGTAGGACATTTGCCTTGCACACGGCCAACCCGGGTTCGATTTCCAGCATCCCATATGATTCCCCAAGCACCACCAGGAGTGATTCCTGAATACAGAGCCAGAAGTAACCCCTGACCATTGCTGGTTGTAACCCAAAAAGTAAAAAATAAAATAAAATAAAACATCCAATATAAAAGAAGCAGGGAAAGAAAAAAGAGATTGAGTAATAAAGAAGAGATGGGCCCCATTAAAAATGAATAGGCACATAATGTACACAATATAACTATATTAACGCTCATATTGTTCAACTTTTTCTACCTATATGAAAGACAGAAAAAATAGAATAATTAAAATTTAAAATGGACAAAACATTTACTCATGGTTATATCAACTATATTTTCAGGTAAAATAATTCACTGTATCACTGTCATCCTGTTGATCATCAATTTGCTTGAGTGGGTATCAGTAATGTCTCCATTGTGAGACTTATTGTTACTGTTTTTGGCATACCAAATATGTCACAGGGAGCTTGCTAGGCTCTGAGGTGAGGACGAGATACTCTCGGTAGCTTGCCAGGCTCTCTGAGAGCGGCAGAGGAATCAAACCTGGGTCGGCTTTGTGCAAGCCAAACGCTCTACTTGCTCCAGCTCAGGGTAAAATAATTATGTTAACAAAAGACTAAGTATATTTTAGACTAAAGAACATTTTCAGGTTTAGAACCATAGTTTCATAAGAAAATAGAATCAATTCATAACATTCTAAATAGTAACATACTTGATTATGAAGTTTAAAAGTGTATACAGCAAAAACAAATATATTAGCAAGACAAGATAGTTGTTTTAAAAACCTATCTCTCAACTATTGAGAACAAAAGACCAGAAAGTCAAGTAAACACTCCACCCAATAATAATAAAATAGACATATTTTCCATTGCATACCAAACTTATATGTGGAAATTGAATTTTAAGCAATTCATATGTAGGTATGTTTTAAGATGTTCTCATTTTTACTTTAAAATATTTACATATTCCTTAAAAATTAATTTACAAAAATTTATTCTGATTTGGTGCCTAAAAATCTAGGTCATGTTTTTCATGGAAATTTTAATAAAGCATATAAGATATGGATATACCTAGTTATAGAGATAATGTTTTGTACTTTGAATATGTTTGTCTAAAGAAAAATTAAATGTTTTAAGCCATATTAAAACCATTTTGAAGCAATTTCTATGGGAATTATCACCCTGTAAAGTCACTTATACTTACTAGGAGGATTCTAATGCCAAAAACACACGGAAGAAATACCATCTGCACATCTATGTTCATTGCAGCACTATTCATAATAGTCAGAATCTGGAAACAATCCCTAGTGCCCAAGAACAGATGACTGGTTAATGAAATTATAATACATATATGCAATGCTATATTACAAAGCTGTTAGAAAAAATGAAGCTATGATATTCATTTATAAATGAATGGGTATGGAGAGTATCATTTTGAGTGAAATGAATTATAAGGAGGATAGACATAGATTGATTGCACTTATTTGTAGAATACATATTAAAAAAACGATGATATGAGACTAATACCTAGGGAAAGTAGAAACAAAAACCAGGAGGAATGGTCCACTGTTGGAAGCCTGTCTCAAGTTCTGGGAGAGAAGGCAGTTGGGTTAGAGAAGGGATGGAATCACTATGACAGAGTGTTGGAAATGATAAGTCTGGATAAGAACTGCGAACTACATTCTGAAAATAGGTAAAGGAACCGAGTAGAATAACCTCTTAATTTCTGTATTGCAAACCATATTGCCTTATAAGAGAACTAGACATGGAGGAAAAAACAAGAGAGAGAGAGAGAGAGGAGAGAGAGAGAGAGAGAGAGAGAGAGAGAGAGAGAGAGAGAGAGAGAGAGAGAGAGAGAGAGAGAGAGAGAGAGAGAGAGAATGCCTATCATAGAGACAGGCTGGGTAGAAAATGCCTACTATAGAGACAGACAGGGGGCTTGTGGGAAAGAAAGTGGGGACATTGGTCGTGGGAAATGTACACTGGTAGGGGGGTGGGGGGTGCTGGAACATCATATGACTGAAACCCTACCATGAACAGTTCTCTAATTGTGTATCTCATGGTGGGCAATTCAATTAAAAGAAATTAGATATATCAGTAACATGATTAAGACCACCATCAGAATACGTTGTTTTTATACATGTTCTTATTTCATACATTTTAATAAATCAGTTTGGCTTTCAAAACTGCTTAGCGTATATCTCTCTGCATTCTTTTGCCAAGTACTGGCTGCTGTTTTCAAGAAATTTATTCCGATGTCCAAGATTTAACAGTATATGCTTATCTACCAAAAAGGTTATATGTGAATAAAATTGGCAGTAGCTTGAAACAAAGGAGTGAAGAAGGGCAGTGAACAGATTTAGAAATGAGTTAGCGTAAATGTCACAAATCAAACTAAGAGCAATTTTTCTCCAATGTTCTGAGGTAATGTCCTTCAGAAAATTCTGGATCCCTGTCACTCAGCCTGAAGAAGAGGATGACAGGATGACCTGCTTTTATCCTTTCCCCTCCCTCCAATGTTCAAAATAGGAGATTACTTTAGAGATGCAGTGGGTGTGGATAGAAGCAAACAGGGCTCAAGACAAATGGAGAAGTTTGTGTGGCATATTGTGGCCAAGCTCACATTGATATTACTCATCACACAGCTACTGTCTTGACCAGTCTTCACAAGAGCAGGATAATGTGACTTATCATCCTTTTCTCAAGCATATAGAAACTCAGAAATGTATGTCAGGTTAAGAAGTAGAAAGTAAGAAAACAGTTGTCATATCAGGAATCATCCATTCTCTTGAGATCTGCAGGTCTTGGAACTAGTGTTCTTTTTGTTTGTTTTTTCTTTTTTTTATTGAGTCAATGTGAGATGCAGTTACAAAGGTTTCGTGTTTGAGTTTCAATCATATAATGATCCCTCCACCAGTGCACATTCTCCACTACCAATGTCCCCAGTATACCCCCCATTTCCAACACTCCCCCTGCTTCCATGGCAGACAGTTTCCCCCATACTCTCTCTACTTTTGGGCATTATGGTCTGCAATACAAATGCTGAGAGGTTATCATGCTTGGTCCTTTCAGCACACATCTCCCATCCTGAACGATTCCTCCAACCATTATTGATGTAGTGATTCCTTCTCTATTCCAGCTGCCTTCTCCCCCAGCTCATTAGACAGGCTTCCAACTATGGGGCAATATTTCTGGCCCTTGTGTCTACTGTCCTTGGGTGTCCATCTCATATTATCTCATTTTATATTCCACAAATGAGTGCAGTCCTTCTATGTCTGTCCCTTTCTTTCTGACTCATTTTACTTGGTATGATACTCTCCATGTCCATCCCTAGTGTTCTTTTTGATCCTGAGCCTTTGGTCCTTCTCTAGCTAGTGCCTCTGAAGTTTCCCACTTCTAGTTCCACCAGAGATAGATTTGTGTTGAGCCCAGAGGGGCTGGTCCTGGTTGGATCTCACATATATTTCCCTGAGCACTGCCAGGAGTGATCTCTGAGCACAGAACTAGGAGTAACACTGACTGTGTTTGAAAAAGCAGGTTTCTGACAACTCTCCTGGCCTAAATACTGCAACTTCAGCATCATCCATCTGAAAAGTTAGAAAGAATAAATGCAAAAATAAATTAATAGAAATAAAGTACCTATAAGATACCTGCACTACAGAAGACACTCAATCATCATAGCAGTATAAAAACTTCAAAATTCTTTACTTAGAAATCTCTTTGGTATTCTAAAAGTAGGCATTGTAGATTTTATTGAAACATCTAAATATTGTAATGGGCATAAATACTGTGAGAGGCATAAATAGGCAAAAGCCACTTAAAGATTTTTTTGTTAGCATGTTTCATTCAAAATTCTTGAGATTAAGCATTATTTATAAGTAAATTCACCTTAAGAATATTATTTAATGTAAGGGTTTAGATTATAATTGGAGTTCTATAACAATTTTATCAGTAAAGTAGGAACTCTGGCTTAATTTTTTTAACTCTGTTAACTTGCGGGATAGCTAGAAAGCTCATCATTTTTAATCTATCATGTTTGATTTAGGAAGTTTTGTGATATTTCACATATAGAAACAAAACTCTCATTTCTTTCATGAATTTTCTAATGAGACTTGGAAACTGATGATCACAAGTATGAAACAATCATCATGAATATTTAAGACTGTAGTACCTAGACTAATTTTCTATTTATGTTAGCAATTATAATTTCCTTCAATAAATTATCAATTCATTATGATAATTAATGATGATATCTTAGGAAAAATTGTTTCCCTTAAGCAGACGCTTTTAAATTACAATTAAATGACTTTTCTATTTTAAACTTTCACAGCAAACTTGACACAAGCAAAAATGTACAATAAATTATAGATACCGTCATTAGTAATGTATAGACTGACTATCCAGTGTCAAGCATATTAAGTAGAGAATGCCTTAAAATAGCCCAGATACTGTGACTGCATTGTGTGTTACTGTAGGCATATTAAATATCACTGTTTCAGTACAACAATACCCTGAGTATTTTTTAAATACAATTAGCAGACAGCTTGTAATCACCATCGCCCTTAAACAGCATTACAAGGATAAGAAGCTATTAGTTTTGGTCAAGTGAAGCTGGGTTTCAATGGGTTAACTGGGATCATTGCTTCAGAGACTATTCCTATGCTCAGACTTCACAGCCCTCGAAGGGGCTGGCTCTGTAATAAGTCTCACATTACATGCGGATTAGATTTGTAAAAATCCTGTAACTCAATAGGTACCTGCCTATTCTCTCCTGGCGTCAGCCTGCCTGCACTGCTTTGCTCTGTAGACATACCTGGCATTCCACCCATGCCTCTCACTTACTAAATGAACAGGAGTCTGCCTACCAAAACATTGGGGTATTGTTGTGAAGGAGAAACCCCCCTGACAGACAAGCAAAGTGTGAAGTATCAAGGTTTGCAATGCCTCGTTACCTTTTCTGAAGTCTACATGCGACTCTTTCTAACTTCCTACCAGCCCACACCTCGGTGTGGCATAGATATTTCCAGGTATTACTAAATTGGATGTCCTCATCGCCTGACTGTCTCTTCCTCGTTTCTCCCTGCTCCATCCTTTCTTTCTTGACCAGAGATTTACTGGCACCAGCCCCCCTCCCCCTCAGCTTGCCCTCCCAACAGTGCACCTTGACAAACATGTTTACACTCGAAAGTGGGAAAACAAAACCAAGCATCAAGCACAACACAAAACAGGCTTGGCACCAAATTCAAGAACAGCCGGCACATGGATTTCCGGGAGCTGTGCCAAACGTGATAAGCGCTGCAATTTTAACACGTATCTCTAGTTCTCAGCACAAATCATTCATTAAATAATTAGCATGTTACCTTGTTAAGAATCTTTAAACCGAAGGTAAGGTTTTTATTCAGGAAGTACATCAGATTGTTTAGCATATTTTTCCAATTAAGAATTAATCCCTCCCAGGAAGAATGAGTCACTCAAGCAAGTGAACTTTCAAAGATAAGGGACTTCTCTTCTGTAAACTGCAATTAACAGCTTTTAACAGCAAGCATTGCTCAGGTTTTCCCAGCAGTCGAAATGATTCTGGTGATTTTTTTTTCCCCTTGCGCCTTATGCTGCTAACCAAACTCAGGAAATAGAGATGTTTCTGACACAAGGGAAAGATGAGTTGAATAGTAAGAAACCCAACTCCAGCCAAATCAAACAAAAACCTTGAATTGCATTGCCATCTCACATAGCATCCTTCTTCCAGGAGACTTTTTTGCAATGTGTCAAATAGCAGCACCCTTTTTAAGGACACAAAGTGGCATTAAGTGTGATGGCTTGGATACATGTTCTCTTTCCCAGGTGCAAAACTTAACCTGGGATTCCCACTGTGATATGTGCTCTAATTATAAACACATGACTTGAGTACAAAATTCATCTTACAAGTGTATTTAGAAGAGCTTTAAAGATGCCTTTAAAGTCTATAATTTTATACCATTCAATTTTTCTATTTTATAGCAAAATAAAAGATTATCTTTTGCATATGAATATGCGGATTGAAGATTTATGGGTTTTGATGTATCTGGTAATTGTAGAGAAGTGAACTAGTCTATTCTAAGTGTTTTTTTTGTGGACTGCGGGTCAGCTACTCCTGCAGTGCCTGGATCAAAGTCAGACCTCCACGTGCCCAGCACTGGAGCCAGTCCTCCAAGCTCTCTGCCCTCACCTTCTTCACCCCCATGGGTTTTGAAATCAATAGTTATCATAAGCTGTTCCTTACTTGGAAGTTTGCTAGCTTTACCATTTTTGGAAAACAACACATGAAAACAAAAGGGGAGGTGTAGGTCTTAATCAAAAGCAAGAACAAGTTCTCATGCACGTTGAATATTTTGCTATTTAGAGCTGCCTGAGAGAATTTTGCTATTGGGGTTTTTGCTATATGAGTCTTTGTTTCACGAAGGGGCAACGTTAGCCATGAGCCAGATTTTTTAGAGTTTGAGACCTGAAAGCAATCATATAAACAATTCAATCCAACTTCCACAATCTATAGAAACTAGGAAAGCACAGTGACTTAGCTAACATGACATATTAGTAATGGCAATGTCAAAGATAAAACCAAGTCTATTAACTCTCAGTATAGAAAAATTGGTCTTTATGATGACTGGGGAACTCTTATCCCAGCTGTATGAAGGTATACCTGCATCTCTTCCTCAGTTAATTATGCAGAATAATTTTTCAGTGGTCACAGATGTTCCTCCAAGTAATCTTATTTAAAGAACTGTGAGTGAATTTTTTTTAAAAGAGGTAGAATGTTAATTTGCTGCAGGTCTATTTTCTTAAAAAATGACCAAAGGCAGACAAAAATTAAAAAAAAAACTAATATATCAGTAAACACCATTGTAAAAGACAGCACGGTTGGATTCCAGGTTGAGTTCAATACTTGTGAAGAGAGTATAAATCCCTTTTTAAATTTAACATTACTTTTAACATTTAGCAGTCAATCAAATACTTTCAGAACACTTTCAAACTGAAACCACTTTTCATGTTTTGAAAATTTATGTACAAATTTTTGTCCTCTATACTTTTATATTCTGGGCTCTTCCAGGGTTAGGGAATGAGGCCCATTGTTGTTACTGGTTTTGGCATATAGAATACGCCACGGATGGCTTGCCAGGCTCTGCCCTGAGGGCGGGATACTCTTGGTAGCTTGCCGGGCTCTCCATCTGGAAGAGCCCCAAATATGGCAGCATTAGGAAGGATGAACAAGGAGAGGCTGGTAAAATCTCAGGGCTGAACTAGATTGCCAAAATGAAGAAGGACTAAAATGACTGTTTGCACTTTTAATGCACATACTTTGGCATCAGAAGCATCCATCAAGGACCTGATGGTGCAAGCTCGGAAGATCAAATATGACATCATTGGATTGACTGAGATGAGAATGCATCAAACACATCATGCTGTTTTCGACACTGGAGAAGAACTGTTCTTTGGAACATGTGACAGTAGAGGTGTCAGTGGTGTCAGTGTCCTTGTGAACATGAACTTAGCCATGAGCATTGATTTGTTCGAATGCCTAACAACCCGAATTGGACGCTTATGTTTGAATGTTGGCTTATGTTGGCTCACTGTCGGCAGTTTCTATGTTTTTTGTCTATGCACCAACATCCAACTACTATGAAGAAGAAATTGAGAAGTTCTACATGGAGCTGGAGAAGTTCTATAAAGAAGACCACACCTTCTACAAGATCACTGTTCGTGATTTTAATGACAAGATAGGACCGAGAAGGTCGTCCAAAGAACTCCATATCAGGACCTATGGCCTAGAATGAAACAAACAGGGTGGGAGACTGTGTGAGTTCATCATGTTGACCAAGACCATCCATGATAACTCGCAGTTCCAGAAGGCTGAATCTAAATGCTGGACATGGGAGTCTCCCGGTTTGACATTTCCACAACAAAATTGATCACATCATATTCAATCAACTATTTTGCCTGACCAATGTCGTTGTTGTCCCAAAATTCCAAACAGGATCAGACCACTGTCTCCTTCATGCAAAATTCTACTTCACGGAGCAGGAAGAAAAGGCTGCAAAGTTTAAGAAAAGAATGATCAAAGTTTAGTCTCAGAATGACTACGAACTGGGAACTCTTTGGCACTACTGCAGCAATATGGGAAGATGCCATCATTGACAACATTGGCGAGGAATATGAATGACTGATTCATTACCTTCATGATTGTGCGAGAAATGCAGAGAGAGAAAGCCACAAAATGTTGCCTGTCTTCAGAAACTCTCAAGTTCATTTGCCAACGTGGTTTGGCATGAGCCTCAGGCAATCACAAACTAAAGTCCAAACTCGCAAAGCTGTGCAGAGAAACGATAAAGGAAGACCTCAAAGAGAGAAGAGCAGCAGTGTTGGCCAATGCAGCAGAAGCCAGAAAAAGTATTTGCAACATCCGCCTGTCCTTCGCCAACTATAAGACCAAGATGACTGCCCTCTGATGTCCTGATGGATCTATCGCATGTTCCAGAAGGGCAATGGAAAAGATTATCCATGACTTCTACTCGGATCTCTTTAATAGCCATGTCCACCTGCCCACATACCAAATTCCGAAGGATGGATATGTCTTTCCCAGTCAGCGTTCTCCCTTCCAAAATCCATGACACTTGATTTCATCGGTAAAGATGCGTACAGCACTTGGTACAGACAAGGTCAGAGCTGAACACCTGAAGAATCTACTTCCAGTACTTGTCAATATACTGGCTCAGCTCTTCACATGCTACCTGTCTGAATGCAAGGTTCTGTCCCAGTGGAAAACCATCAGGACCATCCTGTTGTACAAGAAGGGAGACATTCATGACATCGGCAGTTATCACCCAATCTGCCTGTTGTCCGTCATCTACAAGTTGTTCACTCGAGTCATCCTGAATAGGATTGGCAGAACACTAGATGAAGGATAACAATCTGAGGAAGCTGGGCTCAGAAAAGGATTCAGCATGATTGACCATATCCACATGGTCACCAAGCTCATTGAGGTTTCACGAGAGTTTAAGATGCTGCTCTGTCTAAAGTTCATTGATTTAAAGAAGACCTTTGATTCTGTTGAGACTGAAGTAGTCATCAAAGCACTAGCCAAAAAGGGTGTTCAAACTCAATAAATCATGATCCTCTGTGAGCTGTATTATGGATTAACCATCAGGATCTCACCATTCTACAAAGAAGTGATCATTGATGTAAAAAGAGGGGTTCATCTGGGTGACACCATTTCACCGATATTCTTCAGTGCCACCCTAGAGAACATCATGTGATGACTGGAATGGGAAGGAATAGGAGTGAAGATAGATGGTCAGCAACTACATCACCTCCGCTTTGCTGATGACATCGTTCTAATAACACCAAACATTAGCCAAGCAGCACAAATGCTGGCCAACTTCGACTGCAAGTGTGGAAAGGTCATACTGCAGTTGAATTTTACCAAGACAATGTTCATCAAAAATGAACTAGTCCCTGACTTCTATTTGCTTCAATTGAACATTGAAGATGTTCAATGGAATGAACATCTCCGAATGCAGCAGCTATGTGTACCTGGGTCCAGAACTCAACACAAGGAACAATTGGCGCCAGAACTGCACAGAAGGAAAAGAGTAGCCTGGAATGCCTTCAAGAAGTGGTTGAAGAAGTGGTTAAGAAGACAAAGAACCTCCAGATCCTGGCACATCTTTTCCACTCCACCTTTCTTCCTGCACTAACAGGTCTCCTCAGAGACCTGGACCCTACGCAAACAGGATTCGAATGCTGTTTGGGTATCCCAAAGAGGAATCAAAAAACTATGCTTGGAATATCACATTTCACTCAAGTGAGAGAAGGAATCCGAAGTTCTGACCTCCGTTGTTGATCAAGAATCAGGGACACTGTCTCGTTTGCCAAGGCGTTGAAAATCAGATGACCACTGAACTAGAGCTGTTATCAAGTGGATTCCATGGGATGTCAAAAGACCAAGTGACCGCCCACTATGAGATGGTTAGACTTCTTTGTCAAACCCTGACCGAGTGGTTTGAGGCTCTTTTTGTTCCTGGAGTGATCAGGTACCATTGGGCTACACTAGCATGCAACAGGGATGAATGGAGACATTACTGGCACCTGCTTGAGCAAATGGAAGATCAAAGGAAAGACAAGTGATGACAAGTGAAGTGATAACAATGCGCAAAAGGAAAAGGAGGGAGAAAGCAAGAAGGAAAGTGCCTCCCATAGAGGGGGGCAGGATGGGAGTTTGGGGTTTTGGGGATGGTGGTAGGGAAACGGGGGAAATTGGTGGTGGGAAATGCGCATTGGTAGAAGGATGGGTGCTGGATTATTGTATGACTGAAACTGAATTATGAACAGCTTTATAATGGTCTATCTCACAAATATCCCATTTAAAAAAATTTTTAAAATGTAATGTGGAGTTCATGCCCAATTCAATCAGCTTAATCAATGGCTGACTGAATAGAGTACTCCTACTTTTAAAAAATACTATTATTTTGACATGTAAGATATGATATTTAAGCAAAGACTGTCACTGTCACTGTCATCACGTTGTTCATCAATTTGGTCGAGCGGGCACCGGTAGCATCTCCATTGTGAGACTTGTTGTTACTGTTTTTGGCATATCAAATACACCATGGGTAGCTTGCTAGGTTCTGCCGTCTGGGTGGGATACTTTCAGTAGCTTGCCGGGCTCTCTGAGAGGAACGAAGGAATTGAACCCGGGTCAGCCACATTCAAGGCAAATGCCCTACTATTAAACATAATAATGGAATGTTATGTAAATTATAATAAAAATCCAGGAGAGATCTAAAACTTTCTCAATATTTGCAAGTACACTATATATTTCATGACACTTTGAAGTAGTTATTGTCATTGTGATTGCCTTTTCCCATAACATAGGTTGGTTAGCTTATATGACACCCTACCTTATTTTTACTTTATTTTTTTGAATTATGCTATTTTTGTCTAAGTTATATTAAGATTCTCTCTTCATGATTCACTATGGGTTTTCATCAGGATATCCACTATATCTGAGTCATTTATTTATTTTAAAAATCACCTGTTCTTCGCTCTTCTCCCAGATCAATGGCCATTACTCTTTTTCTCTCTACATAGTATTTTTATTTGATTAATCACCATGAGCTACAGTTACAAAGTTGTTCATGATTGAGTGAAATACAAATGGCCCAAAGACACATAAAAAAATGATCTACATTACTAATCATCAGGGAGATGCAAATCAAAGCAACAATGAGATATCATCTCACACCACAGAGACTGGCACACATCCAAAAGAACGAGTGCTAGAACAGATGCAGGGAGTAAGAGACTTTCCTTCATTGTTGGTGAGAAATAATTCTAGTGAATTTGTGGCTTGAGATTGAATCTTGGTTTGAGCACTGTAAATCTAAAAGAGTTTATTTTTGAAGGGTAGTGGCATTGGGTCACACCTGGCAGTACTTGGGGGTCCACACCATGATACCACACCACAGATATGCAAAGCATGTGCTCAGTCCTTTGGCTATCTCCCTGACCCCTGAGGAAATTTTTCAAAGTCATTAACCCTCAAGGTCCTCCTCTATAAGTGAAGAAATTGTCTCATAGAATTATTGTAACAGTTAAATTAATTTACTTAAAATCATTTATTAAAATATTTCAAATGTAGTGTTATCAACAATAAGAAATAACTGGCATTAAGTTTCTAGTGTCCAGACCAAAACCTTCTATGCATTAATAAACTGGGAATTATTACAAAGATGAATCTATGCCTTAATATTCAAATCTCCTACATATTATTTATTGAACTATGGAGTATCACAATAAATATTTCAGTATCACATCTCACATTCATTCATTCTGGAATACTTATGCTTTCACTGTGCAAGTTTGCATTTTATAAAAAAAATTGAACATTATTGAGAAAAAAATATGAGGACTATTCAATAGCATCTAAACAGAGTGTTCACATTTGAGATGATAAGATTCCCAAAATGCTGATCCCCATCGTATGCAGACATCCTCTTAGATTCAAAATACATAATTTCCTTCTTATGCCTTAAGAAGACCAGGTTGACATCCACATATCTGCCAACTTCCCCAATCTATGCATGTAGTTATAAATACTGGTATAAAATTTATAACACAATAGACTTAACATTTCATGATGAGGTGGGGTTTTTTTTAGACTTTATTATTTCAGTTTATGAAATAGAAGATTGAATTTTAAAAATAAAATGCACTAATCTTATTCCAAATGTTAATTTATGGGTTTTATAAGGCCTACTTTGCTTTAGAGCTGAGAAAAATGTTTTTTTTTTTTTGATAGCTCAATGCCTCAATTTCCATGGTAGTGTCATTCCAAAAAAAAAAAGTTGAGTAATTGTCAGAATGAGAATTTTTGTTCTGTGGTGTCTTAGTAGCTAGTAATAAATTTCATCCTACTCCAGTCAAAGCACTGTCATTTAAGATACACACACACACACACATATATGTTCATGCATCCCTCTCCCACATACAGCATATGCATAGACACATAGCACAAATATGTATATAGTAAACTAAAATAAAAACAAACATCTCTATTTGACATCCCAAATACTTCTTTTTTTTTTTTTTTTTTTTTTTTTTTTTGCTTTTTGGGTCACACCTGGCGATGCACAGGGGTTACTCCTGGTTTTGCACTCAGGAATTTCCCCTGGCCGCGCTCAGGGGACCATATGGGATGCTGGGATTCGAACCCGGGTCGGCCGCGTGCAAGGCAAACGCCCTACCCGCTATGCTATCTCTCCAGCCCCACCCAAATACTTCTTTTATAAAATAATATATTTTTCTAATTATCCTAGGACTTTCTATATATATGTACATATATATATTGTAAATCTAAATAAGCAGATAAGTTCTGGTTATTAGAAAATCAATAACTTCTAAGAGAGTGACTTCATAGTCATAAGAACAAATACTAATGAAGTGTGCCTGGAGCTGGAGGTCAAGTATTCAGAGCACAAATTATTCCTCCACTCTTGTAAAATTAGGGATGAGTTGTCAGATTAGTTGACCTAGAGTTAAGATTATCAACTGAGATATAATAATTTAGAAGTTCTGTCTGCGTCTCTCCTGCCATCTCACACAATCTGAACTCTATAAAGATAGGGAACATTGAGAGAGCTCCCTGCATTAATTAGCTTGGGAGTGAGAGGCAAAGGGGAATGACTTACCTTTAATGATAGTCCTTGTTATGGAACTGCTGTAGGTACTGGGAATCTTCATGTCATTTCAAATTTCTGGGTGACTTTTGAATTATACCACAGTAATGCCTAAGAGAGTTGCTTGACTAGGGTCTATCCAATACAATCAGTTCAGGGTTTGGAGGTTTCTATCTCACAATTTATTTAGGATTGCTTCAGAAGATACTAGGTAGTGAAGACAGGCTGTCTGCACAGAAATTCTAGTTTTTAGGATTATAGGGCTACTTACTGCCTTCCATACCTTTCCTGTACTTTTTGCCTCTTTTGTTTTAATTGAACCTGACCTTTTTCCATTTCTAACTTTGATTTCTCTATTTCCTTTCAGGTAGTCATGCAACAACTTCACCAATTTGCACCCCAGCCTCCTAACCATATTTGAATTTCGTTTTCTGTATTCCAACGTTCTGTTTCAATGTCTGACTTCTTAATGAAATCTTTATCACGGTACCAAATTGCTGGATATGATAACTTGCTTTTCCAATCTCCCATAAGGAAGATGAATATTCTTGTTTCACACTGTTTTAAAAAGTAAACACATTTATTAAAAAGTTCATACCATGATTTTTCTTCTTGAATAAATTTTTTTAGAAGAATTACTTTAAATTGCTTCAATAATATGTCTTCATAGGTCTTTTCTCTCCCTGTGCAGAAAAATCCTTTCCTATATAAAATGTTACATGTCAATATAATTTACAATGTTTTGGTTGTTTTAGTTACTTTATGTGACTTTGACGAATCTTTGAAGTTAAAACACATTGGAGAAAAAACAATTATTTTTCTAACTTAAATTTATTTCTTATATCATTTTTATTTTTAATAACTTCTTCAAAGTCCAATGAATTATACATTGCATCTTGTATATTGTATAGTGTTCTACTCCAACTATTTCTTAGTGCCTACTTAGAGTCCCATTTCTGGTATGTTCCAAGTATTTTTATAGTAAGAACATGGGGTCTTAAAGCTACAGGAAAAGTACATATGGCCGTTGTATTTCAAAATGTTAAAATGACTTTTGAAAATATTGTAGGAAACAAAATGAGCCTTAGAATCCAAAGACCAAAGCATAGCACCTGTCACATAACAGGTAATGGTACACATGGTTAAAGATGTATGACATCACTATTTCATAAAAAGTACCATGATTTTTGTGGTATTTTTCAGCTTTTCATACTTTGTAACTTGTGATTTCTTTAGGATACCAGAAGTATATTAACTTTTTATTCTAATTTTATCCAAGTAATATATTCTCTTTATCTTAGTTTCTTACCAACTGTACATCACAGCAATTAGATTCACCTGTGATCACTAAGCAGAAACAATGAAAGCTATTTTTTGTCTTTTGGTTCTCAGAAATTTATAAAATTATAAAAATATTATTAAGATATAATTCATACCTACAATAAATAAATTAAAATTTATTTGGTCTATATGAAATTAAAATGTATACACTAAGAGCTTCTGAAGATTCTTTAGTCATTACTCAGCATTTACCAACATAGTTGTAGGGTAAAATGACTATTTACCATTACAGATATTTAGGAACTGTTTGTTATAAGGTAAGTTACCTAAGATGATGTTAAATTAAAAATAAAATGGCACAACTTTTCCCTCACATCCAATTTAAATAAAACAGTTTCATAATAAATCCATTGCTTTCTACAGAAATAAATTAGAGAAATCAAATCAAAGAAATAGATGTGTTATTCATTTTTTTGCATTAAAGTCATTTCATCATTTTGAAGATTAGTCATGATGATTCATGGGTTAAATTACTCGAGATGACAATCAGTAGATCTAAACCCATTGCTTTTTCTTTGCTTCACAATTCTAATGATAATCATATCCATAAGATATCACTAAATGCTAAGATAATATCACTATCATCACTGGTAGGAAAAAGATGAACATGAAATAATCAACACAAAAAAGAATTCAAATATACCCATTTGTGTCACTGTTCAAAATCTTCATGACATTTTCATCAGATGAGAAAAGGTGAAAGTGTACCAACAATTCTATAAAATCAATAGAGTTGTGATTCTTATAAATGTTTTTCCTTTTGTTTATTCATTTTCATTCTTGAATTTTGAATTAACCACTCTATTGTGCACTGTCATATTCTCTATGAATATTATATTTGTATTGTATAGTTAATCTATAAAACCAAGCTCCTGGAAGTGTGCAGCCACTTTGAGGCCTTGTTACATCTAATCACCAAGTTCTCCCTCTCAGAGATCCTGACAAGCTGCCGAAAATCTATTGGCCCACTCAGGACAGCCTGGCAAGCTCCCCATGGCGTATTCATATCCCATATACAGTAATATATATATATATATATTTCTCAGAGAATCTGGCAAGCTACTGAGAGTATACCACACACACGGCAGAGCCTGTGGTGTATTCGATATGCCAAAAACAGTAACAATAGCTCTCATTCCCCTGACCCTGAAATAGCCTCCAATTGTTGGGAAAGATGAGTAAAGAGAGGCTGCTAAAATCTCAGGGCTGAGTGTAATAGAGACGCTACTGGTGCCCGCTTGAGTAAATCGATGAACAACGGGATGACAGTGATTATATAGTTAAATATGCAATGTTAATTTTGAATAGCATCTTTGTTATGGCTTATTTGTGTCATTTTGTTGTCCAACTAACTACTGTGTATGTGTTTTGGAGAGATTGCCAAGATCAAAGGCAAGGGCCTTACACTGTGAGGCAGTCAGTCTACAACTAAGGCATATCCAGGCCCCAGCTAGTCTTTACCTAGTCTATTGATTTAGTTTAGTGAATTGAAAAAATAACAACTCGATAATAAAAACAAATTGAGGAAATTTAATGAAATCCTCTACAACTTGGTCTCTAATAATGAAACTTAAAATATACTACTTTGAATTACTGATTTAATAATATGTTAGCCAAGAAAAATTTAATCTTCAGTTTTGAAACAGGAATACAATATTTAGAGATGAAAATAGGAGCTTAGCCGGCAAAAACAGTTCATGGATATCCAAGGTGGATAAAACCTTGAGGTCACACTATTCTGGGGCATCAACACACTACTTCACAATGCACAAAAGAAGCTTTATGTAGACCTAACGGGTTGCTACTGGCTCTGCACTCAGGAATCACTGCTGGTACTACTCAGGGGACTGTATGGGATACCAGGGATCGAACCCAATTCAGCTTCATACAACACAAGCACCTTACCAACGGTACAATCTCTCTGGCCCCAATTTATGACATTTTTATTTAATGTTCGAGTTAATGATATCACTGTGAGTTAAAAATTGACCAGCTAAAAGTGTCACTGATATTGGGAACATGGTAGCTGAGCCCACTCTCATTTATGGCGTCAGAGTTAAGCTTTTGCTGCAGCTGGAATCCTAGGCAGCAAAAGTCTACCTGGGACTTCAGTCCAGCACAGTGCTGGCGTAGAACGGATGGGGGAAATCCCGTGCTCCACTGTTGCATATCCAGGCAAGAGCCTACAAAGTTCACCACTAACAGCAGCAGGCATCTGTGGCTGAACTACAGGAGGGACACGGGACCACAGTCATTGAACTCAAGCAAAGACTGGTCACAAAGGTGAGTGTAAGTTTTCAATAATAAAAGAGAAAAAAGAACGAGTGTTGAGATGGGCGTGTGCACAGGATACACAGGACTCAAGTACTGGGGGGCCGAGAGCTGCCTCCCCAGGCCAGATAGGTGGAGGAATGAAGAAACAGGAACCGGGCCCCAGGCTAGTCAGCTGTCGATTTATTTCTTTGTCCTCTCCAGCATCATCTGATTGCTCCCTTTATGGTGCAATCGTATTTCATTTTGGCCGTAGTCTCAGTCATCAGAGTTCCATCATCCGAATCTCTTGGACCTCAAAGTCTCCAAAGTCTCAGTTCTCCTCCTCGTCTTCAACGTCTCATTGTCAACCTTTTCATCCTCAACATCTAGTCCTCAGCATCTAGTCTTCATCTCCCTCCCAACATCTCCTTCTCAGCATCTCCTTCCCAGAGTCCAGTTCCGGAGTCTAGTTCCAGAGTAGTTCTGTTTTCCATCCCCAATGTCTAGTCTTGTTCTTCTGTTCTGTTCTATTCTATTTTCTCTTACTCTTTACAGCATAGTTACATAGGAGTCATGTAGAGTGGGGATACAAAGGTGGGGTTGAACATTATCATAACAACAAAGAGAGGTAAAAGCCACTCCTTCAGGAGATTAACTCAAGGACAAAACCGCTTCTAAAGAGATTACTCAAGATTATTTGAGATTACTTGAGATTCCACTCAAGGGCTGGGATTTCATCCAGAGTGTATTGATTTCTCTTTCCTCAGCTAGTAATCCATTTGAACAGTCATAGTAAATTTACTTCTTATAATATTTCTAGCAATGTCATTTTTCATGAACACGGTAAGATACATATTAAGATTTTTTATTTTTAAAATTATTTTTAATTTTTATTGGATCACTGTGAGATAGTTTTAAGCTTTCATGCTTGGGCTACAATCACACAATGATCAAACACCCATCACTCCACCAGTGCACATTCCCCACCACCAATATCCTCAGTATACTCCTCATTTCCCACCCTCCCCCTGCCTCCATGACAGACAATATTCCCTGTACTCTCTCTCTACTTTTGGGCATTATGGCTTGTAACACAGACACTGAGAGGTCATCGTGTTTGGTCCATTATCTATTTTCAGCACACATCTCCCATTCCGACTGATTCCTCCAACCATCCTTTTCTTAGTGATCCCTTCTCTATTCCAGCTGCCTTGTCCCCTCCACTCCTGAAAAAGTCTTCCAGCTAGATACATTATTAAGCTTAAAGTTTGGCTCTTCCTTGGAACATCTCACTATATATTCCAGACCAGAGTTGAAAGGCCAGGTTAGTCTTGCCTAACCCCAGCAGGGTCCTTATTCAGTTACCACTGTTTGGGTCATGAGAGAGTTTGTCCATGACCATGTTCTTAACTTATAGTTAAGTATTTTGGCCCTTGGCCAGGCCCATTTTGGTGCCAGGGTAGTTTATAGTTTGCCCTGGGTCCATCAGTCCCTCATCAGGACCCTGCTCTTGGATTGCTAGGAACTAAAAAAAAAGACTGAGGCTAAAATCAAATAAAATGGATGCTCAGGAATAAATATTATTTTGGAGTCAATTAACTTCCATGTTACAGAGCATAGCATCAACTGTCTTCCTGTGTCTATCCAAAAAGGACACTGCTAAATAACCATACAAGTGACATGAAGGAAAGAGAAAAGCAATTTAGGATTATTAGTGCCTGATGGAATTGGGTGTGCTTCAGTTGCACTATTGTGGGAATGGCTCAATAAATCTTAAGCTCCATGTGGAAGCAGCAAGGACAACCCGGTGCTATACATGAGGAGAGGAGGTAGCTGGAGAATTCAGAATCAGCCTCATCCTCCACTCTCAGGGCAGCATTTGAAGAGATGCATCCTCCTAATATGTCAACCCTTCATTCCCAACTCATATCCAAGATTCTGAGAAATAAAATGGAATGTCACATCAAGAGCCACAGAACTTCCACTTGGAAACAAAGCACATGCAAAAGAATTCACCGTAAAAATCCAGGAAACTGTTTGCAACCTTAAATTTCTCAAGGCAAAAAGACACTATGACACATTGTTGTGAAATTATCAAAAGCTGATATTTAAAAAAATGACTTTAAAGAAAACATGTGTGACACACAAAGATCCCATCAAAGTATCAACAGATTTCACAGTAGAAATAGTAAAGGCTAGGAGAGAGGAATGGTATATATTCATATTTCCAAATGATTAAGATCTTCCAGCTATGAATACTCCATCCTGAAAAATATCATTCAAATATGATGGAAAAATAAAGTCTCTTTCCAACACACAAAAACTAATAGAGAGGCCAGAGCAACAGTACAGCAGGTAAGGCATTTGTCTTACATGCAGCCGGCCCAAGTTTGATCCCCGGAATCCCATTGGTTTCCCAAGCACCACCAGGAGTAATTCCTGAGTGCAGAGCCAGGAGTAACCCCTGAGCAATACTTGGTGTGAACTCAATAGCAAAAAAAAAAAAAAAAAAAGCAAATGGAGTTTACCAGATCTGAAATGTAAGAAATGTTGCAATATTATTTTACAGGAAAAGAAAATGCAAAAGAATATACAATCTGAATATGGTGGTAGAAGTAACACAAAGTCAGAAACATAAACAAGAATAATATGAGACGATAACAAAACATAAAAGGGAAAGAATAGGACATAATCTGTCCAGTCTTAAGATGTTAAATCAATACCAGCTTAAAATAGGCTTAGATGCAGGTAGACTGGTACAAACTTTATGGTATCTACAAAAGTAAAATCTGAAGAAGAAACAGGAAAAAAATGGAGGGAACTGGAATAATCACCAGGGGAAACCACTCAAAGAAAAAGACTCAGAAAAAAATCCCTATAAAATCATTAAAACAAAAGCAAAAGATAGAATGACTATAATGAAACCCCATGCATGGATCACCACTCTAAATTGTGAGTGACCTGAATTGACTGGTTTTCAAAAGGCACAGAATAGCTGAGTGGATAAAATAAGTAGGATCCAAATCACTAAGTCAATGATGGTTGAAAGGATCACTAGGGATGGGAGATGTGTGCTGGAAGTAGATAAAGGACCAAATATGATGGCCTCTCAGTATCTATATTACAAACCATAATGCCCCAAAGTAGAGAGAGAGAGAGTAAGATGGACATTGTCTGCCATAGAGGCAGGGGTTGGGGCAGGGTGGAGATGGTGGGAGCGATACTGGGGACATTGGTGGTAGAAAATGTACACTGGTGGAGGTATGGGTGTTCTATCTTCATATGACTGAAACTCAAAAATGAAATCTTTGTAACTGTAAAATAAATAAATAAATAAAATTAAAGCAGGATTCAGAACCAAAGAGAGAACACAGGCAGATTCTACATTTTTGTTGTTCTTTGTTTACTTTTGGCCACACCTAGCAGTACTCAGGGTGGGCTTACTCCTGATTCTGTGCTCAGGGATCACTCCTGGTGGGATTTAGAGGACCATAAGCAGTACTGGGTATAGAACATGGGTCAGAAATGTGCAAAGTAAGTGACTTACATGCTGTACTATCTCTCTGCCCAGATTTTACATATATATAAAAAAATTCAAATTAAAAATAAATTTCACAAAGTGAAAGTAAAATAAATTTTAACATTCAAAGATATTTGTTGAAATACTGCTTAGTGGTTCAGAGTCTTCATATTTTCCTCATATGAAACTCCTCTACATTTATCTTCTAAACTTCAACAGAACTTCTACCTTGATCACTTCTTTAAACAGCTTTCTTTACATCTTAAATTATATTTTCCCTTTTCTCAACTGTGATCTCCTTAGGCAGGGATGTTATTTTATATTCGCTTTTCCTCAAGTTTAGCATTGTATCTTGTACTAGGTAATGACTTAATTATTGGGAGAAAGACTGAAAGAGTGGGAGAGAGAGAGAGAGAGAGAAGAGAGAGGGAGAGGAAGAAAAAGATAAAAGAGATAAATCTTTGGATCTAATTACAAATAATCCTGAGCTGTATGTAAAAGATGACTGGACTCTTTTTGTGCTGTCCTGAATGCTAATTAACTATTCTTGTGCTCACTTTGTCTTTTAACAAACATGTTCAGAACATATATATGTACATATATCACTGCCATGTCACTGTCATCCCGTTGCTCATCGATTTGTTTAAGCGGGCATCAGTAACATCTCTCATTGTGAGATTATTTTTACTGTTTTTGGCATATCCAATACACCACGGGTATATTGTGGGCGCGATATTCTCGGTAGCTTGCCGGGCTCTCTGAGAGGGATGGAGGAATCGAACACGGGTCGGCCGCGTAGAAGGCCTACCGCTGTGCTATCGCTCATATATACATAAAACACATATATACATATATATGATTTATCAAGGATAAAACAGGAAAACAAAAAAGTATTGGATTAATCTAAATAGTCACTATTAAATGTTTCATCTTTCACATGAAAAATTCTTTGATCATGTAATACTTTTTGTCGTGTTTGTGTACGAGTAGCATTTTAGAATTCATATTTTTTTAGAATTAAATACAGTTTTTAATTTGTATTCTTTATGGATAATCATGTGAGAGCACATCAATGCAACTACTCACAGGTAACTGTTATGCCATATTTCTTGCCTTTCAATATCATTTTGGATATTAAAGTATGCATATACTTTTCATTATTCATTTTATTCATTTTAGCATTCAAATTTGGAAATAATACATGCATTTGAAAATGATGAATTTAAATTTTCATTTTCTCAGAAATAAGCATTGTTTTCCTCAAAATCTAAATTTTAGTGAATATGTCCTAGACATATTCTACATTTTGTATTTTATTAATAGAATTAAATAAGTTTGAGGTAACACATAGATCACAAGAATCCATGGTATTATGCAGGTCTTTTTGGTAGTTTCAACTGGCTGAACAAAGCAAATGTTCAGTCAAAGAAAAAACTCTGGACTACTTTTCATACTAAACCTCATTTTTTAAAACTCAAAGTCAATTGATTACAAATTTTTAAGGAACACGTCACACCATATTATACACCCCAATAACAAATTATAACCAACAATTAATTTATTTTTATTCTTATTCACCGTCACTGTCATCCTGTTGCTCATTGATTTGCTCGAGCGGGCACCAGTAATGTCTCCATTGTTACACTTGTTAATCAAGTTTAAATAAGACCATATAGTACTGAGATGGAAGAACATATGAAAGACAGGAAAAATGTGGTGAGGAATACAATGGTTTAAGTTAACCATAAATGTTATACACTATATACAAAAGGCAAAAGAAGAATTTGGCTTATGTTATGGAACTCCTTGAGTGCAACTGTTCTGAATTCATTTTCAGTCTTAAGCAACTTAAAACCATGAAGGGTAAGTCATTTGGAACAGTTGAAATTTGACTAAGTATTCCCAGAAAATATTAATTTATTGCATAGCGGGTTGGGCGTTTCCCTTGCACGCGGCCAACCTGGGTTCGATTCCTCTGTCCCGTGGCATATTTGATATGCCAAAAACAGTAACAAGTCTCACAATGAAAACATTACTGGTGCCCACTTTAGCAAATCAATGAACAATGGGACAACAGTGCTACAGTGCTATTCTGCTCTGAGATTTCTCTGATAGTATCCTGGGAACCTGTCTAAGCGTCTTTGAATGTACAAACCTGAATGTGCAGGGTAAACACATCTCATGGAAGAACTGATGGATGATGAAGCATAGGACAAGTGGATGCACTTTCTTTTCATTCATTTCTCAAGAGACAAATTTGTGACACATTCTATACCCCCATATATAAGGCAAGGATATGTGCCCCAGTGTGTTCTGAACAGGCCTCCCTAAGTTGTGTCACTTTGTCATTTGAATTATTTTTATCTGAGATGGTTCAGAAGAAGCTTCCACCACTGCATTAACTACTGAGAAGAGTGGAAATTGAGGCTTAACTCAGAATGAGTGTTATTATGATTAATAACTTTCCTTTGGAAAAGACCTGTAAATATGGCAGGGAGAATGTGTAATTACAGAGCATTTGGCCTTCATCATGAAATCCAAGGTCTCTTCCCGTTGCTTAGCTCATGATTTATTTTCTCACTGAGTTTGAAACCACATCTTTCTAGATTTTCTATCAAAGCACATCTTTTCACACCCAGTGAAAAAATAAATGCAAGAAAGAAAACTATATTATGGGCTCATAAAGAGAAGTGTCTTCCTTGCATGGTTTAAGGAAATTAATCTGAAAATAATATTCACGTCATTGTTGTTGAAGAAAATGAGGAAATGGTGACCAGGGTGGTCATTATAAATTTAACAAACTTTCGTGGTTACATTTCAGTCATACAATGCTCAGCACCCATCCCTCCACCAGTGCCCATTCTCCACCACCAATGATCCCAGTGTGCCTCCCCCAACCCCCACCTCATACGCCCCCACCCCGCCCCGCTTCTGTGGCAGGGAATTCCCTTTTGCTCTCATTCTCTCATTTTGAATGCTGTGGTTTGCAATAGCAGTATTGAGTGGTCATTGTTTAACTGAACACATTTTATACAAATTCAATATATTCCTCCATAAAATGGAATACTACTTCACATTTACTCCGATTCACATAATGGTGGAGGGATGTAAATGATCACTGTATGACTGAAATGCAAACATGAAAGTTTGTAACTGTCCCTTAGGGTGATTCACTAATAAAAATTTTTTTTAAAAAGAAAGAAAACTCTTTATAGGTCTCACAGACAATAATCCATGAGTGTTTAGAGCAAAAGAGAAAATGAAACTGAGTGGTAATTTTCAGACAGTAAATGAAAGAAAATATAATGCAGACCAGAGGGAGGGTAAAATTGCAGATAAAGAAGCTACTGCTGTTGGGGAAGGTGACGCCACACATCTTCTTTTTCCCAAGGATTACTTTAGCTATTCATGGGGGTTTATTGTTCCATATGAATTTCAGGAGTGTTTTGTCTATTTCTTTGAAAAATGTCATAGGTATCCTGATAGAGACCGCATTAAATTTGTATAGTGGTTTGGGCAGTATTGCCATTTTGATCATGTTAATTCTCTCTATCCATCAGCAGGGGATGTGTCTCCATTGCCTAGTATCCTTTTTTATTTCTTGAAGTAGTGTTTTGTAATTTTCCTTTTATAAGTTCTTCACCTCTTTGGTTAAGCTGATTTCAAGGTACTTGAAATTTCATGAGGTACTATTGTGAACGGAATTTTTTTTAATGTCTCTTTCTTCTCTTCCATTATTTGTATATAAGAAAGCCATGGACTTTTGGGTGTTGATTTTGTAGTCTGCCACTTTATTATATCAACCTATTGTTTCTAGGCGCTTTTCTGTAGAGTCTTTAGGGTTTTCTAAGTATAGTATCATATTGTCTACAAATAGTGATAGCTTGACCTCTTCCTTTTCTATCTGTATGCCCTTAATATCTTTTACTTGTCTAACTGCTATGGCCAGGACTTCCAATACTATATTGAATAGGAGTGGCGGAAGCAGGCAACCTAGTCTTGTGCCCGATCTTAGAGGGAAGTCTTAATTTTTCGCCATTGAGAATGATACTTGCTGTGGGCTTGTGGTAGATGGCTTTGGCTATATTGAGGAAAGTTCCTTCAATTCCCATTTTGCTGCGAGTTTTCGTCATAAACAGGTGCTGGATCTTGTCAACTGCTTTCTCTGCATCTATTGACATGATCATATGGTTTTTATTATTTCTTTTATTGATATGATCAAATATGTTGATTGATTTGTGAATATTAAACGATCATTGCATCCCTGGGATGAATCCTACTTGGTCATGGTGTATGATAGTTTTGATGAGTCTTTGGATTCTATTTGCTAATATTTTGTTGAGGATCTTTGCATCTCTGTTCATTAGGGATATTGGTCTGTAATTCTATTTCTTTGTGATATCTCCATCTGCTTTTGGTATGAGGGTGATATTTGCTTCATAGAAACTGTTTTTGAAGATGGGTGGCATCACCTACTCCAACTTCAAACTCTACTACTACAAAGCAGTAGTAATTAAAACAGCATGATATTAGGCTAGAAACAGACCTGCAGACTAATGGAGCAGAGTTGAATATCCTGTCACAGACTCCCAAATATATGGCCACTTAATCTTTGACAAAGGAGCATGAAATGTGAATTGGAATAAGGAAAGCCTCTTCAACAAGTGGTGCTGGGAAAACTGGATAGTTACCTGAAAAAAAATGAACTCTGACTTCTGTCTAATGCCAGGCACAAAAGTCATATCAAAGTGGATTAAAGACCTCAATATCACACATGAATCTATAAGGTATATAGATGAAAATGTATACAGAACACTCCATGATATTCTAAAACTAGAAGCTAACCCCATCTTTAAGGATGAAACAGCACTGACCATGCAAGTGGAAGCAAACACAAACAAATGGGACTACATCAAACTAAGAAACTTCTGCAATTCAAAAGAGACAGTGACCAAAATACAGAAAGATCCCACAGAATGGGAAAGAATATTTACTCAATACCCATCTGATAAGGGATTAATATCAAGGATATACAAGACACTAGTAGAATTGTACAAGAAAAAAACCTCCAACCCTATCAAAAAAATGGGGAGAAGAAACGAACAGAAGTTTCCTCAAAAAAGAAATACAAATGGCCAAAAGGCACATGAAAAATATTCCACATCACTAGTCATCAGGGAGATGCAAGTCAAAACAACAATGAGATATCATCTCACACCACAGAGACTGGCACACATTCAAAAGAACAAAAGCAACCAGTGCTGGCATGGATGTGGGGAAAAAGGGACACTCCTTCACTGTTGGTGGGAATGCCGACTGGTTCAGCCTTTCTGGAAAACAATGTGGACAGTCCTTCAAAAACTAGAAATTGAGCTTCCATATGACCCCGCAATACCACTTCTGGGAATATATCCCAAGGATGCAAAAAACCCTGGTAGAAATGACATCTGTACCTATATGTTCATTGCAGCACTGTTCACAATAGCCAAAATCTGGAAACAACCAAAGTGTCCTAGAATAGATGACTGGTTAAAGAAACTTTGGTACATCTACACAATGGAACACTATGCAGCTGTTAAAAGAGATGAAGTCATGAAATTTGCTTATAAATGGATAAATATGAAGAGTATCATGCTAAGTGAAATGAGTCAGACAGAGAGGGACAGACATAGAAGGACAGAACTCATTTGTGGAGTATAGAATAACATCAGATGAGGCTGACTCCCAAAGACAGTAGACACAAGGGCCAGCAGATTTACCCTATAGCTGGAGGCCTGCTTATGAGTGGAAGGGAGAAGGCAGATGAGATAGAGAAGGGATCACTAAGAAAATGATGGTCGGAGGGATCAGTCAGGATGGGAGATGTGTGCTGAAAATGAATAACGGACCAAACATGATGACCTCTCAGTGTCTGTGTTGCAAGCTATAATTCCCCAAAGTAGAGAGAGAGAGTATGGGGAATATTGTCTGCCATGGAGGCAGAGGGAGGGTAGGAAAGTGTGGTATACCAGGGATCTTGGTGGTGGTGAATGTGCACTGGTGGAGGGATGGGTGTTTGATCATCGTGTGATTGTAACCCAAACATGAAAGCTTGAAACTATCTCATGGTGATTCAATAAAATAAAAAATAATAAAAGAAGCTACTGTAGCTATTTACATGCAAGAACAGATATGAGAGGAAACTAATCTAGATTTTCCAGTTTTCTTGGTAGTAAAGTATTATAAAAATAATTTTCTCACATTACAACTATTTTATTCTCTGACTTTGTTTCATTTGTTCTATAATTATTTTCTTACTTATATGACAATGATATAGTGAACGGATAACATGCCTTTTAATGAATCTATTATAAAGTTACTAACTTGACTAGCATATTGTTTCAAGTATTGTTTAGGCTAAAATAAACACAGCAATAAGCACTCTTTCCTTTACAATATGTAGAAGCGTAAATATACTATTCTTCTCTAGCATATTCAGGCTCTCTTGAAAAATAGTTTAAAAATGGCTTTCATAAATTAAAAAAAAATAACCCAGGTGAAATACACTGGAAGTAGGATATTACAGCTATGCTGAGTTTAGAGTTACACCAGTGGAGTCTGTTTTTGTCTATAGACCTTTAACTTTTGAAGCAAACTAATAGATTAAAATAAATTACATTTCTTACTTATGCAAGAAATCCTTAAACATTTTGCTCTTTATTGAGTAGGTGAATTTTTTCACTATTTTTGATTACAAGTTTTGATAAACTAAATCTACATAGGTTTATTATGATGAATTAAGTCACATTTCTACTTTGCTTTCAATAAGACTACTTTATTTATAAGTCAGAGCTAATCTATGTAAAATGATGACATAAATATATTGATATGAAGGACACAGTTGGGATGCCAAATTGAAGGAAATATTCCTCCCCAAGTTATGGCATTTAGGAATATAAATAATGAGTGGATGATATACTTATACTTCAAGGGTGTTTTTGCCCCATAAGTCACATTTTTTTATATAGAATGCTTATTGTCTAGTAGAAATTTCACTGGCTCAGACCTTAAATTACTGAACTCAGTAATTGTTGACGTATGTATACTTTAGTCTGCTAATTTATTTCACCATGAACCCAGTGTTTATGAACATACAAAAGCAGATTTATAGAATGTGAAATTCAGAAAATTTTTATTCTTTATCTTAGATTTGTCCACCTACATAGATTTAAAAATTTAAAATGCGTTGGGGAATAGTGTGATATTTTTCATGCAAAACCCAATGAGCTGTACAATGTTAGTTCTTAAGTGAAGAATAGAGTAATTCATTAAAAGGGCATTATTCCACATGTTTGAAATGCTAAGATGATTTGAGGATCTCAGATCTAAGGTCATGTTAACAGATAAGATCTTGAGGGATCACAGGATTAAGTTATGTATTCAGCAATAAAACTATCCAACGTTTACTGAGCTCTCTCTCTTTGCCTGACACTGAGCTAAGTCCGTCACATCAATTATCTCATTTAGTCATTGTAACACTGAACTGGACACTGTTAATATTCCCATAAAACAGATGAAATCTTGCAAGTCAGGAAAGTGTACTATATTCTCTAAGGTCACACAGTTAGAAAAGAGGTGATCTGGGGTTCAAATCCAAGTAGCTTATATCTAGGAAGCCAGTTTTCTCTATTGTCAGCACAGAGTCCACTTTTTCCAGTGAATTTAAAGAAGGTAAAAGTTATTTAATTCATATTTATCTAACTTATTTCAGTATCTATAAGTACAGGTTGAGTCAGGAGTAAAATGAACATTAATTGGATTAATTTATAAGAGAGCTGCAACTCATTTGAACAAAGATCACTTTAAAAGATTAGTTCATTTGTTTGGGGTCATATTTGGTGGAGTTTAAGGGACTACTCTTGGCTCTGCACTAAAGGATCCTGCTGATGGTGCTTGGTCCTTTAAGTAATCTCTCCAGTTCAGACAAATCACGAATCACGAATCATGAATCACGAAATCCTGTTGATCGTTGTAACCTCTTCATTCGTCCTATCCCTGAGATTTTAGAAACCTCTCTCCACTCGGCCTTCCCAACAATGCCTCATTGGAGGCTCTTTCAGGGTCTGGGGAATAAGATACAGCTTGTTACTGGCTTTAGCATATGGATACACCATGGGAAGCTTGCGAGGCTGTCCCATGTGGGCAGGAAACTCTCAGTAGCTTGCTAGTTTCTCCCAGAGGGAGAAGTAGGTTATAATATATTAGCTTCTGGGAGCTTGCTTTTAAGTCTCTGGATGTTGGCCATTGATGGGATTACATACACCTGGGTTCTGCTGCCGGTACCTTCATGCGTGAGGCCTGTCTGAACCTGTGGAGAGGGGCCTCGAGCATGGCTATGGCTAGGTTCCAGTGATCTTCGGCTGCCGGGAGCTCTGCTTGAGGTGGGGAGGGAAGCTGGAGCCCGTCCCCTCTGAGGGGCCCCGGGGAAGACAGACAGGCGTGCGGGCAAGAGACTCTCTGCATATACAATATTATGTGTATGCTGCATATGTGAACACATGTATATTTGCTGAATTGCATGTGCTGGTCTACATCCACTGTTCTGTACTATGCATGCTATATTAAAAAGACCAAGAGTATAATAGAGTTTAAGGTTGATGCCTGGCCATTACCTGCAAGAATTTTAAAAACAATTTAAATTGTTTTTAAAAACCAAGAGATTATCCGCTTGCCACAGAGGCGGGGCAGCTCTGGATGGGGGGCAGTGGGAATGTGGGAGGGATACTGGGATCATTGGTGGTGAAGAATGGGCACTGGTGGAGGGATGGGTACTTGATCATTCTATGACTGAAACATAAACATGAAAGTTTGTAAGTCTGTAACTGTATCTCACGGTGATTCATTAAAATAAAATAATAATTAAAAAATTAAAAAAAAACGAGAGTTTAAAAGAGTTCTTGGGAAATTATTAAATGCTAAATTAAATACAATATAGAGAAGCTTGCTTTCTAAGCTAATTAATTTATTTTTGTGTTTTGGATCACAAAAGACTCTGCTCAGTCTCATGCCTGCCTCTATGCTTGAGGCTTTTGTGTTCTGCATTCGTTTCTAGTGGTGTTCAGTGAACCATATGAAGTGCTGGGGATTTAACCCAGGTCAGCCACATGCAAGGCAAACTCCTTAACTGCTGTATGATTAAATAATTAAATGCTAAATTAAATACAATATAGAGAAGCTTGCTTTCTAAGCTAATTAATTTATTTTTGTGTTTTGGATCACAAAACACAGATCTATAAGAACCTACAACTCTTAGGTTCCTTATTTAACTTATTTATAGAATAGAATAGAATAGGAAGTTATCCTTGTTAGTATCTAAGGAAAGTGAAAATATTTGGATAGTGAAGAAGGGAGATAAACAGTTGTTGGGACTAAAATAACTATAGAAATGATGGTGTGATATCAAACAAAGACTTATTCACCAATGATATTTTGAGGAAGTCTTTGAACATTAATCAGAATAGTGAAATTAAAAAAAGAGGTTTTGTAAACTTTAGAAAGTAAGTTAATTTAATTTGAAGTACACTATAACTATAGAAAACTCAAAGCCTCTCCTATTGCAGATGCCCTTCTCTTTTTCGGTCAACACTTTCCTTGAGCATTTATCAGGATATGTCGGGATAAACCATTCTTTTTTCTCAGTCTTTTACTATTTCTGGTTGAATATATCTTCACTCTTGGGGCTGCCCTATGCATAGGAGAATGCTTAGTAACATCTCTGACTTCTTCCTGTGAGATGCCAGGACTTCTCTCACCAGTTGTAATAAGCAAAAATGTCTCTTGGTATCCACTGGTGGAATAATATTAGTAAGTATTACCTTTGTGGTCTCAAAAAAAGAATGCAAGTATATTTATAACAGGAATTCCCAGGCTACTAAAATGGCATAATTTATGCTGGCAATATGGAATCACTTAAAAATGCTAGATTTCAAAATACAGTTAAATACTGATACAGTCCAGTTGAGTGTCATAAACTCTGAGCGTATATCTTAAGGAAAAGATAGGTTTGGATGTAATTTTTGTTAGTTTTGGAAACCATCCATTATCAGTCATAAACATGTCAGCAAATTTGGCCTCCCCATTACTTTCTTATCATCTAAAACAAATTTTATTCTATTTCATATTAATTTTACTTGTTTTACTTCACTACAGTAACTTTACGTTGGTTCCTTCAGTTTTTCTCTTTTCAACCAAATCATAAACCTCTTGAGAACACTTTTCTTAGACACACATTATCTGCAAGTATGCTTTAAAAACTTCAATAAAACTTGATTTAAATGAGACTGTATTATTTTATATAACATTTCTATTCAAATCTATAGACTACATGCACACACTTAAAATATCAAAGATATGAATAATTTTATATAATGTCAGTTTAGTAATAAATAGCCAATAACCAATTTATGAAAGAATTACTAATAGGTAAGATACATTTCCTTTCTAAATTTCTAAAAATATTGATATAAACTCAAATAGTTTTAAATGAAGTTGAAAATTAAGTACAAAAATAATATCTTGCTTTTCTGGTTTTGGAAATTTTCTTGTATGCTCAAATTGAAATTATGTGATTTGAGTGCATGCTTTTTCAGTACAAATGCTATGGAAAATTTTGATTTGTAAAATAATGAAAATGCAATCACTTTAGTGAAGTGAGTACATCAGAGTTAAGCAGTATATTCAAGTGTTAAGAATGAATTATATATATAGGAATATGGACTTTATAATTTATGAGAGCAAATACAGCATGTTGACATCACCTTTTTCATTTGCCAGCTGGTACTGCCATCTGTGAACCCTGGTAGACGGAAAATGTTGGTAAAGAACCAGGAGTGTCTTCTAAGAAAGCCACCTGACAGTTTGGCCATCTGTTCCCCAAAATGCAGCCAGCATTCAATGGTCCTGCAATAATACACAGCAATAGTGCATCAGGACTATCTATACAGGCCTGTGTAGATACAGAGGCCTGTATAGCACTTACAGTGCTGTTTTTAGTACTCCTCCAGGGCACTCCCTCCTGTATTGCCTTCCTATGTCCATCTTTAATTTTCTATTTCTTATTTATAAAGCCTGCCTATCTATGCCCTGGAAACTGCAAAATTTCCATTCTTATACCTATGACCAAAGTCTGTCTTTTCTGTTATTTCTGCTATTTTCCTTAATAAAGAAATAAAATCCTCTCAAACTCTCAATCTGAGTATGCTAGGACACGTCTTACTCTTTGAGTTTTGTTTTTTTGTCCAGGACAACCAACCTGCAATGTCTCTAAAATGGATAGAAAATACAAACCAAAGTATCCTTGATATCAAAATGATTTTTCTCATTGGTTAGTGAGAATATAGAGTCTGGGACTGAGAAGGACACTTTATTGTCAAAGCACTTATAATTGGGCATTTAGTGCACTTTGGTTTCTTTTCATCCTGTTCCGGGAGGTCAAACAGCAAAAGCCATTTAATTCAGTTATTTGACTTTTCTCTCTCATCAATACTAGAAGCAAATTGTTGGCATAAATGCCTTTCCTTAATAGACATGCTACTGACCTTTTGCCAAGAATATGTCCTTCTAGAACAGTCCATTGAGTATCTACTTTAGTAGTTTTCCTATAATTCTCCAGGTTGTGGGAAAACCTATTCCTAGTTGCTAAACCTTGGGCACTCTAAAACTTATTCAAGTCTAACATTATTATTTGTGTTATTGCCGTACCAAGTTGCAGCTACGCAGTCATTGTATGCATTATATTTTTGGAATAATTGATTTTTAGGAAAGCAGTACACAATGCATTTCTATTCTCTTCAATATAAAAGAGTTTAGCATCTTTAGCTTTGAGCAATTTTAAACTTTGCCATTTCACTGAATCGGAGGGGAAATGCCTTAAGCAAATGAAATGACTCATTACTATTTCCTGAATCATGACTATATTAATCAATAATATGTAAAGGAGGGGAAGACATCCTTCCCCTCACCCTGCCTTCTAAATTCCCAAACATGTCATTTAGACTCAGGACAGTTCTATAAATTGTATCATTTAGGTACTATTTTATAGAATGGTATGAAGTAATTGCTGAATGAAAAGTAACATGAAGAAGGAAGGAAGAAAAAATTTCCACCAAGCACAATTTTACCTGGTTCTCTGTAGCCTCTGTGTTTGAAAGCAGGAACTATGATAACATAGAGAAATTGAAATGGCTACTAATAAGGAAATGGGGACATGAACTGTGATACTCATATAACAATATTGTATAATCATCAAAGTTAAATGTACAAAGATGATGGCAAGGATAATGGCACAGGGCAATGCTTATGATAGAAAATTATTTTTTAAATGCAGGATATCAATCTATTTGCCTGGATGGACTGATTGTAACTATTTAATGTATATACATAGAAAATAAATAAATGGGAAGCAACAAGGAGGTTATCAGGCTTACTTCTGGATAATGATATTACATGTTATTTCTATTTTTTATCACAATTTTGGTTTCCAACTTTTCTACCAATGGTTATTTAATTTTAGAAAGAAAATGGGGAACATTATTTTAAAAAGAAATAATATTTTAAAAAGAAATAAATGAATGTGGTGAATAGGGAAATATCCTGTAATATTAATACAAAGAAAGCATAGCTTAAAGTGAGGGTTGTGGGTGGAAGATATTACTTTATAGAGTATAACATCTTCTATAAATTGGAAAAAAGTCAAGTATAAAATAACATCTATGTAACCACTGAATAAACATAGGAAGATTTGGCATGTAAAGCTAACACTGAAACCAAAAAAATATAGGTGAAACATAAAATAATATCCCCTACAGAAGAAAGACAATGGAGGACTGTATGAACACTTTTGCTTATCAGTCTTTTAAAAACAAAATGAAATAAAAATCAAGTTCCGGGGCTGGAGCAATAGCACAGCGGGTAGGGCATTTGCCTTGCACATGGCTGACCCGAGTTTGATTCCCAGCATCCAATGTGGTCCCCCAAGCACTGCCAGGAGTAATTCCTGAGTGCAGAGCCAGGAGTAACCCCTGTGCATCGCCGGGTGTGACCCCCCAAAAAAATCAAGTTCCTTTTTGACCCCCCGAAATTTTTTTCTCCTTAATTTTGAAAATAAATTTTACTTAAATCTATGCAATCGGATCTGTCTGCTGAAAGTCAAATATTACGGAAAAAGACATTATCTGTGTTTTTTAGTGCTGACTCAGTACTTGTAAATAGAAATAGCAGGAGAGGAAAGCTAGAAAACAGAAAACAAAAACTAGGAAAAGGGGTTCTTCAGAGTTTTCAAACTAGAGCTGCACACATTTTGTTTGATAGAGAACATCTTAAGTTTTCTCAATTGCAGCTCCTTTCACCTCCCAAATTGGTATACAACCCCAGATACATACGTGGACAAGTAAAATATTTACTGAATAGACAATGTTTTAAAACAAATTTTAATTAAAATTCTTTTGGGATTTCATAGTGTGCAATATTATTGGAAGTCTTTGCTTTAGAGTTTTAGAACCATTACACCAACCCTTCCACGAGTGTTTCAGTACCCCTTGCAATATGGTATCCCATAGTCACTTCCACCTTCCCTCTCCTTTAACCTGATTTGTTCCTAATTCTATTGATCATATATCAAGAATTGTTTGCACCAGGGATAATCTAATTACTTTATTTGCTTATAGCCTACAGATGAGCAAAATAATATGGTGGTCATTCTCTCTTTCTGACTCTACTTAACATTACACTTTCCAATCCCATCCAAGTTTCAGCAAATTGCAAAGCTTCATCGTTTCTCATAGCTGAAGAGTACTCCAGTTCTATCTATCCACTGAATAGCCAAAGGAATAGAATATTTAGCATGCAAAACTAACACTGAAATGAAAAAGATATAGGTGAAATTAAAATGAAATACCCTATATAAGAAAGACACTGTATAGTAAGGGCTGTATGAACACAGGTGCCTATCACAATTTCTTTATCCACACATTTGTTTTGGGGTACTTGGAGTTTTCCATATCTAGACTATTGTAAATACTGCCATGATGAACATAAGTATGCATATGTCTTTTAGGATTAATATTTTTGGGTTATTCAGGCATATGCACAGGAGCAGAATCATTGGGCCATATGAAAATTCTATTTTGATGTTTTTAAATTTTAAATATCTTGGCCCCCATTCAGTTACACTATCCCATGTGGCTCGTGAACCATAGTTAAAGAAATTAAATTCCAATGTACATGCCAGAAAAATGTTGGATACTCAAGGAAAATAGAGGGAAGATACCTTACACTTGGAAGCAGCATGATGCAAAGGAATAGTTCTTGGAGGAAATAGGGAGTAGGGAATAGACAAATTTGTATGTGTACCATGTGTCAGTTTGTACATGCATATAGTGTATTAGAACTACAAGGCTTGGGAATTGGATTTAGTTCATGAATTTTAGAAAATAATATTTAGGAAATGGTATGGAACACTTGAAAATAAATAAGCAATTTGCTTCAAACTTTGAGTCTGACATAGAGAATCAGGAGAAAAGAAGTAAGAAAGAAGCAGTGGTCTATGCAATTTATGAATTGAAGTTAATCTAGAAAAGGGTCAATTACTCTAGTCTTTGGAAAATAATTTGTTCAGACCAGGTAAAAACCCTACTCTACTTTTAACACTTTGCCTTCTGCATTTTTAATAAAAACAGGATTATTTAAATCTGTATGTAATCATGTTAAATTTATTATGCTTTTCAAGATATTAGTCTCCCACATTCTAAAATCTTCTGAGGAGTTGAATTTGTACTCAGTTGAGCTGAAGTTCATCATCATCCCATTGATTGTCAAATTTCTCGAGTGGTCTCAGTAACGTTTCCATTCATCCTAGCCCTGAGATTTTAGAAGCCTCTCGAGCTGAAGTTACTGATTCTAAGTATGAAATTCTATTTAAGAAGTCATTATTACACTTAATAAGATAGTAGGGCTTTTGATGACTCTAGTAATAAAAACTTATGAATTTACATATAGTGCATTTTGCAATTCTTTTTGTACTTATAAAGAAAATTTATAACATTGTAATTTCTCTCAGAATGAAAGCAAAGACATCATAAAGGTAAAGGATGTAAATACTTAAATTATAAAAATAATTATAAACTTTCTAATATTAAATTTATTTTGCCTTATGAATAATTGGTATTCACAAATATTTTAATTAGTTATTTATTTGGTCTTGGTGCAAAATAAATCTCTTAATTCTAAATTTATTATTTGATTCTAACTTTTATTATTCTCTGGAACACAATTTATCCAGAGGACCTGTAAGCCAAGTCTACTTGGAAGGTATCTAATTATGACAAACCCTTAAACTTGTATTACAAAACTGAGATTTTTTTGAGTTGGGTGGTAGGAGAGTGAGAGGAGAGAATATGGAGGGGAATGAAGAGGTAGATGATAACAAGGGTGTGGAAGATTTGGGCACTTGTGATGGTGGTGAGGTCAGTAACTTTGTACATAAAAATGATAAATGCTAACAATATTGGACTGTGTATTCTAAACTATAACACTAATTTAAAAAATAAACTTGAAAGACAAAGAATGAGAGAGAACCATAAAATAAGAGAGAGAAATTGCAAACCAAGATGGGGACCACTCTAGAAGTAATACCTAAACAAAATATATTCTTCAAAGTTTGTGACTACTATGTATTTTCTTTTCTGGTGACAAAAATAAATTTTTATTTCATTTGAAAATAAAAACGAGTTGTAAAATATCATCCAAGTTCCCAAAGACAGATGACTGAACAAAGAGGCTGCTCTATATGTACGTACTATATACAATGTAGCATATATATAAATATTTGACTTATATATACATATTTGAGTATAAGAAAATATGAAATATTGAATTTTGCTATAAAATGTGTGAAACTAGAAAGTGGTATTTTAAGCAAAAGTCAGAAGGGCAAAGACAAATATTGGATGCTCTTGCTTATATAGCTAATATATAAACAAAACAAAGGAAAAGATAATGTCCAATGAAAAAAATCCTTAGGGAAGAATAAATGGACAGAAAGGATCCCATGGATAGCGGTGAAGAGATATTGTAACTCTCTGGTAGGCATGTTATGTTAACATTGTACCCTTAAAGCACATTAGCATTTCTCCTCTTTTTAAGCCAATGTTAAAATAATAGTGAAAAATAATAAATCACATTTTTTCAAAAATAAAAGTTGAGTTTTCATATCCTTAGTATAATACATTTAAAAATATATAACTGGGATAAATATGATATTAAAAAATATCTAAAAGTCAACCTACTGGTATTTTTCATAATCATTCTAGGTAGAGAAATTTCCGCTTTAGTGTTACAAAGCTTAATACTAGTGTTAAAAACTGCAGAAATAGCTTGATGAAGCATTTTATTTAGAGATTCTGATACTAGGCAATACTTCATTATGTAGATCAGAAGTGTATATATTAGAATGGGGTTTTGTTTGTTTTTTGGCCCACGTATGGCAGTGCTCAAGGGTTACTCCTGTCTCTGCACTTAAGAATATATACTTCTGGTGGTGCTGAGAGGACCACATATGATGTCACAGATTGAATAACAGTTGCCTGTGTGCAAGGCAAGCATCCTACTCTCTGCTATAATGTAAACTTATGATTGAACATGCTTTATAATGTCTCTAATAGAATTTTACTTATATTTTAATGATGTCTTTTCCCTCTCACAAATTGCAGAATTTCTCTGATTTCTAGAGATCACTACAACTCAGTAATATCCATAGATAATTTTTTATTACAATGGCAATATAGGTTTTGGAAAACAACTATTTTCTCTTAGCTTTCTAAAAAAATTCTAAGTCTCTAAGTATATTGCCAAGGGGGAAAGACACTATGCTTCTTCCCATAATGGGCACAAAATTTAATCTAACACTAACTTAAATGTTTATGTACAATTCCTTTTTAATGCAAGGAATTTCAATATATCCATATACTAAATATATACATCTATATTTATATATACATCTATATTTATACACCAAATATAAACCAAGCTATTAAAAGATAATTAGGTGAGACATGTATGTTTTGTCATAATTAATATTCTGTCAATAGGCTAGATAAGAAAACTCCAAGGGTTAATGTTTTGCTGAGCTGCCAGATACTGTTGCCAGTGAATTTTTCTAGCTCACTCCATTAATCCAGTCAGCACAATGGATCAGACTAGAGATGTGTCTCCATAAATCACTCTGAAGTGCTGGGGGTAGGAGTATCTAATTAATCAGCACTGTCATTATGTTTGACTTGTAGCTGCCTTACTGTGTTTGGGATGGAGATTCAGTGTGTTTAACCCAAATGCTCTTAAACAGATCTCCAGTGGTGTGTAAATTTTAACCCATTTACAGAAAAAGTCAACCAGTGTGATTTGGCCGTATTTTTCAACAGTAATATGTCTTTTAAAGATATGACCCCTCATTAGTTTTAGATAATTTTTCATTTACCACATAGGTCTCTTTTAATAGTAATAAAAAACAGAGTATATTTGAATTTAGCTTTTTGTTAATATTGTGACTAGGACAAAAATGTCTCATAAACAGTTTCTCAAGCAACGGCATAGCAGGCTTTCAAAATGGAAAGAACTTGACACTTCCAGTTTGCTGTCATCATCATCAATAAACTTTACTATTCCTTTTTCAAATATAAAGATATGAAACGGTGTGCCCAAAATTTCTCTAATATTAGAAACAAATAGTAAATGAATAAAATTGCATTTTTAAGTAAATAAAATATAAGTAAACCATGTGTGTCTAATTGGGAATTCAAAACTCTTACACACTATTTAGAAACCACTTGCATTATTCTGTTTGGTCTACCTTAGCAAAACAGCAAAGATTGAATGCTTTGAATTATAGTAATTAATTTTCTTGCAAAAATGGACTATGTATGTGTTTTGCTTTGTGTTTTGCTCCTGAGTTTCATTATTTGAAAATTATCTATCGTTTTATGATGCAGTTTTTAAAGAGACTATCCTCTTAAAGCAATTAGTTTATAGTTGAAAATTGTTAACTATATATGACTTATTTTGCAAATAAGTAAACTACCTCAAAGTCTTGCCCAAGGGCTTATAGCTAATATAAACTGAACTTGGTCTAGGTCATGTTTTATATGACTAGAAATATTAGGAATATATAATGGATATTTGTAAAATAAATGTATTTTCCCATGGTGCTTGAAGAACCAACCATATTTCATATTCTCATTCTCTTTTATGGCAACTAATTATAAAATAATGTTATAAATTAGAACTTTCTTCCCCAGAAAAACACAAAATAATGGCATATAGGTAACACTATTCACCTTATAAAAACAGTCATTTTTCTTTCTTTATATACACGTTTGTGTACAATCATATAAGCACATATAATGCGCATGAAAGATATTTCCCAAAACATGTGATTCCTAAGAGGGATAAAATAAATCGATCTTTTGAGATAAAATTTTAATAATTATGCTCATCAGTTACTGAATAATTTAAAAATTTTATTCAAGGAGCAAAACATACAGAGCATAAGCTTGCATGTTGTTTTTTTATATCATATTGAGCATCACTGTATCACTGTCATCCCATTTTTCATCGATTTACTCGAGCGGGCACCAGAAACATTTCCATTTGTCCCAGCCCTGAGATGTTAGCAGCCTCTCCTTACTTGTCTTTCGCAGTGATTGGAGACTCTTTCAGGGCCAAGGAAACGAGACCTATCGTTACTGTTTTTTGGTATATCGAATATGCCACGGGTAGCTTGCCAGGATCATGCTGAGCATAGAATGTATAATATGTGGTGTTACACTTTGTTATAATAATTGTGTGTTTTATTGAAAGCATATTTAATGAAATTCAAAATCAAATTATGGTATCTTTACTACTTTACTACTGTCCTATATCTTTACTTGGTTCCTTATAATCAGAGTTGATGCTGGCACTCCTCATTGTTAGATTGATTTAGTTTTATATTCTAGTGTCAAAAAAAATCTATTAATGATGTCCAATTTAACTGTTTATGTTTATTATGCTACCACGTTGGATGTGGCTTTATAAGTACTATTATATGGGAGGAATCTGAAATTCCCACCTATCATGAACTCTGGGCAAGGTTTTAACCGTAATTTTATGCCATCTTGGGCCATTTATATTCAACCTTGTTTCCAGACACTTTATTTGGGAACTATATTACAATGAAGAATACTTATATTTCATAGTAAACTACAAAAATAGAATTTTTGAATTATATTTATTAATAATTTAATATATATGTAAATACAATAATCAAAACATCTCTTTTATCCAATAATATTATTTATGAGCGGAAGATGGGCTTTTCTCAGATAAAATGGTAAATACTGGTTAGGAATATATCTCAGCTTTTAAATTTGTTAAGGAAATTTTCAATCCTCTACATCAAGGAAAAAATATTTTTGTATGGAAATATGTACCTAATATGATCATTTTACTTTTCAACCAGGCTGGAAAATGTTTTCAAGTTTGCGTGGGAATCTTGTTCTAGCACTACGCAGTTTAGAGAATGCCTGTGAGCGGAGCTCACAGTGGGGAAAGGGCACGTTCTTCAAAAGAGACCCTGCTCACGAGAAGCCATGACACTGATAGATCAAACAACCATAATCATGATAATCATGATTAAGTATAGCAGCAGGGCTTAAGGGATTGCTAAAAAGCAGGACAGAGGGCTGGGGAAGGACAGCAGGTGACAGAAATTAGAAAAACTGACGAAGGCAGGTTCTGAGGTAGTTGAAAGTGAAGTAATTTGGTTTCATATTTGGGTTTAGGAGGCAAAATAATATTCAGAAATAACCAAGAAATAACCAAAGCAATAGAAATAAGATGGTTTAAAGGACTTGAGAAACCTGGGGTATTTAATGACATAATGTGAGATTGAGGTGAGTTTATCAAGACCGATGAATTCTGGCCAATAATTCAGAGTTTCTGAGCAGAGTATGCACCAGGACAGCTATCAAATAAGATAACTAAGTGATACTAATGAGAACAGTAATAAAGTGGCCAAAGTTTTAAAACACAAATCTATTATTTGTGTGTAAAGGTCTAAAGGAAATAAGAGAAGCACTTGAGAGTTGCTGTGAAGAAATTATCTTTAGCAATACCAGTTTACTGTGACAAAATCCTATAGCAGTTTGGAAGGAGAGGATTTCCAAAATTAACTATGCTATTAGAATGATTGAAAATCCAATATTAGCCACATTTGGCAAAATATGAAAGCGATAAGAGGAATATTCTAAAAAAGAAACTGAAAGTTTTACTTCAGATTGGAATGTAAAAGTGATATTGGTGAATAGGATTTTTAAAATATATATATATAAATTATCTCAATGCAAATACCGGATGTGAAGTGACTTTGAGATAATAGTCTCATTACATTGGCCAATGTGAAACTTTACATTGGACTTTAATTTAAATTATATCATTGGGATTAAATAATTTCATTTGGTTTCTTTCGTGTAAACCATAATTCTCATTTATCCATTATACTTTTCCTGTACAGAATCAATCTGTGTGTGATTTATATATAGAAGCTAAAAGTTTCATAGTCTTAGTACATAGAATATTTACTTTATAACCATGTGTTGGTACTGAAAATAAACATAAATATCATGCACATTTCTGCCGATATGTTGTTTTTAACTTAATAGAACATTTGGCTTAAGGTTAAAGCAATCTTATATTTGTACTCACAAGATAGAATTGGTATATAATATGCATATATAATGCATATATTATATGCAATAGCAAGTTTATATTCAAGACCATGGGAAAGTTCCTTTGTACATTCAGAATAAGACACATTGCCATTAACTGGATTGTATTTCTTTTTACAGGAGAGACACAATGGATCCAGATCACACCAATAAAGTTACAGAGTTGGAAATTTTAAACACACACACACACACACATACTTCATTAGAATCAAATATTGTTGATTATGAGTTAGAAACACCATGGTGGACTGTGTTCAGAAAACTTGAAAAATTTCTAGATGATTAATTTTATAACCTTGTGAACTGCAGGACAGAGGTCCCTTTTATTTTATCAGCACTATATGCTTTAAGCAAACAACCCACTAAAATCACAGGCTGTTACCATTTGCAGCAGGGAAAACTCTTGGGTGGTCCTTAGGGGAAACCTTACGCAAAAAGACTGCTGTAATCCAATCTGTACAGCAAATCATGATAGAAATGGGAAAAGGGAAATGGTAGAATTCTCCACATCAGTCAAGATGTGGGAAGTAAAGCAAATCCATTAATGGTAACACTGCTCAGAATTATAGGAACTTCTCTAACTCTAGTGCATATTATTCACCACACAGAGTATGACCTCCATTCATTTCTATGTTCATGGGATAAAACCCAATTCTTGTTTGATATGACAAATAGACTGGTATTCCCTAGGTACAGTGAAAGAGAGTAGGTTTTCAGAACTCCTCCTAAAGAATAATTTATCCTAGGTCTTTTCTTCATTGTTCTACATTATTCAATAGCTCATTCCAATTGAAGGATTTTTCTGAAACCAATGGAATCCAAGATTTTCACCTCCTTAAGGGTACTGGAAGGCACTAGTGGAAATAAGAAACTAAGGGATGATTTTATTTAGACACAACACTGTGAGCCAATAAATAAAATTAGCTACTTATTACTTATTCAGTTGCTTATATGTCAAAAGCCAAAAATATCATAGTAATTCCAGTAATTTTGTTCACTCATTAATTTGTTTATTTCATCATATATGTTCTTATTCAACCAATAGTTACAACAGTTTTTACAATGAGTGGGCAATGTCTGTTGGCCATGGTGGGTAAAAAATTGAGTTTTAAAAGGATACACAACTTATTATTTTCTGGCATATGCTATCACAATGAAGAAGACAATAATTAATAATACAAAAACTCAATGTGAAATCTATAATTGATAGCTGCAATAATGGATTAACTCCACAACCACAGTTGTTTTGATATATTCTTTGAATATATATGTATAACATTTGAAAAGTGCATTTGTTTTACATAGAATTAATTTTTACTAAAAGATATGCTTATATGACAATTATATAGGCAATAGATTTTTTTCTCAGATTGTTCTGTGTATACACTTACGGATAAATTTTAGCACAAATTTAACACTTAGAAATAGTCAACTTAAATTTATAGGGAAATAAATGTTTTATTATTGAGATTGCATCGTTATCATAGCAAAAAAATTTACTATAGAAACAACTACTTAAACTAGCTTTCTAATCCTTATAGGTAGTTTGTTAGTATGACTACTTTTACATTAATTTTTGTAAATCCCGAGGGTGAGGTAACAAGGAAATCAGTGAAAAGAGGCGAGCAACTGTAATACCAGTAATCACAATAAGATATTTAATATGCTTAGAGAGAGTTCTGAGTTGACTTAATAAGACACCAGGAACAAGAACAATGGGCAGCCTCCTTATAAATCAGTTTTTCATCTATTGGGGAGCTCATTCCTACCAATGTGAATCTCTTCCATGGAAATGGCAGCAGAAGCCTCCTGTATTCTCTGACATCTGGACATACGAACATCAGTGACAGGCGCACCAACCATAAGGGCATAAAACGAGGGTTGCGGTCTGGATGCATCATCTGGTACCTGTTATAAGTCAACAAAGATACTGTGCTAAGTGGTTCCACAGATTGCACCAAGCAAGGAGCAAGCCCCAGGAGAAAAAGCCAAAGGCAATATTGCACTGAAGGGCTATAGAATTGTGGCAGTGGTCTCAGTTTGTGACATTGATGATACTGATGACAATTAGGAAAGAGGGTTTAGAACACTGAATGGGGAGCAATTCAGCTGCTACAATATCCATCAGCAGACTGTTGCCGGAGGCAAAAAGACCCTGCTGTCCTTTGTTTTTATGTTTTTACAGGCAGATTGAGTGGGGTGGGGAAGCACTTTTATAAAGGGAACTTTATAAAACCTATAAGAAATTTAAGCGTAAAAAATGTCGAAGAATTAACGTGACCATCTTAAATGGAATTAATTGCTGCTTCTGTCTTCAATATGGGTGAATTATTTCTTGTCAATGGGATTATTCTCAATGAAAACTGTATTTGAAGAGGAAAGGTTTATAAATGCTCAGAAATCAACAAATTAATGCTACTAAATGTTCAACTATTTCCTCGTTGCCTTCATATGCTTATGTAATAATCCCCTCGAGGGCATTTCTAACCATTGTTTAGACTATCACCACATCTATGGATGATTGCTACTTAGAACAAATCTGAGCAAAATTTGTACTAGATTCCAAATACAACCCTTCTAATTAAGCCTACTGTAGATTCACACTAATAGCATTTTTTGGCTCACCCATTAAAAAAATTAAATGCTCATTTATATAAAATTATATATATATTATAAAATCATGTTTTGCCATGGCAATTAATATTTTATGAAAGATATCCAATAATTAGGTTCGGTTTATTACTGATAGACAATATTGCCACTAAAAGCTAAAACATGCAAAACTTAATAATATATAAAATCTAGAAAGGGTCAAAAGATAATGTTTAACCCATGTTTTAGCTCTGAAATGGTAATTGCAGTTAAATGTAGCAGATTGTCTTTATGTACAAGAAAGAAGAAATACTAAGTACAACAGTGACTTTTTATCATGTTCCATACTTCTGAGCATATTACCTAGATTGCCATAGAAGTATATTTATAATATTTATTGAGAAATTCTGCTTCAGATCTCAGATTTAAAACAAAATTTGCAAAATATTTGAAGAATCATGATCAGTGTTACTTGATTAAAAGTTAAAATTAGTTTTTCTTGAATTTCAACATATATATAATTTTCGAAAGCTAAAACTCTAACATATTCTTCAATATATCATAAAACTCCTTGTTACACTCTTTGTAAAATGAAGCTTAAGCGAGTTATTTTAAACCCTTCTTTAAGTTTCCATGTCTGATGGCAAAATAGAACTTAGAAAATGACAAGTTTTTAATCTTTGCAGAGAATATATTTTATTCGAGATTCATGACTTTCTTATACTTTAGTTAACTATATTATGAGCAGGTTGCCTCACATGTAAAATCTTAAATGTAATGCAATGTAAACATAACTCCAATAAAAGATTCTGCTATATTGCAATGGGTTTTATTTTTGATACTCTGTATTTGTTGCTAATTATGTTTACAAGGAAAGTACTAAAAACAGCTTATCACCAAGAATTCTAAAATCATCCAAATTTGTACCTGAGAAGAATTTTTAATGGAGAAACAAAATCAGGGCAATCTCAATTGTGGCTTATTAAATTACAGCTGGTTCAAAACTGTTTGATATTCAAGCAGCTTAATTAGCAATGGAGATGCCTAATTCAAACTCTGAGCTTTGATCTCTTGCTTCTCCCAATATTAGGTTATTTTAAAAAGAATGAAGAGGGGAAAGATCCTGAAAGCTGGAGGAGACAGTCTGAACAGTAGTTTACTTATAATTTACAGACTGTGGTACTTAATATATAAAGCAATAATCTTCCTGTTGCCATTTGTCATTTGGATGCAGCCTGGGATTATAGCTTAGGGCACTGCATCTGTGCACAGATCTGGCAGGAAATGGTCTAAAATCTTGAACAGCTGAGCATGATGTTCCGGTACAGTTGGAAAATTCAACCTCTGCTCCAGAGGTCACTGCATGCTTCTGTCCTGACAGCCCAAATTGTTAAGCATGTGACTAATATGCATACAGAACACAGGCTGCCTGACGTCTGCTACAAGCTTGATGGCTGGTTAGTGGCTAGTCTTAATTTTATGTGACAATCCTATGTGGGAAGTGCTGTGTGGGTGACTAAATGGAGCATATTGATGTCCCACTGGGTGTAGCCCCTGTTGTTTTGACAAATTCTCCTTAGCATTTATCAATCAGGCCTTCAATGGGGAGTGTGCTGAATATCTAATTCAGACATGCTAGTCAGGGCTAATAGAGCAAGATAGCATGTTATTCAATTTGTACTTGTTAGCGATGTCCCACTGTCACTGGGCAATTTACCTTCACACTTCACAAATGAAAAGAGAAATTTGCTGGGCTTCAAACACTTACATGAGCTACAAGCAAAATTTTAATTAGCATGTCATTACAGCAATAATTTATTGCTTCTTTGTAGTTTTCCAAGCATACAGATTGTGCTTTTCCTTTTCCAGAAGGGATTTCCTCAGGAGCTATGAAGCAGGTAATGATGAGGACAGCTTTACCAAAAAGTGCATATTGATGTTTGCTCTTTGTGGAATTTTACATTTTTACGCATAGAAGCAAAATTGATTTCTTAAATTTCCCTTTTGTCATGATGCCTCTCAATGTTCCATCAGTTCTATTTTTAATATTGTTGTATTTATTTTAAGAGGTTTTATTGTCTTCAAAATAAGTATAATTTTGTTTATTTTGAAACTTGCACATGGGTAAACAAAAGAATGTACAGCTTGCTGCTAAAAAGTACTTAATGTAAGCTAGGTGAACTTCTGTAGTTCTTACAACGTGAGCACTTGAGAATATACAAGGGTCTTCCAGATTGTGAACAAAATAGCATTCTATTTTTGACCAACTGTTGGGAGAGTTGTCTAGAAACACAATCTTTAATCAGTTGGCACATAAAACATGTTAAGAAAAGGGAGCAAAGAGGAGGAGCTGATAGTTGTGTTCCATGTGTGGCCTTAATATGGCATCCCAAGAGTACAGAAGGACAAAACGACCTGTATTGTCCAAGACAGAAAAAAAAAAGGCAATGACATAAAATACACAAAATGACAATATAAAAGGAATAAAATATAAATGGAGAAAAGACTTTGATCATGGTATTGGCATACTTGAAAAGTTATCACTGTCAAAACTTCTTTCAGTGGAAAATACAGTCAGACACTTAAAAACAATAGTGTTTCATAGTAAGCAGAAAAGTGAAAGAAAATAAACACAACTAAGGTGCTGGAGTGATAGCACAGCGGGTAGGGTGTTTGCCTTGCACACGGCCGACCCGGGTTCGTTTCCCAGCATCCCATATGGTCCCCTGAGCATGGCCAGGGATAATTCCTGAGTACAGAGCCAGGAGTGACTCCTGAGCATTGCTGGGTTGCTGGGTGTGACCCAAAAAGCAAAAAAAAAAAAAAAAAAAAAAAACCCACAGCTAAGTGTTATTTCATCTACATTAAACTAATTATGATTGCATGTTTAAGTACTGAATTTCCCTCATGTATTTCAAAGTTCTTAAAAATAGGATTTTATGACTATTTTGCTACTGGATTATATATATATATGTATACATATATATGTGCATACACATGTGTGTGTGAGTGTATGTGTGTATAATCTAAAAGGTTGGGACCATTTTGCATCAAAATTTATTGTTGTGGTATTGATTTCATTTTGGTTATACTTAAAGTGGTAGGGAATGTTCTTTATATTTCTGTGTGCCATTAGTTAACTACCATGGTGTAGAGCATCTGGCAAGAACTCAATACATAGCTATTAAAAGAATGAACATATAAATGATTTGAAAAATGAATCAAAGAAGGAAGACTAGAGTAAAATCCTAGTTTGCCTTTTTTCCTTTATCCAAAATATCATTGAACATGTGTTCATATCTGTCAGAAATTAGAAAACTCTTTATAGAAACCTAATATTTTTGAAATTGGTAAAGAATATATGAGACAGAGAGGTTTGCTTGTATTGTGAGCCATAACAGCATATTCAATACGTATTCATCTTCCCTAGCTCAATACGTTCCATAATCAGCCTTAAAAAAACATAAGGTCTACATGTATATAAATTCATGAGACTGACAGTTAATTGACTAATTTCAAAATCACTGTGCTGAATATTTTGAATATATATATTGCTGGTGTATTTTTCCCTCTGGAATATTTTTGGTGTTACCCTTCTGAATTCAATTTTATTTTTCTAAGTCAGATTTAACTATATATATATTTTTCTGTTTTAAACTTTAAAAAAATAATTTTATTTGAGCACCATGATTTACAAACTATTATTAGTAGGGTTTCATACATAAAATGTTCCAGCACCACACCCTCACCCAGGTGTCTGCCTCCCTCCACCGTTGTCCCAGTGTCCTTTCACCAACTTCCTACCTGTGAGGACCTTCCTACTGAAAATAGTTCTCAGTTTTACTTGGTTTTGGACATTTATTTCCCAGTGATTCTTTGTATCCCATATATGAGAGAGATTATTCTGTGTCTTTCCCTCTCCTTTTAACTAACTTCAGTCAGTATGATACTATCCAGCTCCATCCACGTAGCAACAAATTTTTTTTTTTTTTGGTTTTTGGGTCACACCTGGCGATGCACAGGGGTTACTCCTGGCTCTGCACTCAGAAATCACCCCTGGTGATGCTCAGGGGACCATATGGGATGCTGGGATTTGAACCCGGGTCGGCCGCGTGCAAGGCAAACGCCCTACCCGCTATGCTATCACTCCAGCCCCGCGTAGCAACAAATTTTATGATTTATTTTTTTTCTCTTAGCAGAGAAGTAGTCCACTGTGTATATGTACCTGTTTCCTTATCCACTCATCTGTTCTTAGGTAACTGGGCTGTTTCCACTTTTTGCTATTGTGAATAGTGCTGAATAAACACAGGAGTGAAGTTATATTTTCTGAATGGAGTTTTTAGGTGTTTGAAGTAGATACCCAGAAGTGGGATTGCTGGGTCATATGGAAGTTCAACTGCATAGTTTTTCTAGAAAGGTGCTAAATAAACATGCATATTTGTCTTCAAAGTACATTTCACATGCTTACAAAAACATGTTACTGGGGTTGGAGTTATCACTCCATAGTGGGTAGGGCATTTGCCTTACACACGGCCAACTTGGGTTCGATTCCCAGCATCCCATATGGTCTCCTGAGCACCACCAGGAGTAATTCCTGAGTGCAGAGCCAGGAGTAACCCCTGAGCATCGCTGGGTGTGACCCAAAATGCAAAACAAAACAAAACAAAACATGTTACTATCTTTCATATGTTCATAAAAACATTTTAAGAATAACATACAGTCTTAGTCAAGGGTTGACAGCAATTTCAAACTCATTTTAACTTGATTTATAGATGTCTGCCTACCACATACAATCATATGTACATAAACATATGAGAGGGTATGAAGTACTCACCACAGTGCCCTACTCCCAATTTGGCTGCCAGTACAAATCAACATTTTCTCCCACTTTTTCATTCAAGGACTTTTACTTCCCCTTTCTCTAGTGTGTTCTGAAAAAGTCAACTATTTAGTATTTTAAAAATTTGAGACGATAACCAGGAAGTTTAATGGGTCTAGGTTTTAATGTCAATAAATATATTTTCATAATATCACTATGATCATAATACTGTCAGGGGCTACTGTGGAATAAGGCAAAGTAAATATTTTAAAAATCATATTAAAATGCAAAATGAGGGTCTCTAAAAATAACTAAACTTAATTTTTTGTTTTTGTTTGTTTTGAGGCCACACTGGGGAATACTCCTGACTCTGTGCTCAAGGATCACTTCTAGCAGTGTTTGGGAACCATACACAGTGCAAGGAATCAAGTGGGATCAATCAAGTGGAAAATTAGAACCTCAGCCCTATATTATCTCTCTAGCGTCTGTAAACATGATTCTAATTAGAAAATTAATTGAAAAAAGTGACATAAAAATAAAAGCCTAATGGGCCGCCGAGATGTGATCCTGGGGCCTCACGTGTGTGCGGCCTCTCCGCAGCTGCACGAGCGTGAATCCAGACCCAGCTAAACTACTTTTGGCATGGGCAGCTCCTCGCAGAATGTCTCCAGCCTGAGAACTAAGCCCGGCCCCATGCCCGCCCAGGAGGGGAAAGGTATTTCTCTCTCTCGCCTCTTCCTTTCCGGGGATGAAGGGCGTGGTGACCGCCATATTATGACGACCACAGATGGGGTTTACAAGCTTGCAATGATCCAATATCTGGAAGAAATCTCCCTGGACTTAGTTGTTAAAGTACAGATATCCAAAACCGGGCAGCCGCTACTGCGGCCGCGCGACCTCATTTCTCTTCACAACAGGTCTGACTCTAGTGGGGTACTCCTAACAATATTAGTGAGGTTTGTGTTGAAATATTGAATGTAACCAAAGTAAACAGAAAGTAAAGTGAAACTTATCAGTTACAAGGCGGGGAAGGGGTGGGCAGGGATGGGGGCGGGATGGTAGGTGTACTGTGTGGGTTTTTTTTTTTTTTGGTGGTGGGATATAGGCACTGGTGAAGGAATGGTTGTTTCAGCATTGTATAACTGAGACTTAGAGCCTGAAATCATTGTAATTTTCCACATGGTGATTCAATAAAATAAAATTCTTATTAAAAAATAAATAAAAAGCCATATGTCTGAACGAATGAAAATATTCAGATAAATTTTTGCTAAAATCTTGGAAAGTACATAACTGTGTTTTACATATATACATAGGAAGTATATATTCCCAAAAGCAAGAAGTGTCTAAATTATTTTGATAAAGAAATCAAGTGAAAATTTAAACTTATCCCTAATCATCTTCACGTCCATATCCAACCCATTAGATCATATGGATTTTACCATTAAAATATTTCTATAGATATTAAAATTACTCCATATTCATCTCTATCTCACAAATTCAATATGCTAAATTACTTTTCTGGATGACTCAAAAGATACACTTTTCATATTTTAATTTTATTTCCAATAATATGTATCTAAAGCAGTACACATGTGTTTGGTTTTAACATACTTGCTTGTATTCTCTGATATGCTCCTCGTGGCATATTTGATATGACAAATACAGTAACAAAAACAGGTCTCATTCCCCTGACCCTGAAAGAGCCTCCAATCATTGGGAAAGACGAGTAAGGAGAGGCTGCGACAATCTAAGGGCTGGAACGAATGGAGACATTACTGGTGCCTGCTCAAGCAAATCAATGAACAACGGGATGACAGTGATACAGTGATACAGTGATTCCTACAATATAGTCAGGGTAGTCTTTAAAAATGTATATATGATCATGCAATATGTTCTATTTGAAGTGTTCTCTTGCCTGTGGCCTCATCAATTCTCATTTTCTGTAAGTTCTATTTATCTTTTCTTGATTCTCCACAATGGTCAACAAGTCCTTCTTTCAAATACACTCAGAGTATCACATGTGCAATTCCATGTTTATTTGTATGCTTATTTGATAAATGTATATATAACTATACATATTTATATGTTAATATTTTTTGGAAGGGGGGCATACCTAGAAGTCTTCAGGATTTACTCCAAATTCCTTGCTTAGGGATCAGTCACTCTTCGAGGAGCTCATGGTACCAAATGTGGTGTTGGATTGATCTGGGGTCTGTGCATGCAAAAAATCTGCTTTTTTTAATCCTCTGCAAGTCTGTCTTGCCTGATATCTATCTTCCTTACAAAGTTGTAATTTCTTAATTAAAAAAAAATACGTAAGTTTCACATATTGCAAATAATCATTAAATATTTTGTAAATAAGTGAATGTGAAAATGAGGGGAAAAAAGGCTATAATTTTATGTTTCCAGCACTGTGATCCTGAGAAGGAAAGGAAAAAAGAATTCCTTTTGATCTCCCCCAATGGCCCTGCTTAGTCCTACCCTCCACCCACTTCGTACATTTCAGGCTTGCAGTGTCTTCTGGTGTCTGTGTGGTGTGGTAAGCAGAAGTGGATATGAGGGAGGAAAACTTAAAAGAAAAAGGAACAGTGGTTTAAAGGTACTCACTATCTCTGTAAAAGCTCTTGCAAATTTTGCCAATTATTCACTTAATTTTATTTATTTTTATTTTTTATTAAGGTTCCATAATTTTCCAAGTTATAGTTAAATTTCAGGCATCCAAAATCCATCTCCAATCCCATCACCAGTGTGAACATTCCTCTACCAATGTTCAGAGTTTTCTTCTACATAGCCTGACTCCTTGACTAGAACATTTGCAGTTTGGTTGTGTTGGTTTATATCACACTTTCAGTTGTGTTGGATCTGTGGCTCAGACACATAGGTCTACCATAGGTCTACACTGCCAGTGTGTTCAACTGAACTGGGCTCTCTCCTCCGCCCCTGCTTATTTAAATAAAATATATATTCTAGAGAAATGAGGAAATAGGAGAAAATCTAAGAAAATACAAAATTGATATATTGTGATTATAAGCTTCTTAAAGTTCAATGATAGACAAAGATAAATATTTTATGACTTTACTATTTGTGTACTGGAATGATAGCAAAGTGGGTAAGGCATTTTCCTTGCACACGGCCGGCCTGGGTTTGATTCCTCTGTCCCTCTCAGAGAGCCCAGCAAGCTACCGAGAGTATCCCGCCTGCATGGTAGAGCCTGGCAAGCTACCTGTGGTGTATTCGATATGCCAAAAACAGTAACAAGTCTCACAATGGAGACGATACTGGTGCCTGCTCGAGAATCGTTGAACAATGGGACGACAGTGCTACAGTGCAGTGCTACCACTTGTAGTAGATAAAAGAAATAAAGCAAATGAACCAACAAGAGAGTCTCTTGCCCGCACGCCTGGCTGTCTTCCCCGGGGCCCCTCGGAGGGAATGGGCTCCAGTTTCCCTCCTCGCCCAGAGCAGAGCTTCTGGCGGCCAAAGACCACCGGAACCTAGCCACATCTATTCTCAAGGCCCCTCTTCACACTTTTGGACAGGCCTCATGCACACATGAAGGTAACGGCAGAGGAACCCAGGTGTGTGTAATCCCATCAGCGGCCAACATTCAGAGACTTAAAAGCAAGCCCCCAGAAGCGCAAGGCCAAAAAGCGGGCAAAGAGGCTGCGCGATATCTTATAACCTACTTCTCCCTCTGGGAGAAACTGGCAAGCTACTGAGAGTTTCCTGCCCACATGGGACAGCCTTGCAAGCTTCCCATGGTCTATTCATATGCTAAACCCAGTAACAAGCTGATCTCATTCCCCTGACCCTGAAAGAGCCTCCAATGCAGCATCACTGGGAGAGCCCAGTGGAGAGAGGCTTCTAAAACCTCAGGGATAGGACAAATGGAGACATTACTGAGACCGCTCGAGAAATCCACAATCAACGGGGTTTCGTGATTTGTGATTCATGAACCAACAAGAGAAAAGAAAAAAATTTTAAGACTGCATAAACAAAATAATTATGAAGTAAGGGACAAGTGGGTAAATTGGGTAAAATGGGTCGACCGTATCAAGTATGGAAAATAGATTTATGATAAGAGCTTAGCATATAATGTATAGATTAGTATGTATAAATATTGGTATATCTGGACACTTGAGACCTAAACATCAAAAAATGTTGCTATTCTTTAAAAAAACTTAGATGTACTATGATCGTGAAAGAAATAACAGAAGAAAGAAATATGCTCATCTTCAAGTATAAACATTTATGAAATGTTTTTAAAAATATATTTTGAATACTAATAAAGTATGAGAAATAATTTTAAGTTTTTAATATTAAAATTTTAAAGACATAAAAATGCAAGCATATTTATAAAAGCAATTAAAATTTAAAGCACGAAGATATTTATAAAACTAAAATAGTCAAAATACAAGTTCAACATTAAATCTATAACCAAAATTAAGCTGTACAAATCTATAGAAACATAAGAACTATTTAAAGAACTATTTATAATATGATATTTTTTTAAATTAGCATGAAGGATATGGTCCATGTATAAGTTTATCTTCTTTTCTATACAAAATAAAATAATATGGCTACATAAAAGAAATCTACTGGAGGGGTTGGATTGATAGTACAGTGGGTAGGGCTTTTGCCTTACACGCAGCCAACCTGGATTCGATTCCCAGCATCCTATGTGAACCCCCCCAGCACCACCAGGAGTGATTCCTGGGTGCAGAGCCAGGAGTAACCCCTGAGCATTGCCAGGTGTGACCCAAAAAGCAAAAAGAAAAAAAGAAATCTACTGGAATAGTGGCATGAGTAGTTGACTTTAAATTTCCAAATAAATTTCATGTAGCTATATTATTTCTATCACTTAATATAGGAAGAAATTTGGAGTTAAAAGACATTATATTGCACCCTATTTTGAATGCACAGTTGAAGGAAAATTCAAACTCTACTAGCCAATACTTCAATTGATGAGCAAATTTAGGAATGAAGAGGTTATGTATCTTTCCCAAACATTACCATTCTCTCCTGGGTGCCACTTGAAGATTTTCATTTTTGTGATGCTTCACAGAAAGTCAGATTCAGGAGTTTTTACTTGGGTCACATTCCTGAATGTAGACCAGAGTCATGTTGGAGGTGATAGAACTAGAAGGAATTAGATGCACTATCGTCGCAATATTGTTCGTTGTTCACTGATTTGCTCGAGCAGGCACCAGTGACATCTCCATTGTGAGACTTGTTATTGTTTTGGGCATATTGAATATGCCATGGGTAGCTTGCCAGGCTCTGTTGTGTGGGCAGGATACTCTCGGTAGCTTGTTGGACTGTCCGAGAGGGACAGAGGAATCAAACCCGGGTTGGCTGTGTGCAAGGTAAATGCCCTACCCGCTGTGCTATCACTCCAGTCCTTAAATTAGTATAAGAAATTGCAAGAGGAAAGACATAGCCCACTGAAAATAAAATCTGCATGTAATATTAAAAAATGGAACAAATTCCAAGATATTAGCAACTGGGACCACAAAAAAGTTGTAATCTATAAATAGCTCTTCAGGAGAAAGACATCAAGAAATAAATAAACATCAAATTCACAAAGGAAAAAATTAATACAGTCAACAAATATATAAAACTAAACATCTCAGAAATAAAGAAGAGGTAAAAATTGGGGCAAAGAGGAATCACCTTCCAGTTACGAGGAAACACTTGGAGGAAATTCCATGCACTATGAACCTGACCTTTGCCAAAATCATCTGGAACCTACTCTGGGAAGTGCTTTAGGAACACACACCCAAAGTCTCCATTTCAAGACTGGTTAGACCCCTTTAGGAAACTGTTCAAAGGAAATGCCCGGCAAGTATAGAAAAGAAAAAAAAATTGTCTTGGTTTGGGAGCTACACCTAGCAGGATTGGGAGCAACAGCCAGTGATGCTCAGGGGACATGTGGTGCCAAGGACTGAATCCAGGCCTTCTGCATGAAAATAATGTACTGAGTCCTTTATTATTATTATTATTATTATTTTAAAATATTAAATCACCATGAGATAAACAGTTACAAAGTGGTCTATGATTGGGTTTCAGTATAATAAAACATTTTATTTTTGAATTTTTTCCAATACCATCCTCTTATAAGTTTGTAAGCACTGCACTGTAGCACTGTCATATGGTTGTTCATCGATTTGCTCGAGTGGGCACCAGTAACATCTCCATTGTGAGACTTGTTACTGTTGTTGGCATATCAAATATGTCATGGGTAGCTTGCTAGGCTCTGCCTTGCGGGCGGGATACTCTGGGTAGCTTGCCGGACCATCCGAGAGGAATAGAGGAATTGAACCTGGGTTGGCCACCCTACCTGCTATGCTATCGCTCCAGTCCAAGATTGTAAGAAATAAATAAAATTTTAAAGTCTTGTACATTTGATAGTGTTTTGGATATTTTTTTCCAAGTATTGTATTTGAACTTTTTGTTGTAAATATTAACTGCTGAATAACACATTTCTACAATTATTCTTGGACCAGAGATATAGTATAGTGGATAGGGTGTTTGCCTTGCATGCCTCTGAATATCGCCAGGTGTGGTCCAAATTGCCTCCCACTCCACACATACATATTTATTTTTTAGTCTTTTGGTTTATTTGACTGTATTAAATCTGTTATCTACATTTTCTAGAAGTTTGAAATCGTATGTATTTGGGTTCCTGCATTTTATACCATGAATGCTGTTAAATATTCTAACTGAAGTTTATGTTTCTGAACATGTGAAAAAATCATAGTTTTATAATAAAATATAGATATCTATTAAATGCAAAAGGAAATGATTTTCATAGAGAGTTGTGACACTAGTCAACTTTTATTGGCTATATGCTTGTACAGAATGCGAAGTAAAGATTTTAAAGTAGCTAAAGACATATACTATGCCTTAATAGCTTTAATGAATCATTGTTTTTCTTTATAGTTTTCATGTCATTGTGGATCTTTTCAAGTAGTTTTTTCCACTAGAATATTTATAAGATACTCTAATGTATGCTTTATATTTTAATGTATAATACACATATCAAATATATGGAATTGTGTAAAATCACAAAGTCAAAAGTACACAAATTTTTAATACCCATATGAAAAATTTATGATGTAATAAAAATAGTACTCAAATAGAAAATTAAATTTTAATCTTTAAATTGAAAGGTTTGACTTAGAGATCTGACTTACAAAGTTGGAACCAATAGGAAGGTACAAACAAATTTGCACAGAATTGTTGAATCACGTTAAATTAACGTTCATATGCAAGTGATTTTATTGATTTTTAAGGTCATACATACACTTCTTTATTGCCTATTAAAATGTCTTGATTAGTTTTGTGTGAGCCATATTTATGTGTTTTGATTCTGATTTTAAAAGAGACAGGATTTTCTACACAGAAGACATACGTAGGAGGCTTATATCTGTGAATGACACTCTTGTCTATGAACAACACTTTGCTCTATGCTTTCCTTGATTTGGCCAGGAAATAAATGTGACACAGTAAAGAACTTTCCCCTCTCCATTCTTTGAAGTGCCTCAACTCACATGGCAATTCACCTAATGATTTCAGGGAACTGTGATTTGGAATGATCCAAAAAATCTTCACTTGGAAAAAGGATAAGGATGGAGAGGTTGGTTGATTATAAGAATACTATATAGAACAAGATTATAAGAGATAAAATTTCCATGTAAGATAAACATAATTATGCAAATAAACATCATGATTCCTAACATAAAAATATGTTCTGCAGTTCCATTGTCATTAAATGATTTTAAAACACTAAGCCTCTGATATGATGAATATTACTCTAATGTCAAAAATTATGGATTCAAAGAAGATGAGCAGATTTCACATATTTTATTATCTCATCCGCAGTTTAGCATTTCAATTTTCCACTGACTCACATAAACTGGTACATTTTATGATGCGGATGTGGAAAAAAATCCTAAGATGAAAAACTTAATCTAAGAAAGGCATTGTTTTTCCTCTGTTGATTATTTTTTTAAAAAAAGGTAAAACAAAGCAAATGATCATTTTCCTCATTGTATCTATCTTTTGATTTTCTGCTTCTGAGTTTTCAGTCCTCAAGTTCAGAAACTCTTTGTTAGTTTGCTGGAGTTTGAACATACACCTAATTAAAAAAAAATAAAACTCAGGCACCAGGAAAAGCATTGTCACCAAACAATAAATAATGCTGCTCTCTAAAATATCACTTAAAGATGAATACGTTTGGGGAGTTGAAAGATGGCCTCGCACCTGCGACACAAACCTCAAATGAAAAAATAAAGACAACTGGGTTGAGGGGTGCCTTTTCCTCTTCAAAATAAAATTCTTTACAACGTACAAGACAAATGGCATAAAAGCGAAAGGGCAGCGATGCAGATTGGATAGGCTTACAGCGTAATTGAATTAAGGCTTGTGTGCTACATATGACCACAAAGCAGGCTGAGGCTCGGGCGCGCTGAATGGAGGTGGCCGGCCTGGCAATAAAGACCCTTTAAACTGGTTAAATACATCATAAGCGTGTTGCAGAGCGCTTTCTAGCTAACAGGTGGCTGAGTAAACCTCAGCTGGTGCCACACGGGGCTGGCGCATTGACCTTCTTTAGGATAATTTCAGTCCTCCTTTTCAAAAAAATTTGTTACTGTACTTGCTGTGGTGGAAACAATTTAGGGATGAATAATTTCTTTTGGTCCCTAGAGGCACTGGTGGCTGTGTGCTTCCCCCTCGCTTTTTTTCTTACACATACACACACATACACACACACACACACATACACACACACACACACACACACACACTCTGTCTCTCTCTCTCTCTCTCTCTCTCTCTCTCTCTCTCTCTCTCTCCCCCCCCCCTTTTTTTTTTCTCGGTCTTGCCACTGAATTAACATAAAGGAACAGTGACAACAGCAAGCTGAAAAGCATAGCTGGTGGGAGGATTAAGTATATCATTGAAAGGAATTATGTTGTAAATGCCTGGGAGGGGTAAGGGCTTCTGTTCCGTGGTCCCATCTGGTCCTTAAAGAATACCTTGTTGTAATTACCCCCAGATGGTTTGTGCCCCACTGGGGTCTGGACAGCCAGGTGCCACTGTGCCCTGCTGGGTGTGATATTCATTGCTCCACGCAGTGACAAAAATGGACTTTATTGGAACCTAATTTCTTCCACGGGTATTACACAAATATGAAATGAACCTAGCTCATCTAGATGGAGCTTTGTTTCCTACCCCAAACAGTCTCACCTACGATAACGCTGCCTGGTTATTTCAATTTTAACATCTATCCTAAAAGGAAGAAACAACCATTTTTAATGAGGGTTGATTTTAATTCCGTTTGGTTTTTTTTTTTTACAATGGAAGTAACCAACATCAGTGGCACACTTTTTTATTTCCCACTTTTAAGGTTTTAAAATTTAAGGTTTTAAAAAACGAAGATTTTTAAGAGCATGTTTAGACCACTTTAGAAATGAACAGGAAATAAAATGAATTACAGTATATCCACATCTAAACACTTTTTGATGGCAAATATTTATGCAAGTGATAATTTAGTCCAATATTATTCGTAATAAAATATAGTTCAGTTATTTTAAAAAACGAGTTTGAGCATTTTTTTCTTGTACTTTGGCAAGGATAGTATCACTGGAAAATAGGAAAATGAAAAAGAAACCATTTTGTGAAGTTAGCTCTTTAGATGTACAACAAGTTGGAATTTTATAAAATTATGCTCGCTTTAATTTCTATTGGATATTTAATTTTTAATATGCTTAACATATTTTTACAACAATTACCTTAAAAGATTAAAAACTCTTAGCTATATTTTTAACAGAATTTTTGTGCATTCTTTTTATGTTTGTAATGTCTACTAATTCTTACTTGACAAATCACACAACAGTATCTTCAAAGTCTTGTTAATTTAGAAAATGAATATTTATCCTATTGCTGCATACATTGATGTAAAAGCGAAGGTACTGGGTTCATTACTTTAATATATTTATCAACATAAAATTTGGAACATTAGAATTTGAAACTCAAACTGGAATTAAAACGGACAGAGAAAAATACTTTTGATAATACGTCTCTCTTATCCCAAAAGTGATGGTTATAGATACTACATGACACTAAGTGAATATAAACAGGGGAAATCTAATTAAGAATATTTAAAAATACAGTCTATAATAAGCTGGGACAGTGTCGACTTAAAATAAGACAAAATAAAGATGCCTGACACATACTGAGAGGAGTAGGCTACATAAACTGACAAATGGGGGGATGGTGCCAAAGACTTACAACTTTAGAAATTGTAACACTAAATTTTATCAGCTAAAGAATAGGTTTTATGTAATTTGTAACTAAGATTTTAAGATGAGCATATTTTTGTCTGAAATGAAATCTCTATTCTCTCAAAATTTAATTTTGGTGTGAAAATAATTGAATTAATATCCACAGTATAAGAAGAGTAGCTAAGAAGACAATGAGGTTATCACCTAACCTCATTATTATTTATTATATCTATCTATTTATTATATCTAAGTGCAGAAACTCTGGTGGAAAAATTGGAGTCTCTGAATCTCTGATCTTGGGCATCCACTTAACTTCATAACTCTTGGTATCCTCCATATATAAAATGCTTATAAAAGAAATAGGTTAAAAGATCAGATTTGTGTTTTTATTTTTTTTAAGAAAAAAATCTTTTTTAAAAAAAAAAACATTTTTATCCTGGGAGGTAGAAGAGAAGCTTTTTTATCTACATAAAAATCTACAGCCTATGCATTTATGATTTGGGTTTGAATGAGAACCAGTTCAGATGCAGTAGAGGAGGGTAAAACATTTAGGAGCACCAAGTTTTAATTATGACTTAAATGGACTGAAGTATTCCATCTCCCCTACTATCTTTCATATGCTTAAATACATTCCCTTAAATGCAATATACAAATGTGTTTTTTAAACTGCAGCTTTCCATTGTTGTTCTTTTCTGGTTTTATTTCATTTTCTTTGTTCAGTGGAATATTTCCATAGAACCTAGTTCCCTCATATTTTAATCACTTAGAAAAGGGTCTCTGAGAAAAAAAATTAAATTCTCTGCTTTCTCTCCTGACAAACATAACATTTAGGTGTCGGTAATTTTTGCTTAAATTTTGAATAATTATTTGTGCAAAAGAATAGTTTGGTGTCTCTTTACTAAGTAAAACACTCAAAAAAGTTCTGTTTTACAGTTGGTATAGCTAATGCTCAATTTAATATCCTACATCCACTTAGATTATCGCCAGCCTTTTTTTCTCCTTTTCTTTGTTTAGATATATAGAAATAGAGATGTAGATATAGATAGATATAAACAGATAAATACATATAGAACCTATGATGACATTTTAGGCCTTAAGAAATGAAAATTAGAATTCCTGTTACTCGGAAAATAGAGTGAATTTTGTTTGTGAATAGTTACAGTAATCCTTCAAAGAACGATTTTAATAAGACATCTTCTAATATCATCCTTCTTTGGGCTTTATTTCCGATTAAGGTTTTTGACTGAAAATTTATATCTTTTGTAGTAATTTCTTGGCACTTATAAGTATACTTATACTTTCATTATGCACATTTCACTTGATAGCCAATAATCTAAATTTTTACACCCTCTCAGTGATAGAAAGTGTTTCATGTTTGCAAAGCAACATGTTTCAATATGGAAAAGCTCTAAAATATTGCCCCCTATATGAGTTGAAATACACCTACTTATAGCTCAGGTATTTACAACCTTAACAATGATGTGATAAAGAATCAAATAAAGAAACAAAATTGTTAAGCATGCCTGAATTATAGATCTCTCTCACTAGATTTCATTCATCTTCATATTTTACTCATTTTCAGATTTTAATCTGAAGATTGTGTGTGTGTATGTGTATGTGTTAGGGCCACATTTGATCATGCTTATGCCTGGCTTTATGCCCAGGGATCATTCCTGGTGGGGTTGGAGGCACCACATGGGACACCTGAGATTGAACCCAGGTTGACCACAGACAAGACAAGCACCCTAACTGCTGTACTGTAGTCTAGCATCTCCGTATTTCTTAACACTCTTTCATCTTCTGCTATTTTTTTCTGCCTACTGTGTCCTTTCTTCACTCTAAAATAAGTACTTTTCATTTATATAAAGATATTTTGATATGAAAGACTATTTCTTATTTATTGATTAATTTCTAATGACTGACAAATTTTGCCTGGTTGTCATACAACACATTTTTCTGAATAAGTATCTGTTACTCATTCAGTATGTATTATTTATTACATATTATTATTTATTATACCTATGCACAGATACAGGATGCTGGCCAATCACCATCCACAAAGTTCAACTAGTAGAACTATGCCAATGAATTTCTTGGAGTAACTTAATAGCTTGTTTTTGTTTGCACAGTTCTTAAGAACTGATTATGATTTTAATATATAGGTACGGACTGTCAGAAATCATCCCAGAGGGAAAGGACTGTGAAAATGGAAGCTAATCAGAAAAGCTTTCAAATTTTAAGGTAATGAATTCAGACTCTATTCTTTGGGCGTAAACCATGAAATGTTTTTGAGTGTGTTGTTTGAAGAGCAGTGTATGTTGCAAAGATCCGGAAGAGAATAGGACTTGAAAGGTCAACTCTCTCACTAGGTGAAATAGAGTCCGATGTAATCCCAACTCTGTGTGTTGTCAACTCCAGGAGCCTCTGTCTTCATTTTTATCTTCATCCTGATTAGCAAATCTTTGAGAGACTGAAAGTCATAAAGCCTCCTATATTTTACAAAAATATATATTCTTCCTTTCATTTGGATTCCTTTTTCCCTGTTGCACTGTAGCTCTGTCATCCCATTGTTCATCTATTTGCTCGAGCGGGCACCAGTAATGTCTACATTGTGAGACTTGCTGTTGCTGTTTTTGGCATATCAAATATGCCATGGGTAGCTTGCCAGGCTCTGCCATGCCTTTTTCCCAAAAATAATTAAATTGAAATGTCTTATTAGCAATCAATAGGATACAGAATCAAGTAGTTAACAGAGAAATGAATAAATAAGATGCAACATATACAATGCAATATCATTTAGAAATATTAAAGAACAAAATCCTGACATTTGATACAATATACATGGACTCTAAGAACACTATTCTCAGTAAAATAAGTGAGACAAAGATAAATGCCAGACTTCCATGTGGGATAATAAAAAAACACTGGACTTATTGAAACAATTCAATGGGGACTACTTAGAATTGTTTAGACTACTTAGAGTTTGGAGTACAAGAATTGGGAAGATGCTGCTAAATAGAAGACATGCAAATAGAAGACAGAAAGTTCTGGATCTAAAATCTACTACAATGCTTCAAGGCTAACATGTCTTTATTATTATTTCAAAAATGCTCTGAGGTCTGTCTTAAATGTTTTCACCACAAAGAAGAAAACACATTTAAGTTATCTATTATGTTAGCTAGCACTTTCAAGGTACTTCCAGTGCATCACATGAATACATTGGCTTAACATACTGTACACCTTACACTTAGATAAAGGTGAATCTCAATTTCACCTCTGTAATAATTAAAGATAGAAAATTATTCACACAGGACATTAGAGAGATTATATAACTAAGGATGCTAATGCATCCACTTTGCTGCACAAACTATGATGAGAGAAAGGAGACTGGACTCCATTGAGGAGAAATGTCAGGTCAAGTGTTTGTTTAGGGGATGGGGGAAATAGTATAGCAGGTCAAGTGCTTGGCTTGCCTGAGGCCAACCTGAGTTTGATCTCCAGCATTCTGTATGGTCCCTCACAGTCAGCACCTCCAGGCCTGATCCTCAAATGAAGAGCCAGGATGAACGTGGGTGCTGTCAAATCTTTGATAAGGGAGCAAGAATGTGAAGTGGAGCAAGGAAAGCCTCTTCAACAAATGGTGCTGGCAAAACTGGACAGCTACATGCAAAAAAATGGGCTTAGATTACTACCTACCACCATGTACAAAAGTCAGGTCAAAATGGATTAATGATCTCAACATCAGACCAGAATCCATAAGTTACAGGGAAGGCAAGGTTGTCAAACCCTCCACGACATTGAAGCTAAAGGTATTTTCAAAGATGACACCAATACCCATCTGATTAGGGGTTGATACCAAGGATATACAAGGCGCTGGTTGAACTCCACAAGAAGAAAACATCTAACCCCATGAGAAATGGGAGGGTGGAAATGAACAGAAATTTTCTCAAAGAAAATATCCGAATGGCTAAAAGATACATGAGAAAATGCTCTACATCACTAATGATCAGGGAGATACAGATTAAAAGAACAATGAGATATCATTTCACACCACAGAGACTGGCTCACATCCAAATGAACAAAAGCAACTGGTGTTGGCACAGATGTGGGGAAAAAGAGACTCTCCTTCACTACTGGCGGGAATGATGAATGGTTCAGCCCTGTTGGAAAACAATATGGATGATTCTCAAAAAATTAGAAATTGAGCTCCCATTTGACCCAGCAATACCACTCCTGGGAAAACATCCTGGAGAGGCAAAAAGGTATAGTAGAAATAACATCTGCATTTGTATGTTCATTGCAGTACTATTTACAATAACCAAAATCTGGAAAAAAACAGAGTGCCCCAAAACAGATGACTGGTTAAAGAAATTTTGGTACATCTACACAATGGAATACTATAAAGCTCTTAGAAATGATGAAGTCATGAAATTTGCATATAAGTGGATCAACATGTAAAGTATCATGTTAAGTGAAATGAGTCAGAAAGAGAGAAACAGACATGGAAAGATCGCACTCATCTGTGGAATATAAAATAACAGAGTGGGAGAGTAACACCCAAGTTTAGTAGAGATAAGGACCAGGAGGTCTGCCCCACAGCTTGGAAACTGGCCTCACATGCTGGGAGAAAAGGCAACTGAGATGGAGAGAGGAACACCAAGTAGAGGATGTTGGGAGGATCCACTCGGGTTGAAAGTTGCGTGCCGAAAGTAGACTATAGACGAAACATGAAGGCCACTTAATACCTCTATTGCAAACCACAACACCCAAAAGGAGAGAGAACAAAAGGGAATGCCCTGCCTCAGAGGTGGGGTAGGGGAGCGGGGGTGGTGGGGATGAGGTGGGGGAGGTGAGAGGGATACTGGGGACATTGGTGGTTGAGAATGGGCACTAGTGGAGGGAAGGATTAATGATTATTGTATGACTGAAATACAAACACGAAAGTTCATAAATTTGTAACTGTACCTCACGGTAATTCACTAATAAAAAATTTAAAAAAAAAGAGCCCCCAGGGGTTAAAAGTAAATCTGGGAGCCAGGGATGTAGTTCAGAGGCAGAGCCTTGCATGTGTGAATCCCCAGAAAATAAATAATTATTTTCTAAATTTAGATGATGACCTTGACTTCTCTTAATATTTTACTAAAATAAATTTTTTCCAAAATGTCAAGCTTAGGGAGGAACATGTAGGCGAACATGCTAGACACACAGTGTGGATTTATTGTTTCATAGAGTATCTGGTTGGATATTGGTGATGGTATTCCCAAGCTCTAAACATACTTTAAGTCTCTATACACTTTAAATGGTTCATATAGTAGATTTTGGCAAGTGTATTTTTGGCACAAATTTTTAGAAACAATTAAAATTTTGAGTTTCCTTTCTGCAACCACCATACCTCCTGAGAGTTGGGCATTTCCATTATTTAAACAGTAGACTAAACTTGTTATACCATAAGTAATTGTTAAGGACTGTAACCTTAAACTTACCTGCAGCATAATACTCATCAGTAACTCTGTTGAACAACATAAGTGCAGAAGTGTAAAGATTTGCCTTAGTGGTACATTGTTTCATGTATTTTTATAGATACAAAACAAAATCTTCCTCAGAATAAACCACACAAGCAGAAATCCACACATCTGGACCATATGGTTTGTCCTCTAGTAAAACTGCTTTTATTAAATGTAATTTAGCATTATGTCATCATTGGTCCATGTTAAGAGCCTTATAAGAAATAGCCCTATGAAATCCATTTTCTATACAGATGATGTTAAGGCAAGTTCTCTTTTTTATTACCTATAAGAAAAAAACTCTTGTTTCTATCCCAGGAAGAGGCTTCTTGTCTCTTTTTTTTCTTGAAGCTAATATAAAATCATAATTGATTATGTTCTTAATTTACCCTTTTTGCTACAAAACTAGAAAGCCAAATGATGAAATGCTGTACTCTGCCACTTTCTATTCCTTAATTATATATTCCATATGCCCATTTTGATCCTGACTTTATATTATCTCTTCAAACCTGTTTTTTCCCCTTTGAATTCACTTCCTTGTTTTTCCTTTCATTTCATATTGTGAGTAACTTTATTTTTATTTTTTTATTTATTTATTTATTTATTTATTGCTTTTTAGGTCACACCCGGTAATGCACAGGGGTCATTCCTGGCTCATGCACTCAGGAATTACCCCTGGCGGTGCTCAGGGGACCATATGGGATGCTGGGATTTGAACCCAGGTTGGACGCGTGCAAGGCAAACGCCCTACCCGTTGTGCTATCATTCGAGCCCCTGTGAGTAACTTTAAATAGTTATTTTGCGGGGCTGGAGCGATAGCACAGCGGGTAGGGCGTTTGCCTTGCACGCAGCCGACCCAGGTTCTAATCCCAGCATCCCATATGGTCCCCTGAGCACCGCCAGGGGTAATTCCTGAGTGAAAGAGCCAGGAGTAACCCCTGTGCATCGCCGGGTGTCACCCAAAAACAAAAAACAAAAAGAAATAGTTATTTTGCTTTGAGGCACACCCTTGTGCTCAGAGCTTATTCCTAGCCTGCCCTCAAAGATAACTCTTGGAGATGCTGGAACCATATGAGGTATTGAAATGGGGTGGGCTTTACTATCTCTCTTGCTCCTGTATTTGAGGGTTTTTTTAGTACTTAATGCATAGAATTATTTTTATTTCTACTGTGATTTTTACAATATTTTATTTTATTTATTTATTTTTTAAAATTTTATTTTATTGCATTGAATCACCGTGAAAAAAAATACAAAGCTTTCAGGTATAAGTCTCAGTCATATAATGATTGAAACCCTATCCCTTCACCTGTGCACATGTTCCACCACCAAGAACCCCAATATACCCCCCTCCCACCCAGCCCCCACCTAAGTAGCTAATGATCTTCATTTTATTCTCTATACTTTGAATACATTTAATAGTTCAATAGAGAACTCACTATTATTGTTTGGAATTTTCCCACAGCAATCAGGCCTCCTGAAAAGGCATCATTTATTAATTTCTTTTCATTGCTGAGAATGAAGATTCTATGAGCAGTTGCGGCCTCATGGTTTTGGATTTCTGATATTTTCGTTCAGTTCACAGTCTAGATGCATTTCTGTAAGAAGCCGCTCTGGGTGCCAAAATGGGTTAGGAGTTCTCTTGGATCATAGTCTTTAGGAGCAGAGAGTCTGTTTTGAGAGCAGCAGCTCCGTATCTTATATGGGCCGAAGGCGTGCTGGTACTGCCCCCTTCCCATGATTGCCTATGAGCCACAACATTGCAAAGTTCCTACCTCTGGGTGGAAGTCTTAGGGGGTGGCTCTCACCACTTGGATGATGCCGATGCCGCCATTTTCCGAGCAGAAAAACAGGGTGGAGAGGGAAAATCCCTCCCTGGGCGGCACATAGTTGTAGTACAGCTCACAGTCTAGATGCATTTCTGTAAGAGGCCGCTCTGGGTGCCAAAATCAGTTAGGAGACCTCTTGGATCATAGTCTTTAGGAGCAGAGGGTCTGTTTCGCGAGCCTGTATTTGAGTTTTTAAATCCTGTTCCTTCATTGTATTATTTACTATTTGTAGCAGTTTTTAGAAAGATCTTTAATATTTTCTGTGTATATTATTATGTTGTATATATATATAGCAGTAGCTTTAGTTTGTTTTATAATTTGGAAGTGTTTATCTCATTTATGTGCCTAATTACTCTGGGTAGGACTTCTGGTACTATCATCATAATCGTCATCATCATTTTCTTCATCATCATCATAATAGTGTAAGAAGTGTATATTATTAGAAGAACTTTGGTCTTTTATCATTGAGTGTAGTATTAATAATGGGTTTGTCACATATGAACTTTTCTATGTTGAGATATATTCTTTAAACCCAATTTTGTTCAGTTTTATCTAGAAGATATTAAATCATTCAACAGGTTTCTATGCATCTACTGATATGAAACATTTTATGGTATAGTATATTATGGTATATATGTACTATATATACTATATACTATATATACACATATATACTATGTGATATAGTATATATGTGTGTGTTGAGCTATCCTTGCATTCCCAATATATTCCCAATGCAATATATCCTGCCTGGTTTATGCTATATGATTCATTTTATATGTTTGAATGTGTTAGCTAGGATTTTTTTAGTGTCTTTGCAAGAAACTGGTGTGTAGTTTTCTTTCTTTGTGCTGTCTCTGTCTGTTTTTGATATCAGGGTAATATTGATATCATAAAATATGTCTGCAAGAAATTTCTCTTCTTTGGTTTCTTTTGGAAGTGTTTGAGAAAGATAGCCAATAGGTCATATTTAAGAGTTTGCTGGAATTTATTAGTGAAACATCTAGTGCTGGGATTTTTGTTTAGGGAGTAATTTTTATTATAGTTTCCTTTTCTTTACTTATTATAAATCTGTTGAGGATATTTCCTAACTCACTATTGGAATATTTTAAGATTATTCAAAATTTTTCAGTTCTTCTAGGTTTTTCAATTTAATGGCATAGTGTGTTCCTAGCAGTCTATCATAGTTCTTTGTATTTCTGTGGGTCTGTTGCAACTTCTCTCTCTTATTTTAATTTTCATCACTAGGATTCTCTATTGTTTTTACTTAGTGAACAGAGCTAAATATCAGACAATTTTGTTTATCCTTTTGCATAACCTGGCCTTGATTCAATCAAATGGCTTATTTGTTTTGTTTCTGTTTGGGGGCCACATCCATCAGTGCTCAGGGTTTCTCTGACTCTGCAAGAATTACTCCTAGCAGTCTCAAGAGAACATACGGGATGCAGGGGTTGGAACTCCTCCTGCTCACAAGCAAGGCAAGTGCCTTGCCAGCTATTATGCTTTCTCTTTGGTTCCTGTTGCATCATTTTTTTAAAGATATCTTTTTTAGGGTTTTTTTTGGCTTTTTCTGTCACACTCAGCGATGCACAGGGGTTACTCCTGGCTCTGCACTCAGGAATTACCCCTGGTAGTGCTCAGGGGACCATATGGGATGCTGGGAATAGAACCTGGGTCAGCCGCATGCAAGGCAAATGCCCTCCCCGCTGTGTTATCGCTCCAGTCCCCTCTTTTTTAGTTTTATTCCATTTATTTCTTGCATAATTTTTTCTACTTCCTTCCTTCCATGATCTTTTAATTTTATTTAGGATAGTAGAAGAATGATGGTATTACTAGATAGTGGGGTCATTTGGGCAATACAAAGATCAAAATACAAATTTAAAATCCCTCATGCAACTTCTCACATCGTAATTTCCATGTTCTTTTGACTTCATTAAAGAGCAAAAATGAGCAAGAAGAGAGATAGAGAAAAGAGGGTGGGAGACAGGGAGAGAGAAGAGGAGGAAGAGAGAGAAAGACAGTCTGGAATAAAAGTAGAAATACATAGCCTATTCATATTTCCAAACCGAAAGAAGTTCTGTATTCAATCTTCTTTTGGGCCTTAATTCTGTTTTGCTTTGTTGTCCTCCCCTGACAAGGTGAATGTCACTTGTGCTCTGTACGTTCTTAAGGCTAATAGCTGCAACTCTGCTTCTTCATCCTCAAACACTTTTTCTCTTTAGTCTCTTTGAGCCAGGGGTTAACTAGCAGCATCGCAGGAACCGGGCACAGAGTTTGATTTCCTCTTAAAGGCAGTAGTGAATTATTACCTTTGTTACCTAGTTCTTCATAGACCTCTTGTTAGGCTTATAGCTCCTCTTATAACACTTTGCCTAAAATTATCCTAGTACAATATCAGATTTTCAGTCGGGTTTTTATATTAAAAACAAGAAAGATGCAGAGCTTGATATAAAAACATTCTCACCCTAAGTTTCAAATATTAAATATTTTGACATAGTATGTAGTAATTCAGCAAACACACATATATGTATACATGCACACACATATATGCTCTGGATGTTCTATCTTCTATTGTACAATATAGAGTAAAAAAGAACTCTTTATGTATTTATAGGTGCACATATACATATATATAGCATATATAGAAATTTTTCTCTTTCCAAATATTTGCCATAATGCTATTTCAATTCCTTATAGCTAATCTGTGTTCTTATTAGGTTACAATTGTTATTTATAGTCAAACATAGTATAAAATATTATTAATATTCTTAAATTTGTATAGGTTCTTCGTTAAAAATTATGCAAAGAATGTTGTTTCACTTGTTTAATAGTGTCTTTACTTGCTGGGTTATAGGGTGTTAATATATTCAGCTTCAAGAGATATGTTCAAGATATTTTCTAAAGTGTTCTGAACTAGGAATTATTCTATACTCTTGCCAATATATGAAATGGTTTAAATGTTCAATTTTAAGTTGCAGTTTCTATTAACAGCAAGGTTCAGTGCCTTCTATTTCTTTGAAAATTTTTCAGATTTTTCTCTCCTAAATTACTGTTTAAGACCTAGATCATTTTCTTCTTGGGCTGCACTTTCCTTTCCTTCATCTGTCTGTTGCCCCGACTCTCTTTTATCTAGTATCTCCCCTTCATCACACCCCCAAATGTCTTTACTTTTGTCACAAATTGTAATAGTAGTCTTTCTAAAGTACTTTCTTGGTATGAAACGTTTTTTCCATTTTGCTTATAATGTTATTTGTCTAACTGATAACAAAAATATCACATTTTGATAGAAAATAGCAAGCATATTAATGTAGTTATTGAACTGATCTATGTATTTTTTTTAAACATCCCCTTCCTATACCAAGTTTAAGGAGATATTCTGTACTCATCTAATACTGTCTTCAAAGATGTTTTTCCACATTTTGAAATTTAGTCCATCTGGAATTTATTTTATTTCACAATCCTAGGTAAGGATTAGTTTACTTCTTCCCATGCACAGAGCCAACTGTTTTAACATTATTTATTGAGTGGTCAAAGCACCAACAAAGCTGGGCTTCGACTTCGAAGTTATATAAGTACTTATATTTCCTTGGCTTGTTCTTGGACTCTATTTTTATGGACCATTATCTATTCCAGCATCCAACTCACATTGTTCTAATTATATATTTATAATAGGAATTAATATCTCTCTGTTTACCTTTCTTCCTTTTTCCTTTTTAAAATTTTTTCCTAACTGATTGATCTACATAGCCTTTAAATAATTTACTTTGTTTTGTGTCGGTGGCTTCAGTTCTAGCAAAAAGTGTATTAAAGTCTTGATTAAAAATTATGTAAAGCTTTTATATTAGTGTTGGGAACTTATTTATTTATGCAAAATTTTATCTGTGTTTATTCGTATCTATTTTTGTTTCTTGAATTGCATTTTAAATTTCACATTACAGTTCTTGGGCCTCTTCTCTTATATTTATTTATTCTTATATTTATTCTCTTATATTTATTCCAAGAAATCATATAGATTCTGTTGTTATTCTGAATAGAAAATTATTTTTTGCCTTTCCTCGATTGATTATAGCTGGATTCTGTTCATATGTAGTGATTATATTTTATTAACTGGTAGATTAATTTAGAGGTTCTACAATAAAAAATTATAATGTCAACAAATGATACACACATTGCTTCTTCTTTACATCTAAAGTGTTATTTCTTCATCTTTCATCTTTAAATAAAACCCTGTATTACTGATAAACATTTGTCATTTTTGCATTGGATTTCTAACTACAGTGGAGTTGCTTCTTAGGTCTTATAATAATCGCTCTCACTTTATTAAAAAGTTACTATTATTAACTTTCAGAAAAGTTATAACATTTGACAAAAATGGCTCTCACATAATTAAAAAGTTACTATTATTAACTTTCAGAAAAGTTACAATATTTTACAAAATAATGTTGAGTTTTATTACATTTTTAGTTTCTGTCTATCAAGAAGACTTTGCTCTTTTCTCTAATTTTCTCTATGGAAAATTTTAAAGATACTTAGAAAAGGAAAGAAAGATGCGGCATTTGTGGAAAGTGCCTCACTGCTTCCTTCTATTTAGTTGGAGCAAGTATTTTCCCCAGCCAGTGAACACAGATGTCTTTTTCCTCAAGAAACACTTTTGGTGCTTTGCTTTGTTTGTTTCTTTTTGGGGTGTGGGGTACATCCAACAGTGCTCAGGATTTATTCCTTGTATATGTTCAGGAAGCAGTGATGGTGGTTTTTTTAGTCTATTCATAGAACGAGATAGGGTTTGACAATACTTTGATTCACAAGACTATTATTTTTCATGATTATTAAAACTATATTGGAGGTGGAATGAAAATTGAGATGAGATAAATTAGAATATTGATAATTGAGCCTCATGGTTCTTCCACTGTATAAATTTTAAGTGTGTTTCTTTTTATGTGTTGGGAAACTGTCTTATGGAGAGACATTGATCACAATTACTTCAGACTGAATCTAATTACAGGATTCATATATTGAACTCTACAGATCTTGGGTTTTTCTTCAAGGTTCAATAGTTAGCTCTATCTCTAGAGATTCTTTATAAATAGTTACACCTATAACATATAACCTAAGTGATTCTGATATAGATAGTCTATGGAGTACACTTTAAAGTATACTTTCTGTGCCTTAGAAGAGTCACAGAAATCACCCAGAGCTATTGTATTTCTTATTATGCTCAATCTATGAAGGTACCTATATACACAGAATATATCAGTACCTAGTAAGAAAGTAAGAAATTGTGGGTGGAATGTTAGATAAGTAATGTAATATTCTAATCTAGAGTAAGCGAGAAAGTTCTTGAATTACTTTGAGTATGTCATTTCATAATGAACTTTATCATAGTCATCTATAAAGGTAATGAATAAATTGTTAAATAATTCTAAAGGCCTTTTAATAAAAATCATAAAAAGATTCTTCTCTAAATAGGAAACCTATAAATCTAGCTTTTACAAGTCTTCTAATATGGCAATAAGATCAAAATATAATTTTAATTTTCTTTCATAGTAACCATAATTTTTTTGTAAAATACAAACCAGATTATATTTCTCATCAAACCTCTTATGATATCCTATTTCAATGATCTGAACTCCGTGCCGTGCTTCTGAAAGCTACCTGCCTAATGTCACACCTTACTTGTTCCACTCTCCCTGGATTTCGTTTACTATCCTGACCTTCAACTACACCGAACTGCCTCTAGTGTTCCACTTTCTACTTTAAGACTATGGAATTTGCTGAACTCTCAGAATACAGAGCTCACAGATCTCCCGTGACTCTGCTTCATGTCAATCAGATCTCCTCTCAAATGTCAGTTCATCAGAGAGGACCTCCTGGCCATGCTTTCTTAAGTAATGTAACCCTCTGCCTCCCACCCCCCGTCATTCTGTACCCACATTTGCCATCTTTGCTTTCTCAGGATACAAAGTTGTATCTTTATATGCTTTTGTGCTGGCAACTCCTTCATTAGATGTGAATTTCATCAGAATAGTAACCTTATCTATTTAGCCAAAAAAAAAAGCTTGTTTTTTTTTGGGAGGCACAGAGGGCACCAAATATCCTGTTTGAAATATGACCCTTCCCAGTGAATCAAATTCTTTTAATAAATTACCCTTAATTTCTTTCAACTTATTTTAAACAAAATGACATGTTAGAAGTATATATAACTAGTTACTGAAATCTGCTTGCCAAATATTTCTATGCTCAAACACTTGATCAATGATCAATTATACAAAGATAATGGGGCAGGAAACTATTAATATCTAGAAACGTTAACTGCCTTCTTTAAATTCTTTTCAATAAATAACGCTTATTTTTTAATAATTTTATAGAATTATGACCCAAGGAGAGTGTAGTGTTGAAAAGTATCAGTGATCTTTAACCAAAACCTGCTCCATTCCAAAGAAAAGGTTATCCTTCAAATAAGGAACCAAATACTAGGCATAACTGTGTTTCACCTCAACTCTCACCTTCTCAGAGCTTGCTGCCCTTTGAGGTTTGCTTCTTTATTATCTCAAAATTCTTCTGTGTCATGAACATCTTTGTTGTCACATAACTTGAAAAACTTTCACTAGATCCTTTACATCATCCCCAGATACCTAATTGTTTTCTGCTCTCTTTATGGATTATTTCTAAGAGTGGTTAATTTGGATGGGCTACAGTCAACTTTATGTTTTAATTCTTGCAATATCACATTTGTTTCACATAACCTCATGAAACAGGTTATGGAGAGCTCCAGCAATTCAATTTCTTCCAGACCCAACAGCATTTTTCTCTATTCTGACTTTCTCAGGAACTTTAGCATTTGGTATTTTCTAGAGCTACAAAAACAATGCCATGAATCATTACTTACAATTCTGATAGTAACCTTATGCATTACCCCATTTTATAGTTTGGCAAGATGTGATTTGGAGACAATATATAGCAGCTTAGAAGTGGTATTATTATAAATTATGTATTTCTACTTGTCTGAAGGAACCATCAGAGGAACCCAGATGGACGGGACGCGGGGCTGAGATCTCCAAGCCAAGAGGACAAAAAGTTGATTTCATTCCCAATTCTACAACCAACTGCAACACATTAATAGCTTTAAAACACACTATTAGCTATGACTATTTACTGCATGGAAATCGACAAGTAGAATATGGAGACAAGACCTTTTATAGAGAGACCTGTAGATTTGGTGGTAAAAATCCAGGTAAGAAGTAGAGAGACTTATAAAACAGAAACACAGAATTTGTTCGCCAATGAAATATTGTGTTAAGGAAATGGAAATTTTTTTTAAAGTATTATAAAATTTCTAGTTTAGGTTGCTATATCTATGTTTTCATTACCCCAGTGACAGTAAACATATGAAAGGAAAAGTTTGTTTAACAGGAAGTGGAGGAATTGTTAAGGGGAGTTTCAGCATGTTGAATTAAAAGTCACTGTCATTGTCATCCTGTTGTTCATCGATTTGCTTGAGCGGGCACCAGTAACATCTCCATTCATCTCTGTCGCGTGCTAGTGTAGCCCGATGGCATATTGGAGGATCTTTCAGGGACGGGGAATGAGGACTGTCGTTGTTTTTGGCATATTGAGTACAACATGGGTAGCTTGCCAGGCTCTGCTGTGCGGGTGGGATACTCTTGGAATGCTTACTAGCCAGTGGGTCTCCAGTTATTAATCCTGGAGACAGAGATTGCAACTAGAGGTTCTGATCTAGGATTCATCCTCTTTGCAAAATTATGCTTGAAGTCATAGTAATAAAAGGGATCAACTTAAAAGAGTGCACAGAGTAAGAAAAGTAGATGACTTTGATGGACACTAGAGAAAATCAAGTATTAATAGCCAGTCACATATGAAGTGCTAATCATGGTGACTAAGGGAGTTGGCCAGAAGGAATGGAAGAGAAGAATTGAGCAGTGTAAGTGAAGTGCAGTGTAAGTAAGTGAAGAAAAATAGGTAAAGAATGCACTGGAAGCTCTATAAATGTTGCAAAAACATAATGTAAGATGAGCTAATAGTAGTGGGTTAAAAGTTAAAAGAATAAAAAAATTATTTTGACAGTAACTATTTAGAAAAAAATTTGGAAGGACTTAATAGTTCTTTATTGTCAGTGTTCTAAATTTGAAGAGATGAACACCTTAAATATAAACAAAATTGTATCACTGGAGAAGAAACTGTAGGAGGGAGAAAAGTAAAGAGAGGCCATCAGGGGCTGGATTCAGAGCATTAGGAAAGGGGTAGTGGTAGTGCAGACACTAACTTTTCTTTTCTGTACTAGTACAGAGGAGGAAACGGTTCAGGACAGCTGCTAGAAATTTGCAACATTTTGAGAAAGAAGTTCAATAAATCTGTAATGTCTATTTGCTTTGAGAAATGAAAACCAACAAAATCTACGAGAAGAATCAGAAAGGTTGTAGATCAAAGTTGGGAGATTTCACAATTTTAAGTAAGTGCTGAGTAGAACAGGAAAAAGAAATGTTGGCGGGTAGAAATGCAGACATGGATGGGTGGGAGATGGTGTTTCAACACCATCCCTCCATCAGTGTGCATTTCCCACAACCAGTGTCCCGAGTTTTCCTCCTGCAACCCTCCCCCCAGCCCTGCTTCTATGTTCTATGGAGGCAGTTTTCTTCTCTGCTTCTCTCTCTCTCCTCTCTCCCTTTCTCTCTCCCTTTCTCTCTCCCTCTCTCCCTCTCTCTCTCTCTCTCTCTCTCTCTCTCTCTCTCTTCTAGCTCTGTCTCTTTCTCTCTATCCTTTTGGGAATTTTTGTTTTCAATACAAATATGAGAGGTTGTCATGTTTGTTCCTTTATCAAAGTATTCTTTAGATGCAAAGACTGTGAAGTCTTCAAAGATATTGATTTGTTTTGATTTATTTACTTATTTTTAGAGTACATGCCTGACTGTGATCAAGGCTTATTCCTGGCTCTGCACTCAGCAATTACTCCCAGAGGTGCTCAGGGAGCCATATGGGACTCTGGGGCTCAAACTTGTGTCGGCCATGTGCAAGACAAATACCCTGCCCTCGTATTATTTTCTCATCCCCATTATTAAATTGAATTGTTTTAAATAAAACATATTTAAGTGATATGTAAGTCTTATTCTCCCTCCTAGAGAATATGACAAGCTACCAAGAGTTTATTGCCTTCATGGGAGAGCCTTGCAATCTTCCCATGGTGTATTCATATCCCAAAATACAGTAAAATATATATGCATGCCTCTCGGAGAGCCCAGCAAGCTACCGAGAGTATCCCGCCCGCACGGCAGGACCTGGAAAGCTACCCGTGGCATATTCAAAATAAGCCCAAAACAGTAATGATAAGTCTCATTCCCCTGACCCTGAAAGAGCCTCCAATTGTTGGGAAAGACGAGTAAGGAGAGGCTGCTAAAATCTCAGGGCTCAGTGTAATAGAGACATTATTGGTGCCTGCTCGAATAAATCGAAGAACAACGGGATGACAGTGATATAGTGATTTTTAAGTCAATATTTCCAGGGCCAAAGAGATGGTACAAAGGTAAATCATTTGCCTTGCATGCAGTGCCCCTGATTTGGTTCTGCAGCTCCTTGAGCACCTCTCTAAGTCTCAGTACCACCAAGTTTGACCTAAAACCAAAACAAAACAAAGATTTTTTCCTACAAAGATTTTTTTGCCCCTTCACTAACACTAGAAGGTCTCAATTAAAAGATAATTTGCTATGTAAAATTTGCTATATAAAAATGATTTGCTATATAAAATTACATATTATGTATGTGGCTTATGATGTGGTTTTATTTTTCCTTATTATATTTCCTTTCCTTTATTTTGGCTCCATTTTTCCTTTGTAGCTACCTGGAGAGCTACCCATGGTATATTCAGTATGGCATAAACAGTAACTACCAGTCTCACAAGGGAGATGTTACTGGTGTCTGCTCAAGCAAATCGATGAGCAGAGGGATGGACATGGCAGTGCTACAGTGCTAGAGCTGCCACTGTGGTTCACTGACAGTGGTGTTCACTGACCTTCTAAAACATTTTTTCTTTGCCCCCACCCCCAATTAATTTATTTTCTTCTTTTTCTAGAAGAAACTGCTTAGGAATACTTTTAGAGAAATGTGAAATGTACCCATAAATATCACTTCAACACCATTCTTACTTGAGAACTCACCTTTGTATTTTATTTTACTTTTATTATTATTATTATGGGCACAGTGGATAGGGCATTTGCCTTGCACACAGCCGATCTGGGTTCGATTCCTCTGTCCTTCTCGGACAGCCTGGTAAGGTACCAAGAGGAGCTCATTTACATGGCAGAGCCTGGCAAGCTACCTGTGGCATATTCAATATGCCAAAAAACAATAACAAGTTTCACAATGGAGACGTTACTGGTGCCCGCATGAGCAAGTCGATGAGCAACAGGATGACAGTGACAGTGACAGTGATATTATTATATTTTTTTGTCATTTGACTTTTTGGGTCACACATACCTGTGATACTCAGGGGTTACTCCTGGCTCTGCACTCAGGAATCACTGATAGCGGTGCTCTAGGGAACATATGCCTCCTAGGGATCGAACACAGGTTGGCTGCATGCAAGGCAAACACCCTACCCACTGTACCTGGACTCCAATCCCTGTATTTTAATATTACGAAATGACTAGACAGCCTCCAAGATGTGATCCCGGGGGCCACATGTGTGTGGCCTCTCCGCAGCTGCATGAGCGTGACTCCAGACGCCAGCTAATTTTTTGGCATGGGCACCTCCTCGCAGAATGTCTCCAGCCTGAGAACTAAGCCGAGGCCCCATGCCCGCCCAGGACGGGAAAGGTATTTCTCTCTCTCGCCTCTTCCTTACTGGGGGTGAAGGGCGTGGTGACAGCCATAGTATGATGACCACATATGGGGTTTACAAGCTTGCAATGATCCAATATCTGGAAGAAATCTCTATGGACTTAGTTGCTAAAATACAAAAATCCAAAACCGACCTCATATCTCTTCACAACAGGTCTGACTCTAGTGGGGTACTCCTAACAATAATAGTGAGGTTTGTGCTGAAATATTGAATGTAACCATAGTAAATAGAAAGTAAAGTGAAATTTATCAGTTACATGGCGGAGGGGGTGCGGGGGGGCGGGATGGGAGGTGTGCTGTTTTTATTTATTTACTTATTTTTTTGGTGGTGGGATATAGGCACTGGTGAAGGGATGGTTGTTTCAGCATTGTATAACTGAAACTTAAGCCTGAAAGCATTGTAATTTTCCACATGGTGATTGAATAAAATAAAATTCTTAATAAAAAATAGCAATGTACAATAAAAAAAAGAAATGACTAAACAGTGTAGTATAGCAACTTTCCTAGTTGCTGTACTGAAATTCTGATTTGACTCCTCTTAGTTAAAATTTAACCTGATATTTCGACTCAGAATAAGTATTTTGTGGTAAGGTGAGAAAATTGTATTATGATAGCCTTAACTTGGGGTCAGATAAAACTGAAAAAGAGAGATAATGAAAATGAGGTGATAAAAACAAGGACTTGGAGAAATCAACTGGTTGAGGAAAAGGCAATGATCAAAACTATAAGAAAAATAACATGTCATGAATTTGTCTGTAATCATTGCACAGGGTTTATACTAAAATTGGTTTTATTTAGGCTAGGGATGTGGTAGAGAACTCACTTACCTTGTAAGTATGAGTCCCTGATTTCTATTCCCAGCATGACATGGTACCCTGAGAACCATGGAGAGTATCAACAAACATAACCAGCAGGTATTGCTGTGTGGCACAAATATTAAAAATTGCTGAGAGGGGGCCTGGAGCTATAGCACAGTGGGTAGGGTGTTTGCCTTCCATGGGGCCAACCCGGTTTCGATTCCCAGCATCTTATATGGTTCTCTGAGAACTGCCAGGAGTAATTCCTGAGTGCAGAGCCAGGAATAACCCCTGTGCATTGTTTTCTTTTTGTGACCCAAAAAGAAAAAAAAAATGCTGAGGGAGAAAAAGAATAAATGTTAAACTTACTAATAGACTGTTAAAAAATGCATTATGATTCTAATAACTAACCTTGTCTAATTTAAAAATATAGTGCCTTTTAATGTTTTAATATTGATTGTTTTGTCATTGAAAAATCTTACAGATTATACACTGACTACACTATTACATTTAAAAGGCTTTTGGTTTGATTTAGTTTGATTGTTGGGTTTTTTTTTCCTTTGGTGTTTGAGTCACACCCAGAAGTGCTCAACACTCATTCCTGGCTCTTCTTCATTGAACGGTCAATTCTGGTGGGGATTGGAGGACCAGATGAGGTGCAAATGATCAAATCTGGGTGCAAAGCAAGTGCCACTGTACTTGCACTGGCACCAACATGTTTTTTGTTAAGATGTAGGTCTTTGGTTTTCCGAAAGAATTTAAGGGGTGTAATTACAATGGATTTGAGAAACAACAATAATTTTAGAAAACTATCTTCTATAAGATTTTACTCATCATTTATTCCATAATATCTGTTCTCCATTCACATCTACAATCACATTAAGGATCAAGAATTAGTTTGAGCACCCTACTATGTAATTTGAAAATTATTTACTCATAGAAAGCAAATGTTTTGGGGCTGGAGCAATAGCACAGCGGGTAGGGCATTTGCCTTGCACGCAGCCAACCTGGGTTCGATTCGAAGCATCCCATATGGTTCACTGAGTACCGCCAGGAGTGATTCCTGAGTGCAGAGCCAGGAGTAACCCCTGTGCATCGCCAGGTGTGACCCAAAAAGCCAAAAAAAAAAAAAAAAAGAAAAGCAAAAAAAGAAAGAAAGCAAATGTTTTTCTGTGTGTTATCTCTAAACAAGATCTTAAAAATTAAATAAATCAAATAATATATAATGTCAAGAAGGTAAACTCTGCCATGAAAAATAGATATAGACAAAGTAAGAACTGCAAATTAAAGGATATAGGCCCCCCAAAATGAAAATCTTTGAGAGCACAAATATATTTATAAAAATTTATCTTAGATTCTACATAGTTAGACAAATAATTTAACAAAATTTGTAAAGAAGTGGATCACTATGGATTTATAAAAACACCACATGTTGATATAACCTACTTTTCTTTGCCTCTTTCAAATTTACAAGCATATGGTACTTAGAGTACAGATTGTGATATACACTACTACCCAAACTATGTCTTTTTTGCAAATGGGATGATTTTTGATCTACCCATAAATTAGTATAATCATATTTTGGTTTATAGAGTAGCTTTCTGTAATAATGTCTGATATGTCTGCAAGTACAAGGTTGGTAAGAACTAGAATTTTATAAAGTGGTAAAAATCTAGTCCCCATTATCCTAAAGCAGATATGTTTTCTATAACTTTTCTGGATTAAAAGAAAAATTCGATGATTTGATTTACTCAATGGTTATATTTTTAGAAAAAAATTAATTTTATGTATATACTATGCTAATTTATTAATCAATGTATAATTAATAGTATTGCAATAAGGTATTGTTTAAGATATTCTGATTTCAAGGTAGCTAAAAGTTCCAACTTTAAAATTAGCCACGCTTGAAGACCAGAGCAGTAGTGCAGTAGTGGGTAGGTCACTTGCCTTCCACACAACCAACCTGGATTCGGTCCCTGGCATTTCACAGGGTCTTCCTTTGCCCAGCAGGAGTGACTTCTGAGTGCAGAGCCAGGCGTAAGTCCTGCGCATCGTCAGATGTGGCACAAACACAATCCCCCCAAATGCCAATAAACTTAGCATCCCTGACAGTACTCTCAATACCTATTAATTGTAGCACTGTAGCACTGTTGTTCCATTGTTCATTGATTTGCTCGCGCTGGCATCAGTAACGTCTTCATTGTGAGACTTCTTGTTACTGTTTTTGACATATGGAATATACCACAGATAGCTTGCCAGTCTCTACCGTGCAGGCTGGATACTCTCTGTAGCTTGCCGGGCTCTCTGTGAGGGACGGAGGAGTTGAACCCGAGTCAGCTGCATACAAGGCAAATGCCCTACCTGCTGTGCTATGGCTCCAGCCCTACCTATTAATTAGTTAATAAATAATACTAAATTTTGTAACTGAAAAATATAATTTCAAATATAAAACTTTCACTAATACCTTATCTTATTTTGAAACACTCTAAAGTCAATGGGTTAAAGGGCATAAAATGAAAAATAAATACTTGGTCTAGGAGAAGAGAATATTTAATCAGTTCCTGGAACTAAAATGATATATCATCCTTTGAAAAACAGTTGCAATGTTTTTGTTGTATTTCTGCTCTCTTTTGTATAATAAATCCATTTTTAAAGAGCCAAAAAAAGATAGATAATATTTTCTAAACTTATGCTATACTTAATGTGTCTTTTTCAATTTTAGTTTTCTTTTAATGTAAAATACTTTACTGGAAAATAACTTTGAACAAAGATTTTAAAATGAATAGAGATACTTTTGCCCTTTTTATGAATGTGACTAAACAAACACCAAAGGAACGATGACAGATACATTACTCATGTCTTTCCCTTAGACACAGATTGTTGAAAATATGTTTGGGCTTCATTAAACATGTGACTGAATTGTAAATTAAATGTATTTTTAGTCAATATTAAAACTTACATCATGCCTTCACAAGTGAAGATTAATTAATTTGGTGGGATATAATCCATGTCTAATCTTTTATCTGCTCATTTACCTTAACCCTTAGTCCACTCTTTAATGTTTGGTGCTTTCTCACATGTAAACCTTTTCTCTGTCTAAACACCAAATCATATTTTATACATTTATGAATAAATGGGATATGTTAGGACATGACTCACTTTAAACTTTTTACGAATGAGATTATATGTTCACTGTTATTGATGAACCAACAACGAAGCACTAAGCCAGACAGCCATTGCTAGCCATACATATACTGATATATGAATCATTCTCTCAGAAACTTTTCCATGAATGTTTGCTCTGCTCTGTGCATTTTGCATTGAATTCCAAAATTTCCATAGTTTTAGTTTTGATACCTTAATCTGAAATTTAATTATGTAATAAAAAAGGCTCAACAAGTTTATGGCTGTATTCATTTTGCATCTCACCACCTGCATCTTCAGAAAACTTTACTGTATGTTCTCTGAGGGTACATTAATATTTTATGCCTTCCATATAAATTTTGAGACTTTTAAATGTATTCTTCCATGTATACAAACCAATTGTTTTATTTTTTGATTTGATGCCCAAGGATTAGCTTGTTGTATTAAAGAAGTCATCTAGTTCACTCAACCCATGTTAATAAAAACAAAACAAATGTCTGAGCTGTTTTTCAAGCAAATAGTTCAGTATGCCATATCATAATCATCATTTGAGCTATATATACATAAGTGATAATTCTTGAAGAGTTTTAGCATATAATAAGTCCTTTGACTAAAAATTATATTCATAAATCATAATATGAACTTTCAGGGAAAAGTTACACTTAAGATTATCTTCCAAATTAATAAAATAAATTTCTACTACTATCATATTTTAAGTTTATTTTCCAAATACAGAAACAAAGATGAGGTACAGGAGGCTAAGAGAAAAAGCTGAGCTGTCCAATAGTGAGAGACAGTTAATTACCTTATGCTACCACGAATCAAATTCTTTTGTTACAGGGGGAGTGAAAGTAATATGTTAAAATATTGGTTTTAATTTTACTTCATAGACCCTTTCAAAAATCTTCATGAAAACAATTTTTTGAATAAGCAAATTTGTTTTAGAAGGAAGAAAGGGAGAGAGGAAAAGAGCAAGAGAGTGAGTGAGTGAGTGAGTGAGTGAGAGAGAGGCAGAGAGAGAGACAGAGACAGAGAGAGAGGGAAAGTGCCTGCTATACAGGCAGGCTAGAAGGGGAGGTGGGGGATGACAGGGGTGGGTAACTGGAGACATTGGTACTAGCTAATGTGCTCTGGTGGAGGAATGGGTGTTGGAGTGTTGGAACATTGTATGACTGAAACTTAATCATGAGAAGCTTTGTAAGGAACTGTTTCACATAAAAAAAAAATCAGTGTTAAATCTCCCAAAATAAATTTCTCCATTTTGTTTAAAAATTGTTTCAATGTTGAGGCTGAAAAAATAGTACAGAGATTAAAACACTTGCCCTTGAAGCTGCTGAATTGGTTCTTATACCTGGCACCACATATGTTCCTTGAACACCAGGAGCAATACCTGAATACAGAACCAGGAGTAATCTATGAGCACCACTTACTGTGTCTCCAAATACAGGAGAAAGAAAGAAAAAAAACTTCCATTCTTTCATATTCTTATTATATTTTTAATTAATGAGTAGCATGCTTTTTGGAGCAGTATATCAAGCATAAGTATATTTCTAAACAGTGAGTAAATATCCTGCTGCTTTATTTTAAATATAAGCTTATACAGGGGATAATCTTAGGTTTAGAAATCATAAACGTGTTTTATAACCTAGTTTATTTTTTCACTATTGCCAATTTGACAGCTTAAACTTTATTGAAAGAATCTGATGTTGTTGGAAAACACCAGTATTTAAGAGCATTATTGTAATCAAAACAGGGAAACATGATTTATTTATAGTTCAAATGAAGGTCAGAACCCATAAACTGCAAAATATTTTGTATTCACTTTTATTGAAATTTTCATACTTTGTCCAGAATCCTGTAATTCCACACATAAGCCACACATAAGCCACACAATTCCACACATATTATGTAATTCCATAATAGATAAAATGATCTAAATGTCATTTTATCTATTTCAGTCAGATTTGTGATAGATCATTTTTGAAAATAAGTGTTTGCAGTGTTTTCTGTTTCTCCTATTGTTTGTTATGGAATTTTGAATTTTCACTGTCTAATTACAGCAATTTAGTATCTTGATGCACATTATACTGAAAAAGAGTGTTGTACCATAAATGAAAAAAAAACACAAATATAGACAAGACTTCATAATCTTCTTAGAATACTTAATCAGGTTTTTCCCTTTAGTTTTGTGAGAAATTTTCTCCTATATACTTCATGATTAGCATGTCTATTTATTTGACTTGGAACTCCAGGCATCTAAACCAACAAATCATTTCTTTTTAAATTTTGACATTCTTCTTAAATATCTCCAAACTCCTAGCTTTCCAGGCTCATTATATACAACCAGATTTGATTTTCTTTGCCAGCAATTAACAGGTTTTTCTATATCTTCTGAGTGCAAAATTCCCCATGATTAAGCTGATTCATAAACCCTGTCTTTATTCTAATCCAATAATGTATCTTTGTGCATTTGAACAGCAATAATAGACCATGAAACACTCCTTTACACTATTTATTTTCAATTATAACTTGAATTGTTAATGAATCCCAACACTGGCTTTGTAACCTCTCATGAAACTCTATGAGTTGGGCTTTGTTACATGTGGAATATAAATTGCTCATTCTCACCTCTCCAAAACTGATCATGGAATGTGAGGGGCCCTCACAAAACAAAAAAATTGGTCATATAAATGTTCTGTAATGTTCTATGTACTGTTACATATAAAGTTAAATCCCAAGTGTAGTGTCTTCATTATTAATATGAGAAGATAATCTTGGTTTATCTTAACTTCCTCATTATTCTATAGAATTTAAGTAATGTCAAGTACTTGCTTTCCATAAAAACACTCTTCTATTGACTTAACTGTAATTTTTTGTTAATGATAATTTTATGTAGATAATATATATTTTCTCTGTTACCTTTCTATTTTTTTTTTTGGTTTTTGGGTCACACCCGGCGATGCACAGGGGTTACTCCTGGCCCTTCACTCAGGAATCACCCATGGCGGTGCTCAGGGGACCATATGGGATGCTGGGATTAGAACCCGGGTCGGCCGTGTGCAAGGCAAATGCCCTACCCGCTGTGCTATCACTCTAGCCCCTCTGTTCCCTTTATCTCTGTGGCAAAGTTCTAGCTAGGAAGAGTTTAGATGCTTGATGTTTTAAACAATTCTTTGAACCAGAATCTAAAATCTCTGGTTCATTGTTTTTAATGCTAGATCTTACTGAAACATGTCAACAGAAACATTTCATGCAACTTCATTGTGATCTCCACATGATTGAGATATTTAAGGTATCACTAAAGATGAGAAACCTCCTTAATTCAGATAAATCTGCATAAGTCTAAACCAATGTTTTCAAAGAAAATCTAGCATGTATCAGAAATTGTACACTCTGATTCTTATTTTATTTACATGGATATACATAATAACTTGGTAAATATAAACCATTTTGAGATAACACGGAAGATACACTTAGACTTTAACTGAATAAGAAAGCTCTGTAGAGTAGAGATTATCCACCTTTTGGGGGGTACAGTATTACATTGAAAGTTCTCATGTATGTTCACATTTTGTTCACTTCTCAACTAGCCATCAACTTTATTTATTTTTTTGCAGTTTCTTCTTTTTCTTAATTGAATCACCACGAGATACAGTTTCAAAGCTTTCATGTTTGAGTTTCAATCATACTATGATCAAACACCCATTCCCTCCACCAGCACACATTCTTCATCACAATGACCCCAGTATCGCCCCCATTTCCAACCCCCCTGCCTCCATGGCAGAAAATTACCCCCATACTCTCTCTCTACTTTTGGGCATTATAGTTTGCAATACAGATAGATACTGAGAGGTTATCATATTTGGTTCTTTGGGCATTATAGTTTGCAATACAGATAGACACTGAGAGGTTATCATATTTGGTTCTTTGGGCATTATAGTTTGCAATACAGATAGATACTGAGAGGTTATCATATTTGGTTCTTTGGGCATTATAGTTTGCAATACAGATAGATACTAAGAGGTTATCATATTTCGTTCTTTATCTACTTTCAGCACACATCTCCCATCCCTAACTATTCCTCCAACCATCATTTTCTTAGTGATTCCCTTCTATATTCCAGCTGCCTTCTCCCCCAGATCATGAGACAGGCTTCCAACTATGGGCAATATTCCTGGCCCTTGTCTCTACTGTACTTGAGTGTCAGTCTCATATTATGTTATTTTATCTTCACAAATGAGTGCAGTCCTTCTATGTCTGTCCTTCTTTTCCTGACTCATTTCATTTAGCATGATACTCTTCATGTCCATCCACTTATAAGAGAATTTCAAGTAGTCATCAACTTTAAATTCATAAAAATAGATAAAATTTCCAAGAAGTGTTTGTCAAAATGGCAATCTAGGAGGTTGGGTGGGTGGGTGGGAACCGGCAGAGAGAAGTTAATCATGGTGGTGGAACTGGTGCCAAACATTACATACCTGAAACTTAACTATGAATAACTTTATAAATCACAGTGCCTTAATTTAAAGAAAATAAAAGTATTAAAAAATTAAAGATATGGTTGTGTAAAATAAGAAGTTTCAATAATTAGCTCGAAGGAATTCAAATATTTTGAAACAAAAAAAAGTAAAGATTGTTGAGAGAAAGAGGAAGACAGGGAGTAGCCATTGAATTATGGAAACCATTATTGTGAAAGTAACAAGAGTTAAATATTTCAAGAAGGAGTGAGCGATGAGACTGGCAAAGATTACTGAAACTTAAAATCAGGAAGCAGTTTGTTGAAATTCATTAGTTAATATTAAGGTGATCTTGATAAGGGAAGTTTAATGAATTATAAGGTAAAAAATCATTCAATAGTGGGTTGGCTTGAGATCTAAGACATGTAAACTGTTAATGTGTGTGGTTCTTTTGAGAGCCTATGGTATAGAGATATGATGAGGGAAAAGGATGTGGTCTTTATTTGTGATGGGAGCGTGTAGATGCTCTAATAAACATTGAGGATGATGGTGTCTAAATAAAAGAGGGAATACCTATAAGAGCAGAAGTCATGATCACTGAGATAGGAAGTAGGATCTAGAAGAGTGTAGGGATTCACAATTAATGCTGAGAAGCGGGAAGAATGCTCAGTTGAACTAAAAGGAGGAACCTAAGTGATAGCATTAGAGAATGTTAGATTGTGCAGAGAAAGCATACAGCAGTTCCTACTGAAAAGCTATTTTCTCAATAAACATAAAGTGAGGACATCATATACTAGTAAGAGTTGAATAGAAATGGGGCATGTTGAGAAGCATCCATTTTATAGAAAAGATGGATGAGTATCAATTTGCTCTTTGAGCTTATCATTTATTTATTTGTGTATTTATTTAGTGTAGTTTGGTTTTCACTGCAGTTCGGGTTTAGGGTCACCCAAATCTGCAGCGCCACTAACAGCCTCCTGTATGACCCATATATTCTGACCCACTGAGTTATCTCCCTGCTTGTTATCCTGTTTTTCCCCTTCTTTAAAGTTTTAGAGTGACATTATAAAAGTTCACCAGAGTGATTTTCTCCAGTAATATTCATGAAGGCACAAAGACGGTTGATGCGAGATATTTTTCACAGTTTAGGTTTTATAAAAGCAGCGTAATCATGGTAAAGAAATCAAGAAAGAAGAAGGTATCTTTAAGGTGCATGAAAATGATAGACTTTAGGCTGGATAAGGAGGAACATAAAGCTGGGAGGGTAGGAAAGCTTTTAAGTAATGAGCACATGCTAAGAAAGTATTAAGGAATTCATGGGCTGTAAGGGAGAGGAAAGGGTGTTTGAGCAAATTACTAAGATTGAATGTTTGAAGTAAAGATTTTAGGAGTTAAATATCTGTTTAAAGCACATGTAAGCTAAGAATGAGATGGAATTGTTTAGGTAGAATGAAGCAAAAAAGTAAATAGAAAAGAAGAAATTGAGGTTCTAAATTTTGGTGCACTTACTGCCATGGCTTTTAAATCACAAGGAATTATGATAGGATTTTGGGATAAATTGAAGACTATGAGGTGAAAGAGAAATCTTAAGTTAATAATGAAGTGTTTACAAGATTATAGTAGGGAAGAATGTAATTTAGAGATAAGATTGGTGCCTCCTATAACCAAACAGAAGTAGTAATTATAATAATGATTTATAAAATCGTAAGAAAAATATCAAGTCAATGTATTGGTCCTGGCTGATATGTAGAATAGAATTTTTAAAAATCGTTGTTTAAAAGAACAGGACTGAATACCATGCCTTCTCAGGAATTCAAATTTCACCACTTATGATATCTTTTTTTCCAGTATTCAGATTGTTTTTTCTCCAGAGATTGGAAAAATATTATTGTAATTAAAAATTTTCAAGATATGTGTTTGTAACCTAATCCCATTATAGTCAAAATGATAGCTTTCAGTGGGTTGAGAAAATTGATGGATTTATCTTGTGCTTTATAAATTATGACCAAACTAATATCTCAAAGTAGTAATTGTGTATTCTACATAACTGTGAGTCAAGCATAGGATCACTTGAACTTAGTCCTCAAGGACTAAATTCTCTGGACATTCTTAGTAAAGAAACTGCACATAGGGAAATAAATTTTTTTTTACTGAACTGCAGCAAGATGCACAATTACCAGGTTGTTCGTGATTTGGTTTCAAGTTATTTAATGTTCCAACACCCATCCCTTCACTAGTGTACATATCCACCATCAACATCCCTAGTTCCACCCTCACACCTCCACTGCCTCCGTAGCAGGCACTTGTCTTGTCTCTCTCTCTCTCCCTCCCTCCCTCTCTCTCTCTCTCTCTCTCTCTCTCTCTCTCTCTCTCTCTCTCTCTCTCTCTCTCTTTCCCCCCCCTCTCCTCTTATTCTCTTTGGGCAGTATGGTTTGCAATACTGATACTGAAAGTTTATCATGTATATTGGGAAATTATTACTGTTGACCAAATTCAGCTCCTCACAGTTGTAGGACTAAGCTCACTTCTCATGGTTGTAGGACTGAGATCACTGCTTTTTTATTGGCTGTCAGCCAGAAATTGCTTTCAGATACTAGAAATAAACTGTATTTTCTGACTTATAGCCCCATTCACTAACTTTCATGCCAACAACAGGGTATCAAATATATTTCATGCTTCAAATCAGAGTGTTTGATTTCCATTCTCTTCCTAACATGAGAAACTCTACTTTTGAAGAGCTTGTGTAATGACTATTGAATATTCATATGAACATATGAATATTCAATAGTTATTATTAATTATGTCATTTTATATAACAAATTATGGCCAAACAATTTATCATATGTTAATTACCAAAGATTAGGAAAGAAGATTTTGGGGATCTTTTTTATTATTATTCCCCATCCTCTTGGTAATTAGCAGGAGGGTGGGGAATAATACTACCTTGGCACTGAAATAGATTTTTCCTGGAGAATAGGCTCAGAATTGCTTCTTCAAGACTCCTCATTGTCTAGGGCATGAAATAAACCATTTAGTGTGAAAGAAAAGCTTTTATGACTGATTCTTAAATATATATCTGGCCTCATCTCTCAGATTTCTCTCTTTGGATCTCTATGCAACATGGAGTTTCAGGCCATTAGCAAAAAAAAAATTTTGAAAGATACATTTGAAATCCAGAACCACATTTCTAGTAAAATATGTATGTGTAAAAATTCTGAAAGGATCTATTTATTTTTTTCAATTAAATTATAAGTTTTGGTTAAGTTATTCCTAAGAATGACTTCAAAGGACTGTTTGCTTCAAATGCAATGAATGGTCTTACTGACTTGGTAACTTCATTCAGGAACTTGATAGTATATTGAATAATCGAGTGTTTTAGAGAGTAAGAACAATGACACACAGTTGTTTCTCCAGGCTTTGGAGTCAGACAAAAAAAATTGAACCCCAGATATGCTTCTAAATGAGTGATAAATCATGAACAAACCATGAAACTGTTTCAATTTCAGCCTTTATAAAGAACCTCCCCAATGACAGCTATGGGGCCTGTCAACTCTTTCACTTGTTAGAAAAATTGTAGATTCATAAGAATGAAGACTTCAAATGAACATATGAACGGGAAGATGATACTATGATTGTATATTTTTAGTTCATAACCAACACTTAAGCTTTTCTAGTGTAAAATTAAAGGAATAAATTCATTTAAAGTAATAATGCATTGATCTTTGTTGTATAAATTTATAGAACAATTGCTGCTATAGAACACATAAGATTTTGGAAGTTTATGAGACATAAGACTCAAATATGTAGAGAGTGCATGGTTAAATCTCTAGAAGTGAATTATAAGATATTTTGTATGTCTTAACTTTATATTAACATAAAAATCTTAAGAGTATCTCCCTACATATAAGAACAAACAAACCTATAGTTCTCCCTAAATATATATAAATAGTTTGTAAATAAGCCACACATTTGTTTCTAGAATCAGGGAGAAAGAAGTATAAATACAAATTTTTAAGATGAGTTAAATATAAGCATTCTGTTGTGAAAAACAATAAGCAAATAGAGCCCTTATAACTTGGAGTTCAGAATCAGAAAGGAGAATGTGAAAAAAAAGTGGAGTCCTTCTTTTCTTTTATAAGACAAAGGAGATTTGTGAGGAAACTTCACATTTGTAGCCTTAGAAGGGCAGGAAGTTGATATTTTCCAGAGTCAAACTAGTGAACTTAGTAAGATAGTAAATTTGTGTCAGACCATAAATAGAATGTGTTACTTAGAGTGATACCAAGATTGATGTGTTAAAATTGACTGCCACATGTAGAGAAATGGAGTCTAAAACTTGAAGATGTTTTAAAAAACAGAAGAGCTACAACTATTCATTATTCAGTATGAACAAGCAGTACAGAAAGACAGAAAAAACAGTTGCATTAAAGTTTGAAATATATTTTATCTTTTTTAATTTACTTTATTGACTATTTGAAGAAATAAATAAATATTTAGAGAGATTGCATTCTGGTTAAATGATTGACATCAAAACTAAAAACCTTTTGGGCGAAATTTTGCTTCTGCATCCTCAGTGTTACTATGTGCAAAATAAAATAAAAATAAAACAGAAATATCATTTCATAAGGTGGTGAAAGAGTAGAAACAGATTTGATGACTAGAAAGTCTGTGCCCAAGAGCATTAATTTTTATATATTTAAATATTACTCCTGCAGTCAGACATTATTGCAATTTGAATAAAACTTAAGTCCTTTTGCAAATGTTCACATTTATTTCAAAACAGTTACTAACCAGAACTCCTAGAATAAGTGAAGTGAGTACTGGAGAAATAGAGTTCTGTAACTTCCATCACAGAACTGTGCAGTCATGATAGCTGAGAACCGCTTGGGTTCAACGTTGAGTGTACTAGCGATTGATTTACAGGAAAAGTGAGAGCAAAATAAAGAATCACAAGACATAAGCTTAATAAATTAATAAGTGAAAGAGAGAAAGGAGAGCTAATCAGCTTAAGTACTAAATGGAAAGAAGAAAATGTCAGCCACCAATTTCCTTCAAACTGTGTTTCTATCTGTAAAAATTGTAATGACGGGGCCGGAGCAATAGCCCAGAGAGTAGGACGTTTGCCTTGCACGAGGCCAACCCGGGTTCCCTGGCATCCCATATGATCCCCCAAGTACCGCCAGGAGTAATTCCTGAGTGCAGAGCCAGGAGTAACCCCTGAGCAACGCTGGCTGTGACCCAAAAAGCAAAAAAAAAATTGTAATGAAGTACTCATTGAAGGGAAATGAAGTATATGAAAATCCACAATCCACTTCCTTTTTCAGTTTTAATCTTCAAGTTTCTTATAATCAACTTCATGTGTGTTTTGAAGTTGATTTTAAAATGTAGCATCTTTCAATAAATATACTGAAAAATGTCAATAATCATCTGTGCTTGATTCCTCCTGCAAAAACAGTCTATCAGAATAGCAACAGCAAGGAAGTAGGGATGAAACGATAATATATCAGGAGAGCACTTGCCTGCAGGAGGAAGACCTGGGTTTGATGTAGTCCCCTGCGCGCTGCCAAGAGTGATCCCTGAGTGTAGAGACAGAAATACACCCTGAGCACTGCAGGGTGTGATCCCAACCCCAAAACCCAGAAAAAAAAATGAAAAAGCATTGAACACAGCTTAGTTTTGTTATTTTAAGTTTTACCACATGCAAAGTTTTAATACACTAGATTAAGATTTGGGTATGTAGGAAACAAACAATTTTTTATTGTCAATTTTACTAATTTACTTATCTTGCAGCACAATTCTATTAAAATTTAATCTTATTGTTTATTGTTTTAATTGGGAGTCAAATAGCTCATGTGAGCAATATGAGTTATTGATACAATCACTGAACAAATGTTTTCCTGAGCCTAATTAATAACAAGACAGACAAGGAGCATCCATATATAATCATTGATGTGCTGGTGTAATTTAATGAAAGATCACATAAAGGGTTGATTCTTCTAAATATCTGCTGAAATAACATATTGATTCATTTTTAAAGTAACTTGATAAAGAAAATAAAATTGTTCATAATTATTCATTCTCTAGTGAAAATCACATAAAATAGCCTCCAATAGGTCAAAACAAATTTTAATTTACACTATTTGATAAATACCCTGGTAATAATTTTGAATGGTACAATTGACTGGCAGACCTCAGAAGCCAATTCTTTTGAAGAGCAGGGCAAATTATTGAAGACATTTTTATCCTTTCCCTACTTGGATATTGATTCATTTCTATACAACAGGGGAAGAAAGAAAATTGTAATTATAGCAGTGCTGTTCATTCTATTATAAGTAGAGGAGTACCAACATTTCTATTATTAACCCCTATTGCCACTGGTTTATAATCCCAGCAGTAAACTTGGCATGGAAGATACCTCCTTAGGAGTCCTTTTTTCATGATGTTTCATAAGCTATTTGTCTATTTATGAATTATAAAATTGCCACAAATGATGTACACTTAAAATAGGCTTTTGATTTTCAATCATTGCACAAAGGTTTAATGTTTTTAAATGAATGCACTGGCTTCAATATCTTTTAAATTTCATTTAGCATTTTCAGTTTGTCCATTTCATTTTCTAAATCCTCCAATTCAAGGCTAAATTTTAATATAAATTAATAAATACTGGTCTCAAGCAATTGGCTCACTTCCCCCACCGTAACAATTGGTGCAGATTGCTAGGTGGAAAAGTCAGCAGCGGTGATTGGTATCAATTGCCAGGGTGCCTGAAATAGCACCATTAGCTGTGTGGCAGCTGACTCGCCTATCAGGTATGGCAGGCACCGAGAGTAGTTAGCATGTATTTTGAAACTTTCATTTCCCTTGGTGTACCAGATACCATAGAAGTGTTTCTAAGCTAAGAGTGTTGCATCATGAAATAATTATGACCTCTATGTGCATATGTGAAGATGCAAAATGTCTGATCATATACAGTATTTATGTATTAAATATAATACATATATATAATACATAAAAATCAAAATAAATATCATTTACCCTCAGCTTTCCAACTAGAGGCAGAACTTGACCAATGTTCACTTTTAACTTCCTTACAACTTTCTCTTTTTTGGCATTTCCTCCTTACTCCAGTAGCCTAATTTTCAGAAATCATTTTCATAAGATTTAGCTGGTAGGCCTTGCATGTGGCCAACCCAGGTTTGATTCCCAGCATCCCGTATGGTCCCCTGAGCACCGACAGGAGTTATTCCTGAGTGCAGAGCCAGGAGTAACCTCTGACCCAAAAAGAAAAAAAAAATCTAAGTCTTGCCTACATTGATCCTGTTCAGCTTATGTCATTGCATGACTCCCATTACCATCGGGAGCAACCGTCAAGCATAGAGTCAGGAGTAGCCCTTAAACGTTATCAGGTTTGTCCTAGAAACAGGACAATTTGCTAATTTATTCTATTTATTTATTTATTTATTTATTTTTGTGGCCAATCTGAGGAGGGCCGATCGGAGAGCTCGGCAACCTACCAAGAATATCCCACTGGCACGGCAGACCTGGCAAGCTCCCTGTGGAGTATTCGATATGTCAAAAACAGTAACAATAACAGGTCTCATTCCCCTGATCCTGAAAGAGCCTCCAATCATTGGGAAAAACGAGTAAGGAGAGGCTGCTAAAATCTCAGGGCTGGGACAAATGGAGACATTACTGGTGCCCGCTGGAGTAAATCAATGAACAACGGGATAACAGTGATACAGTGATATAGTGAAGATTCTTTTTATATTAATCTGTAAACAATATTGATAGTTTTCCTTTTTCCAATGTTTAAATAACTGCAATGATGCTTAATTAACCATCAAATTTAATAAATGAATAATTCATCAATGCATTGTCATTTAAGTATTTTGTGATTAATCCATCTACTTTGTCACAAATAGTTCTAGCTCATTTCTACTACAGTATAAAATTTCATTTTTAGCCCATTATAGGTCATTTACCCGTTGTACTAACAATTTACTCCTTATCCCAACTTTAGGATGCTTCAACTTTTTTTCTTAACAGAAGTTGATTTTACTAGTATATTTTAGAGTCTAATTAGTAGCTAAACTTTCTTTAAAAAATTGCATGACTATAAAAATGATGCCTTTCACAACTAGAAGTTTTGAGCATAATTTTTACCTAAATTGCCTTAGCCTAACAAGCTTCTAAATTATAAAACCTAACAGATTTGCAATGCAAGCAAGTTTAAATTTCTTGCTCTAAAGTAATTTGTTTTTAAAGTAGGAGAAATGCCTCCAGCATTTGTCTTGAAACTCTATGACTACGGATGCATTGTTCCTAGGGACCAATAGGGACAATATTACAAAAGAAATACTTCTTTGCAGCCAGTTTCTGTTTAGCATTTTGTTTTCATTTTTTTCATTTTTCTCCCCTTTTGTACTAAAACACAGTGATATATGTGATATATAGTGATATATGGATTTCCTAGTATACATGTTTCCCACCTCCACCTACACCACTTCTGTGACCTCATCCCCCCACTACTTGCCCTACATTCCCTCTTATTCCCCAAACTGATTCCTCGATTGCTACATTTTTAAGTTTAATCATTGTAATTTGGGTCCCCTGCTGGTTTGGATCTATACAGATACTTTGCTTCAACACCAGACAGAGGCCTAAGGCCCCTGATCCTCTCCCCTGTTTTACTACTGATTCTCTTTTTCTTTCTTTCTCTCTCTTTTTCTTCCTTGCATTTATGGGACACAGCAAATGGTGCTCACGGGCTTACTCCTGGACATGCTTGGGGAACCATGTGGGGAGTCTCTCCCTCTCCTCCCTTGCTCCCTCTCTCTCTCTCCTTCCTTCTTTCCTGTTTATCTTTCTTCTTTTTAAACAATTCCTCTTATGCCACTCCTTTCTTTAAGTCTTTCTAGTGCTTGTTCCTCTTGCTCATGAATCCTTCATTTTTATTATTTTATTTTTAAAAATTTTATTAAAACACCATGATTTACAAAGTTATTCAAAGTTGAGGTTTAGACTGATAATTCCACCTTCAGTGTAGACTTTCCTCCACCAGTGTTCCAAGGTTCCCTCCCATATCTCCTCTCCATCTCCCACCATCCCCAAACCTGTCCACTTGACAGGCACCTTTCTAAAGTTCAGTTGTTAAAATTTGGGTCTCATGATTTCTGTGTTGTTGACTCTGTGATTTGGATATTTGTCTTTATCATCCTTAATATGACCAATGTTCCTGAATTCCCTCGACCTGCCCCTATACTTTTCTCAGCAGTCTTTTCTCCCCTTACCTTCCAATCTATTTTTTTCCTCCAGAATTCCTACACTCTGGAGATTGGGTTACCTGGGCATCCCCTCTTTACACCATTACATCTAAATACCACATATAAGTGCTATCATCTGTGTCTATCCTTCTTCTCACTTCATTTAACATGTTTTCTTTCTGTCTATGATGCCACAAATTACATGATTTTATCATCCCTTAGAACTGTACACCACATGTTTTTGTTCCACTAATCTGTCATTGGACAAATAGGTTGATTCCAAATCTTAGCGATTGTACTTAGTGCTACAATAAATAATGGTGGCCATAAGGGCATATGCTCTTTTGAATGTATTTTTATTCGTCCTTAATGAGATACCTAAAAGTGGTATTGTTGGGTCATATGGGAGATTAATTCTGAGTTTACTAAGAATCCTCCATTCTGCTTTCCAAGGGGGTTGTATCAGAAAACATTCCCACCAGTTGGATGAGAGGTCCTTTCCACCACATCCCTAACAACAGAGATTGTTCCCAGTATTTTTGATATGTGACATTCTCACTGATATAAGGTGATATCTGAGCGTTGTCATGATTTGAATTTACCTAATAATAAGTGATAATGAGCAGTTTTTCATCTGACTGTTGGCCATTCGTTGGTCTTCCTCAGAGAAATGTCTGTTTCCTCTCTTAAGAAAGGATGTTCTTAAGAAATAGCATTCTTCTTTATTTTGTCCCTTTTTATTTCCAAGGTGCTAGTTTTTCTACTACTTCTTCATAAGAAAACATTTGAATGTCAATGCAAGCATATCTGCTTCATAGTGGCATGTCAGTTGTTTAGATGAATAATATAACTGAAGCAAGTGACTCACTATGAATCTCAAGTATTGTTGCTGTTAAATGGAGATAGCAATACCTGTTCTATTTAGAGAATGGTCTTGTGCATATCATATAGCTTCATTCTTAAGTGAATGATAGCTACACGGTAGAGATCTGCATTGCCCTTGGGAGTCGTGTGAGAGTGTTGCTGCTGACACTGCAGAATTCAAAGCAGGATGATCATGAGGTGGATGACAAAGAGTGTTGGAATATGGTTTATTATGAGATATCATGGACTCAGTCAGGCTATCCAGAACCAATAAAAGGGTGATAAAACAAATCATTTAACAATGGGTACAACTGCTCCTGGTAAATGGGCAGCCCAATGCTCTAAATATGGGAAGTGCTCCTACTACTCAAGACCCCAGAACTTTCTGCTACAAGTATTTTGAGAACACCTTTCCTAATGTACACTGCCTTTCTGTTCTCACAAGGCTTCTTTCTTGAAGAATACTGATACTTGGAAGTCTTGTGTGGTCCAACCTTCCCAGTAACTGATTTGGAAAGATTTATGGTATTCCTAATTCCATAACTTTAGAGTTATATATGAATTTTTCTCAAATATTTGCGTCGGCAGATGGTTGCCAGATGATGAGTTCTCAAAAACTAAATCTTTACTGTTTTATCTTTGCATTCCTTTTGGTCCTTAGCACAATATCTTTAAATAACCTGCAACTGAAGTGATTGACTGAAATAATAAGTAAAAGAACAAGTGCAATAAATCATGAAAATGGTAATAAAGACATACTAAAGGAGAGCAAATGGATGAACAAATCTTAGGATTGCTAATATCAACATTTAAATAAAAGTATCCTAAATTATTTTATTGAAAGATTTAATAGCATATCAGCAGAATTAAACCAAAAGACTAAGTTGCAGTTACTTGGGCCAGAGAATTGGTCCAGTGGTTAAGGTCCTTGCTTGCATGAGCCCAGCCCAGCTGAGACTCTGATCTGAAACCACATATGGTTTATGAGCATAATCAGGAGTGATCCGTGAGCACAGATCCAGGAATAACTTCTGAGTTCCATTTGGTATGGCTCTAAATTCTCTTAGAGGAAATAAGCAAAACAAACAAATTATATCTTTTAAATGAAATGAAAATAAAAAATTAAATCAACCATGACCATTATATTTATTCCTAAAAGGTGTGCTGCCAGTGCGGTTTATCCTTTAGATTAAAAATTAAAATGGACATGGACTGTAATAAATAGTTTGGAGTCAAAATAATTATTCAGATGTTTTTAACGAACATTTTGTAACAAAATCATATATTCTCTTCTTTTGAACCTGTAATATAAGAAGGTAGCCCTCGTAGAGGCAAGATCAATAATTACTTAATTTCTAGGTTCCAAAATGGCTAGTCATCAAATCAGTGACTAAAGACAATAGTGTCTGAAGGTCCAAATCAGTTCCACAACCTTCTGACTGGAACCCTTAAGTCAATCCAACATCCCCACAGTACATGCAGTATCACAGGCAAATGCAAAGCTGGCCCTGAATCTATTCACAGGACAGAGGCCAAAACCCCTCATGAACTCGCTGAAAGAGTAGCCCATATTTCTGTATCTGACAAACTTGCAGAGGAGCTGCCAAGCTTGATTGCAGATGTGAAGCTGAAGGACACAGAAACGAAGGACAAGAGCAAAGAAACAGTGAGAAACAGAACGGAAACGGAAGGGAAATGGAAGACTCAGAGTGCCAGCCGTGAGTCCTTGGAGGATACATGCTGGAGGAGAGGGGTATATTCAGGTGAGCAGCAGAGCAACCTGCTTTTGGCCTCAACCAATCGATTTGGCTCTAAATGGCAAGAACATGGTAAGAAATCATGAAATAAGGAAGATAAAAAATATTTATTTGTTTTTTTGGAATCTGGAGCTAGTGCTTTGAGCATTGATGTATGACACCATGATTTGAGATATTCCACAAGATCATTGTCACTTTCTTGTATGTGCCTTTCGATGTTCAAAATTTCTGATACAACATGAGCCCTGACACATAAAGGCATTCCTTTTCACATGACAAGGAAGGCTGAAGAAGGGGCATTTACCTCGCCTTACATTTCACTGCTTGCAAAATGGGCAAGTGAGCATGTAACACTGTGTAAGTTGCCAGAGAAACAAGTTCTAATCTCAGCTACCACGTGCCTCTTAGGAAGAAGGAGAAGAGATATGGCCAAAGATAGTGAACAGTCTCTCCTATGCCAGCTAATGTCATGGGTCAAGTAAATTTATCCCCATACTCACAAAAGAGCATGATAAAGAGAAATATGATGGCTTCATGATTAATATAGAAACATGGCAATGAACTTCTCTGTTTCCTTATCCCTAAAAGCACCTTTGAATCCTCAGAAAACCATTATTAAATTTTTAAAATATAAAACTGTACTATAGCAGCGTTAGGATTGTGGTGGTGAGGAGCAATTCTGTTGACCATATAAAAATTTTTGAGTTTCGAAGTTTGGAAATTCAAAGGCTAAGGGGCCTTAAGAGCAGATTTGGCATCCTTTAAATTTCTATGTTGCACTCTCAGCACTGTCATGAAGATTTATTACTACCTTGGTCATTTAAAAGCAACAGAAGTCAAATTCACATGACTCCAGAGGCCAGAAATTAAAAAAAAAATTGTCAGAGGACTTGCCCTCCCTCTCCCAGCCACCATCATCGCCACCAGCAACACCATGTTCATTCATCCCTTGACTCCTGCCAGTTGCCTTCGTTTTGTGGAATCTTCAGCTTGAGGCTGCATGACTCCAGCTTCTGCCCCGGTGCCTTGCAGCCCTTTCTGCTTTTGCTGGTGTCTCTCTGACTGAGGATACTGGTCATTGGATTTAGGGCCCACCTAAATCATTTTGACTTCATTACATCTACAAAGACCATTTTTCCAAATAAGGTCACATGCACAGCTTCCAGGGGTTAGGATATAGATGTATCTTTGGGGAAGGGCCATGTTTTGTTTGATTCACTACACACTCTGGCTGTTTTTACTACCATGTCTTATTTTTCCAGATTCGGTCACTATTATTTCACGTCGTTTAATCAATCTTACTTTCTTTAGAAGCAACTAAAATATACTTGTAATATACTAGATCTTTCCATATGTCTGAAAAATATAAATGCTGAAGAAGTTGACCCTGAGCCTAGTGTTAATAATTTAATGTCCTCTGTTCTCAACTTATTTCCTTCATTTGCTAACAAGATACCTCATTGTAATTTGTCTTCCTTTCTTAAAACTTGAAGGTTATGCTAGAACAGGTACATATTAACCCATAATCAAATACTTGAAACTTACCACAAATAATCTTAGAAAACAGTGTCAGAGAGTCTGATTGAATGCAGGCAGTGTGAGGCATTGGGAAAAATGAAGAGGAAAATAAAATTACTAAACAAGACATCATAAAAGAAATATGATGGGATTCTATTCTTCTAAATTCATAGTATTTCTTGAAATGGATTTCTTCTATGTCACAGTAAATGCTCCATGTGGAAATAGCAATCTTTTTCTAGCCCATATTTTTCTGAAAATATTATATATTTCAGAAGTTTTCCCCCCATTCTTTCTCCCTTTTTTATCCCCCATTTTATGTTCTGTCTGTTCTTTATGTATTAAAAAAATTAAAGATGAGTAACTGAAAATATCTGACATGCCATTTCATTGGTAAAGACGCATATGGCACCTGGTCTGGACAAGGTGGACCTGAACACCTGAAGAATCTGCCGCCAGTACTCATCAATACACTGGCTCAGTTCTTCACACGCTACCTGTCTGAATTCAAGGTTCCATCTCACTGGAAAACGAGCAGGACCGTTCTGTTGTACAAGAAGAAAGATATCCACAACATCGGCAACTATCGCCCAACTTGCCTGCTGTCTGTTGTCTACAAGTTGTTCACTCGTGTCATACTGAATAGAATAGCAGAACACTAGACAAAGAACAATGATTCAAGCAAGGTGGGTTCCAAAGGGGATTCAGCATGATAGACCATATCCACACAGTGACCAAACTCACTGAAGTTTCGCGAGAGTTCAAGATGCCGCTCTGTCTAATGTTCATTGATTTAAAGAAGGCCTTTGATTCTGTTGAGACTGAAGCGGTCATCAAAGCCCTAGCCAAATAGGGCGTTCAAACTCAGTATCTCAAAATCCTCCTTGAGCTATATTGTGGATTCACCACCAGGATCTCACCATTCTACAACGAAGTGATCATTGATGTAAAAAGAGGGGTGAGGCAGGGTGATACCATTTCACCGAAACTCTTCAGTGCCACCCGCGAGAACATCATTCGACGACTGGAATGGGAAAGAATGGGAGTGAAGATAGACAATTGGCAATTACACCACCTCTGCTTCGCTGATGACATCGTTCTCATAACACCAAACATTAGTCAAGCAGCACAAATGCTGACCAACTTCGACCACGAGTGTGGAAAGGTCGGATTGCAGCTGAATCTCAACAAGATGATGCTCATGAAAAATGAACTAGTCCCTGAATCTCCATTTGCTCTCAATGGAATGAACATCTCCAAATGCAGCAGCTATGTGTATCTGGGTCAAGAAATCAACATGAGGAATGGCTTGGTGCCAGAACTACGCAGGAGAAAGAGAGCAGCGTGGAATGCCTTCAAGAGCGTCAAAGAAGTGGTTAAGAGGATGAAGAACCTCTGACTCCAGACACATCTTTTCGATTCCAACATTCTTCCTGCACTAACATACACCTACCTCAGAGACCTGGGCTCTACGAAAACAGGATGAGAATGCTATTCAGGTATTCCAAAGAGGGATCGAAAGACATATGCTGGGAGTATCACATCTCACTCAAGTGAGAGAAGGAATCCGTAGTCCTGACCTTCGTTGACAGTCAAGACTCAGGGACACTGTCTCGTTTGCGAAGGCATCAAAAATCAGATGGGCCGGTCATGTAATGCAATTCAGAGATTACCACTGGATTAGAGCTGTTACTGACTGGATTCCACGGGACATCAGAAGACCTTGTGGCTGTCCACCAACTAGATGGTCAGATTTCTTCATCAAATCCCTGAATGAACGATTTGAGGCTCTTCCTTTTCCTGGAGCAAGCAGATATCATTGGGCTGCACTAGCATGCAACAGGGACAAATGGCGACGTTACTGGTGCCCACTTGAGAAAATTGAAGATCAACGGGATGACAAATGACAAGTGAAGTGAACTAAAAATATAATATAAATATAACTAAACAAATATAATGCTGGGTCTCATTCCCCTAACCCTGAAAGAGCCTCCAATGTGGCATCATTGGAAGGACGAGTAAACAGAGGCTTCTAAAATCTCAGGGCTAGGACAAATGGAGATGTTACTGAGACCGCTCGAAAAATCCAATGATCAATAGGATGATAATGATGATGATGAGCTAAAAATATACCTATATCTGTATCTACATAAATATGTGTGTACATTCATATATACATATATATATACATACAAATAAGAAGTAAGACAATATTAAGGACCTCAAAGAGGCTTAAAAATACTTGACTGACATATTGATTAACTGGTGAGCTCATTTTGATCATTTAGGTATGTATGATAAAATAGCTTTGATGAGGTCAAAAGAGCAGAGTCAAAATCTATTTTTTAACTGATTACTTATAGCCAATCCCTGTATCTGAAAATGCACTTATTTAAAAAAGGCATGAATACAATTACTTCTGGACTTGAACTTACTAATTTCTCAACGCATAACTAACTTGTTTTAAGTTTTTATGTAAGATAATTTTGGCAAAAGAATACTTAAAAATAATTATGATATATACTTTTGGGTTTTCTACATGAAAGTAACACATGAAAAAGTCAGTGGTATAAAAATTCTAGTGAGATGAGATATTTGTCTCATAAAAAATTCATATGTTTTGTCATAATACACAAATTCAGTTGTGTATATATACTCAAATTAGCTTTTAAAAGGAAAGAAAGTTGGCATATTGTAACGCTTTAAATAATTAAAAATAAGGAAGATAATGTGTTTTGTTTTCCAAAATTTAATATAATAAAATTTTTACAGCAGGAAGGGCATTTGACTTGCAACCTTGGTTTGATCCCCAGCACCACTTATGGTCTCCTGAGAAACATCAGAAGTGATGTCTTAGCACAGAGCTAGGAGATAGCTCTGAAAACAGCCGGATATGTCCCCAAAACCAAAAATAAAAATAGGACTTAAAATCTAATTAGAGTTTCAAATGTAACTGGGTCAGGTGCCATTTGACTACTTTCTGCTTTTTCTCACCTTTTTAAAAAACGTAGAACATCACAGACATGAGATAAAATAGGTCTACTTTAGATTTATATGTATATTAATCCACACAAATACCCTCCTTGTATCTTAGCAATCCATGAGACTTTCCATTAGCTACGTAGCTGTAGTAATTACGACTATGAAATTTATCATACACATGGTATTATCTAACAACTTTCTTCATTGCCAAAAACAGAACATGGAACCAATAGTTTAAATGAATGTACTTGTCAAGGTATTTAATAAAAAACAATAGAATCTATCCCTGACTAGTTTAAGCAGGAACGTATTTATTGAAGTATCGTGGATATGAAGCTATAAGTGAAAAAACTGAAGAACCAAAAATTGGTAGTTGCTTTCACTGCTATGAATGGCTAATGGATTTTACTAACACTGTTACTATTGTTGTCTCCAGAATCAATTCTCTAATGGCTCTATTTTGGCTCACTAATTCTTCACTAAAAATTCAGTATTAGAGGCACCTTATTTGCTGAGTCTGTGCCAAAATGTGCAAGGGAAGTTGGGAAAAATAAGAATCAACACTGTCAGTTTATGAAGATAAAAATGGGCAAATAATCTGACACTGTCACTGTCATCCAGTTGTTCATCGATTTGCTCAGGTGGGCACCAGTAATGTCTCCATTGTGAGACTTGTTACTGTTTTTGGCATATCAAATACGCCATGGGTAGCTTGCCAGGCTCTGCCGTGCGGGCGAGATACTCTCGGTAGCTTGCCAGACTCTCCAAGAAGGATAGAGGAATCAAACCTAGGTCATCCGCATGCAAGGCAAACGCCCTACCCGTTGTACTATCACTGCAGCCCAATCTGACACAAAAGTAGAAAAGAGTTAGGTCATTTGAGAAGCACAAAAGATACAACAATCCAAAACAGAAAGAGTTCATGTCAAAGTAAGCAGTAAAGTAGGCTTAGACATAATATTTTAACACCATGGAAAGAATTTCAACAAACAAAGATGGAGGAAGAAGGTACCCAAACATAGTGGGCTTAGACAAGGGATGTGTATTTGATTTTGTGCTTCTATCCAATGCAACTGCCTTTATTATTTGTCCCTATCACTCATGAGAAATATGAAAAATGCATCTGTACAAAATGAGTCCTGAGATGTTCAGGGTCTTCTGGTGCCAATCTATTTCAAACATTATTTATCAAATTTCTAAGGCATGGCTTATTCTGACATTGAAGAAGGGAGTCACTTTAGTTAATGTGTCTGGATACCTCCTCTTGGGCCCGTTCACTCAAAGATGAAGTATGGGCACCTTTCACATATAGACATCCTACTGTAAATCATTTTGTATGATAATGCATTTAGCTATGTGGCATACTGCTTAGTATTTTTATTAACTCTTTCTTGTTTACATGATCTCTCACTCTGAATAAGCTGAAAATTTCCTAAAGGCAAGACTAGAATATAGAATTGAATCTATCTTTTGACTCTTATTTTTCTATGCTCCTTTCAATCAACTTAGAGGCTACAGAAGCATGGGTAAATTAGCTTCACTCTGCCTCAATTTTATCATCAACAGTATAGGTAAAATAACACTATTATTATTTTAATAGTATTAGTGTAATACAAAGAGCAGTTATGAAAGTCAACAACCAAGTGGCATGGTAACAGATAATTCTGTGTGTAGATGCAGTTGTTCTATCATTGCCATTACATCATAGTATGTATAAACATTGCAATGTGTCTAATCAGGATACACATCCCTCCCTCCCATATCCACGATTACTGGGTAGCCTTTAACAAGAGGTTGTCAATATATAGAAGGAGTACATGACCAGAATTGTGAGCCAGTTCTGGAAAACTGTAAGGGTTGTCTATATTATCAAAGGCTCAGACTATAGCAGACAAGAGAAATCTGGTTTGGCCTCTGATCATAGTGAGGTTTACAGACATGAGTTGTGTCAGAGAAGGCCCAGTAACAGAAGTGATGTAGTGAAGTCCTAAGGGTCCTGGTGATGATTTCTCATTATCTTTCACAGGAGATCTCATGCCTTTCCTGTACCTAACACCATACTGAAAGAGGTTGCTATGGGGTATTGTAACCTTCATTCTATGACTCTTTCCATATTGATAGCAGGAATCTATCATCCCTTTACTCTGGGCTTGCAGAGATGTCTCTGACAAATCTCTCTCCATCCACAGCTATGATTGCTTCTTGTGCCCTGAGTCAAGATTTATTGGATAAATATGCTATGAAAAATGAAAGTGTTTTTCTTCATTTTGTGCTTTGACATGAAGAAACTTGTAAACATAAGGTCATTGCCAAGTGTGCCTGCAGGTAAGACAGAAGCAAGTGATGCTAGCAATCTGTCTTCTCCTGTGTGCTTTTTAAGAACTCAGAGTTGAAAGCTTTGCTTTCTGTCAGTTCTCTCTAGTTTAGGGTTGGGTCTTGATAGTGTCTTCTCACATTATCAGATATTGGGACAAAGGTATTAAGGTGAATTTAAGTAGAGTAAATTTGTATACAAATTACTCTGTCACTGTTACTGTCATCCCGTTGCTCATTGATTTGATCGAGCAGGCACCAGTAACGTCTCTCATTGAGAAATTTATTGTTACTGTTTTTGGCATATCCAATACGCCACGGGTAGCTTGCCAGGCTCTGCCTAGCGGGTTTGATACTCTCGATAGCTTGCTGGGATCTCCAAGAGGGGCGGAAGAATAGAACTCGGGTTGACTGCGTGAAAGGCGAACGCCCAACCGCTGTGCTATCGCTCCAGCCCACAAATTACTCTAGATGGAGTAATTTACAATACAATTTACAAGACGGAGGCAAGATGGCACTGATGCCCCACCCTACCCTCAAACCCTCACGCTCTCTTGAACCCAGCTCACCATGTCACCTTACACAACATGTGGCTCAGCACGCCAGGCATGGAACTCGATGCATGATTCCTGCTGAACATCACCAGTTGTTTTGCAAGATTCAAACAGAATGGCATTGGTGAGGCATGGAGAAACCACAGCTGTGGCCGCAGTGTCGCCACCTGCCCTGGTTCGGCCAAGTCACAGCGCCATCAGACATAGAACTGTGGCAGCAGTGTGCATAGTGGCTCATCCACTGTGGGTGCTGTCAGCCAACCACCAGGTCACCTGGGACTCGGCGCAGGTGTTCGACCTGGCACAGACCCTCAAAGATACGGTCCTGCTCTGCCAGTTGCTCCACAACCTCCGGGCACACTCCATCAACCTCAGGGAGATCAACCTGAGGCCCAGGTGCTGCCCAGAGACACAGGCAGGTGCATGTTTGTCGGTATGCAGATGGTTATAACATGCCAGTTGACCAAAACCCTACATTCGGTAGACTGGGACCATCTGTACTGGTGATTAGAGGCCGCTCCAAAAGCCTCTATCGCTCTTGGAGAGCCCAGCAAGCTGCCAAGAATATCCCACCTGCGAGGCAGAGCCTGGCAAGCTACCTATGGCATATTTGATATGCCAAAAACAGTAACAATGATGGTCCTCATTCTCCTGATGCTGAAAGAATCCCCGGTACGCCATCAAGCTACACTAGCATGCGACTGGGATAAATGGAGACATTACTGGCACCCACTCGAGAAAATCTATGAGCAACGAGAGGACAGTGACAGTGATACAGTGAAATTTGTATACAAAAAGGCTCAACTGAAAAATCAAATATTGAGAAGGTACAGGAGACAGTGCAAATTTCCATGAACTTTTGTTGTATTTCTTTAAAGCACTTTTGGGTACTCTTCAACGGAATATTTCCAACTACAGAGAATATGCTAAGTAAAATAGTTTGAGCAAACAGTGAAGGTATCATCTGAAGGAAATAGTAACCCTAGAGTTAGGTCTGGTCATGGAGTCAGCAGCTTAAGCATGTCACCACTCTCTGCCATCTTGGTTTCCCAATTATCCTTGAGCCAATAGTAAGAGCAATCACACAGGAATATTATACATTGGTAGAAAGTTTTCAAGGGAGAAAGGCATCTGTGGTTTTCTTTTATTGGAGTGAAGTACTTTCTGACATGTTCCTCTGCTCTTCCCTTCAATCTCACTAAAAAGTGTTCCCATTCCCCATTTCTCAGCCAATGTTGGCAAATAGAGTAGGATAATCCTAAACCTCAAATCCTAAACTCATTTGACCTTCCTTTTCTTCAGTGGTGGAATTAGAATGACCTGAAGTGTATGGCTCAAATTGAAATAAGTATTTGAAAACAAATTCAAAACTTCTCTTAGGAAAGATGAGTAGAAGGTGATCTATAAACAATCCAGGGTGTTTCATATATACTTTATAAAATCTTGTTCAAAAAATGGAATGTTACAATTTTAAAAATAAAATTCCAGGAGAAAAACTTCAGATTCATTATATTCAATAACTGGATCCACATTTGAAATAGAACAGGAAGTGAGATGGTTGACAGGGAAATGTGGGATTATGAATGTTACATAGGTTTGGGGAATTGGCTATGCACATGGCCAGTTGGTTCTGCTGAATCAGGTAGGTATGAAGTCTCTGCAATCATTTCATACGAATATTCTCTTTGCTCTGCCATGTTCTAGAAAATTCTGTGGGGTTTTACTTATTTAAGATTCATGCTAACAGCCAACATAGCACATTTCCATAAACTTTCAGTCGTGTAAAGTTTCACTGACTTTGGAGTGTAAGATGTTATAGTCTACACTAGACTGTTCATTGTGTTTTAGTTTCTGGAAACAGTTTTCAACTGAGAAATTCTAATCCTTTAAAATGAAAAAAAAAAGACTGAAACTAAGTAATTTTTTTCCCCTCCAGCAAGTCATATGTTTTTCACCAAGAAAAAATAAGCATTATAGGCAGGTGTCTGAAAGTGAAAGGAAATCCAAACGAATTACATTTTTAAACAGTCTTAATCCTCTTTGGTCAGGAGCAAAGTTTCCCAAAAATCTAAAAAAGCTGACTTCTGGTGCTTGTCATCATGTTACAACAGAATATTCGACCACACCTTGACTTGTTCTATGAGTAGGATCCAAGAAAGATTAAGACCTTTCTGAAGAAGGTATAAAGAATGTAAAAGAAATAAAATCAAAACCAAGAGGGTATATTTTCTTTCAGTGAGTGTTTTCTTAGAAAGCAAAGAAAAGCAAGAAGTCAGGAAGGTTTCTAGGGGGTAGTAATCAATAGAGCCTCAGAAAATATAGTCTAAAAGTTTAAGTAAACTTTAAAGTGGTTAATAAGCAAAGAAAAAGTTAAAAAAATGGAACAGTTCAATGGGGGCACAGAAAGATGAAGGTAGAAGTTATAGAAAAAAGGAAAGGAAAAAACAAGCTTTTCTTTTTCAAGCAAAATTCCTACAGGAAAACAACTCGTTTAGCAAATATTGTTGATGACTACTCTATATAATGCAAAGCGAGGAGTTGCTTAGGGAGAGTTACATTTATTGTTTAAGTCAATACATAGTTAAAGCCTAAGAGATAGTACAGAAGGAAGGGTTCTTGGTTTGTATGAGGCCGACCTGGATTCAATCCTCTTCATCCCATCCCTAAGCCTGCCAGGAATTTTCCTTATCACAGAACCAGGAGTACGCCCTTAGCATTGCCAGTTATGATCCCAAAACAAAACAAGCAAAAATGCACAGTAGAATAATCTAAAAGATTGGAAGAGAGAGATTAATTGTATTTGTGGACTATTCTACATATTCAAGGAGGATGAAATGTATGAACTAAACTTTGAAATATCACTGTATCACTGTCATCCCATTGCTCATCGATTTGCTCGAGTGGGCACCAGTAACATCTCCACTGTGAGACATGTTGTTACTGTTTTGTTTTGTTTTGTTTGCATATAGAATATGCCACGGGTAGCTTGCCAGGCTCTGCTCTGCGAGCAAGATACTCTCGGTAGCTTGCCGGGTCCTCTGAGAGGAATCAAACCTGGGTTGGCCACGTGAAAGGCAAACACTGTACCAGCTGTGCTATCGTTGGGTGGGTACAATGTTATCACCACCAAAATGCCAATATCCTTCCACACCCGTGGACATGATCTTTTCATCCCTTTCTTTTGCATTTAGTAGCTTAATTTCTACGATTTGAATCTAAGAATTTAATTTCACTGGACATTGTCTTTTTTCCTTGCTTTCTCTATCTACTGCATACGAAGAAAATTTTATTTTTTGTCCAATGAATAGGTATTGAAGGATTTTAAGATCTGACATCTGAGAAAATTAGCAAAAATAGTTCTGATAACAGTGTGTCGAAGAGAACAACCATACAACAAAGCTGAAATACCTGTTGTTGCTTATATGGAGAATTTTAATAAGAGCAGTTTGTGGAACTGAGATGCATAAAATAGAAATAAAAGATATAAAAATAGGATTATTCTCCTGAACAAATCGAAATGTTAAGGAAGAAAAAATTTGACCCAGCAATACCACTCCTGGGAATATATCCTGGAGAGGCAAAAAGGTATAGTAGAGATGACATCTGCATTTCCATGTTCATTGCCGCTCTGTTCACAATAGCCACAATATGGAAAAAACCAGAATACCCGAAAACAGATGATTGGCTAAAGAAACTCTGGTATATTTACACAATGGAATACTATGTAGCTGTCAGGAAACATGAAGTCATGAAATTTGCATATAAGTGGATCAACATGGAAAGTATCATGCTGAGTGAAATGAGTCAGAAAGAAAGAGACAGACATAGAAAGATCGCACTCATATGTGGAATATAAAGTAGCTGAAAGGTACAAGCTTACAATGTTGTGATTCCTGGCAGACATTTCACTAGACTTAGTTACTAAAATACAGAAATCCAAAACTATGCTGCTGCTAGTGTGGCCTCCGGACCTCATATCTCTTCATTCTCAGCAATGGAAAACAAATTACCAAATGCTTTCTTTTCAGCAGATCGACTTTAGAGGGGAGAAACTCCAAATCAATAATTGTGAATTTTTTTATTGAAATATTGAATGTAATCAAAGTAAAGTGAAATTTACCAGTTACACATGCGGGGTGGGGGGCTGGGGAGGTGGGGGGAAGGGGGGAGGTATATTATGATTCTTGGTGGTGGAATATGTGCACTGGTGAAGGGACGGGTGTTTGAGCATTGTATAACTGAGACTTAAACCTGAAAGCTTTGCAACTTTCCACATGGTGAACTAATAAAAGAAAGAAAAAAAAAGAGTGAGGCAACAAGGGCAAAAAAAAATAATTACTATAGTAATAGGAAACTATGCAAAAGGAATAGGTTGTTTCTAGCTTTGGACAGTACTTTGAGTTTGAAAAGTAGAAGTCTGAGTTTTTGTATTTTTATATGCTTTGCCTTTTCTTTTGGGCCATACCTGGTGATGCTTAGGGTTTACTCATAGCCCCATGTATCTACACTGAAAGATCACTACTGGCAAGGCTTTGGGGACCATATGGGTTGTTGTGGATTGAACCCTGATTTGCTCTGTGCAAGGCAAATGCCTTACCGTTGCTCAGGCCCCAGGAGTCTGAGCTTTTAGAGATGTGGATGTTCAAGACATTTGCTTTAAAGTTTGCTTTAGAGTGTAACAGTATGCAATCAAAAGGGGAACAAGAATAAGGGAAGAGTAAATAGAACAAGAACTGAACCTAGGATAAAAAAATCAATTAGAGGCAGGTGATGATGAAGGCGACATCTTTAAAGACATAGTTTTAATAGGGTTTTGGCACTCATTTTTCTCAGTAAAGCTTCAATCTTAACATTTTATAATGTCTATCATTTAAGTTTTATATTTTCAGTTTCCTCCAGGATGTTGTAAGGATTAGTTGGTTTCACAGGTATACATCTATTTATCTTAATGAGTGCTTTTAATACTGCAATCGTGCTCTATAATTTGATATTATAATCAAGAAAATAAAAACCTAAATATAGACTTAAATGTTATAGGATATCATTGAAACAGATGTTTGGTAATATAAGGAGAATAAATTTTTTTGTTTTAGTCATGCATTTTACATTCTAAAGTGGAAATGTCTTTATTCAAATTTACTTATGTCATTTATAGGTATAGAGAATATTGGTTGGGAAAAGTTAGTATTTCTTGATGCAGCATACTAAGTATCATTCTCATGGTAGTTACTAGGAAGGTGAAATGTGCGTGAGTATCCCAAAACAATAAAAATCTGTGCTTTAAGTCAATTCTTTCAAACTCTTTTTCCTGTTTCTCCCTATTAAAGTCACTGAAGCAAGGTGCGTAAGTGTTCTACACAAGTACCAAGTCTGGAAGTCAAGATGTGAGGTATGTCAAGGCTGGGCTGTGAGACCCAGAAGGATGTACTGCCCCTTTCCATACTTTTTTTTGTGGCCTAGAGATGGATGCAGCATGAGTCTTAATCACTTAACTTCACATTGAAAGTACATTGATCTTTCAAAGGAGAAATTTGGCTTAAATTTAGGATGATCCACTTTATCCAGACATTTTCCTCTAGCATATACAAAACCTAGGAAATTTCCCCCACATATATTTTGGGGGCCAATAGGACTATGGGCCATTTTTTCCAGGTCATCGCTCCAATAGAACCTCCTGACTCTTTATTTCAAGAAGCTGGATGTCTCCATGGTGTATGGGCAATACTGTCCTACCTTAGAAGCACCATGCAGAACTCCTAGTCAGAATAGAGAAGTTCTGTCACTCATTTGTCTTCTCCACAGCCTACAAACAATCCTGATCATCTAGACTAATCCACCATGTGTCTGTACCACTACTCAGTAGGGTAATAGAGATTCAGATACCTCCACTGACTCAGATACTTCCACTCACAGAGATAGTTTCCTACTTTATTGGGAGGAATCCGTATAGAGCTGGCACTTCCTTTTATATTTCTGAAGCAAAGTAGAAAGCTTTTTATTGTAGCATTGTAGCTGCAGTTGGGGACACAGTGAACTGGGGGTCTGGGTAGCATCGAACATTGATGTTATTCCCTTGCAACGCTATTTAAATTGTCAAAATTCATTAATTGTGAAGACGGCTATTTTAGAAGTATCTCATCCTCCCTTATTTATAGTTTCTCTGTCAAAGATGGTTAGAAGATTGAATATTCAAAACACTGTAGCACTATAGCACTGTCATGTAGCACTGTCACCCCACTGTTCATCGATTTGCTTGAGCACACACCAGTAATGTCTCCATTGTGAGACTTGTTGTTACTATTTTTGGCATATTGAATATGCCATGGGTAGCTAGCCAGGCTCTGCTGTGCGGGCGGGATACTCTTGGTAGCTTGCCAGGCTCCAAGAGGGAAGGAGGAATCGAACCTGGGTCAGCCACGTGCAAGGCAAACACCCTATCCACTGTGCTATTGCTCCAACTCTATGTCAAGTAAAATGAATATAAAGCAACAGTGGAGAAATCATTAGGAAGTTACAATCCTTGTAATTACAAATTGTACTATAACTAATGTTTAGTCTCTTCTTTTTTGTTGCCTTTTTTTCCTCTACCAATGGTAACTTGTTCCTCCCGTACTATTTGTCAATCCTGAAAATTCTGCTATTTTATAGTAATTCCTTATATGCATGCTTGAAAATCTACTACAAGTGTCATTTGTGTAATCTTTGCGTCATTTGGTCTTTTTGTAAATTTGTGATCACTTACTTTAATGTTTTAATTATATTAAAAGTTCTAGAGTTTGAAAAGCACTTTAAAAAGATGCACGGATCATAGGTTTTAGTTATGTTTTCCTTACAGTCACTAATTTCGCACTAGTATAAGAATTTTGGAGGAAGAGAAGCAGTTGGGAGGCAGACAGGAGGCAAAAAGGTAAAAAGAAGTCTTATCTGGAGAAAAATGGATAAAATATTACTAAATAATCAAGAATTCATTGTGTAAGAACTTTGGTATTCACATGAATGTTGTAAATAAAGAAATATTTTTGATTTATACATTTATTCTTTCAAAATCTTGCCAGATTGTTACGTGTATTTAAGAAAATATTATTACATTATATAACAGTCAAACTTTATACAGAGTTTTCATTGTAGAGTACATTTGACTCAATATTTTCCTTTATTAATTAATTACTTTTATTTTATTTGGGTTTTTGGATCACATCCAGGGGTGCTCAGGGGACCATGTAATGCCAAGCAGTGTACTCCAACACTAAGAGCTATCTCTTTGGCCTCCTAAATCAAGAATTTTAGCTTTGAACTATTTGTTTACTTAAGGGGAAATACCACAAAAGCCATGTACTAATAGTGATTTGTACAGATGGAAAAAAGACATAGTATGTTAAAAGTCTATTATATAAAAAGTTGATTTCCTCTCACTTTAACATATATAAACCATGCCTTAAATGTTGCTGATTTTCCCTAAAGCGTACATAGTTCTCTATCCAACAAGTTGTACAGGAAAAACTAGAACAGCCAAAGAAATAGTAAAAAAATAGTAAATCATTTCCCAGATTAATGATTCCCTTTTCTGTGGATTTATCGTCTATCTAACTCGGTTACCTGAAACCCACACGTGTCAAGTTTCTTTATAAGGACTTCAGGAACAAGAGAGAAATTCACAATTTTTTTTTAAGGAGAGAAAATTTCTTATAGACAAGCATTAATATTTGTTGGATGTAAAGACCTTTAGGTTTCAGTCAGCTAAGTTTACTTAGAAAAGCAAGAAAATGGGTGACAAAAAATATATAATCCATTGAAACAAGAAATATACAGAAAAGCAAGTACTGGTAAAAAGCATAAAAAACAAACACAATGGAATTCTACTTATCTATAGTAAAAGACAAAATCCAGCAATTTGCCCTTAAATTGATAGAACTGGAGGCTATCAGGCTGAGTGAAGTGGTCCTGAGTGAGAGAGACAGATGAAGAACAATTTCCCATATATGTGGGCTATCACCAAAGGCAATAGAACTAGTTTACAGAGCAAGTCTCCAGAGTCTGGGAGAGAGGAGATGGGCGTCAATTGGAAGGGAAACCTCTGAGGTAATGATGGAAGAAAACAGACACTCTGGCCAAGATTGTTTGGTTTTAGGGAGTTGCTTTCAAGAAACCTTTTACTGACAATATTGTAGATCATGGTGACTAAAATAAAAATTTAAAAAGCAGACAAATAACAACCACCAAACCTTCTAAATTGGAGGAAAAAAATGAAAATAACAGAAAGAAAATATTTTTTGTTTAATCTGATGGGAATTTTCTCTTTGGATCATGTACATTCAAACTGATAAGTCTTTCTATTCCTTTGCATTCCTCCATGTAATCCAACCTTATTTCTTCACGTAACTGGATTCCATATCTAAAGTTAAAGTTTCTCTAGACCTGCAGGAGGATATCATGAAATGGTCGAGCAGTGACAATCGTTTTGTAGTCTGACAAATCTTTTTGTAGTCTGTGTATGTATGCGCATGTGTGCATGTATATACATGCACAATGAGCTAAGTAAGTCAGTTTTTAAAAAGACTACCTTATTTACATAATTATTCATCCATGAAGACACAAATATAAAAATTTGTGTTGTATTAATTGATAAATATGTATAAATTGTTTAATTTTGTTCTGTTGTTTTGAAGGGGCCTGGCTCAAGTTCTCAGAGTGCTCTGGGTTCTGCATTTAGTAACCACTCCTCACTGGTCTCAGGGGACCATATTTGGGGTATGGCCAGGCAAGTACTATCTCTCTAGCACCTCCAGATTTCCAGCCCCCCAAATCATGTATATTCTTGAAATTAAATATGTGGGAAATGTAAAATGCTTGCCTCTTACAGATAAAGCATCTTAAGAAAACATTTTTTAAAAGTTTATGCATTATATCTCCATTAATTATATAAGATAGAATAATAACAATTATATAATTTACATCTTAGATTCATCCTATCCCCAAATTAGTACAGACTGGATAATACAAAAGACATTTTGTTAAACAATAGTTTTTGAAATGGAAAAACCATATATTCCAGAATTCTATTGTACTGCCATTGTAGACTTCACAAAAGAATTTATATAATTAAATCCACTGTAATCGTGATTTATCTTTTAAGATCCAACATTGAGCCCTATATATTGAGAGGTCTATAAATCAGTATGCTCTGAGATTAGAACTGATAAATCAAAAGAACAAAAACCTTTTACAAGCTGGGATGCTATGTTCGAAAGAACATAAACCTTTTTCAAAGAACATGAACTTTTTACCAAGCTGGGATACCACTTGGAATACTATAGAGTTTGCTAGTAATGTTGAATCAAAGAAAAGTGTGGATTTGGAATTAGACTGGATGATTTTGCTAACATTTTTCTAGAAAGTATTAACTGATGTGGTCTTATGGTGGATTTGAATGCCACAGTGTTGTTTGCTTTGTAAGAACAAGCAATATCTATGCTTGCAGGTTATAAAGTGCCTTATAGATGATGTGAAGCTTACTACCTGCACATCATTAGAAACCAACTGTACCTGTTTTAGGAAAGTGATTTTTTTTTTTAATGCAAGGGTAAAATGCTTTCTAAATCTTGTTAAACCAGGCCGAAAATCTCTCTAGAGGAATCACATGGAGACAAGTTGCAATGCAACAAGCAAAGGGTCTTTATTGGCTAGCTCGAGGTAGGGCCCAGTCTGGCTCACCCACACAGGGGCAGGTTCCTCAGAGGGAGCGGCCCCTTGCCATGCGTGCGCAAGTTTTTTATCTTCCATCATTACATAAAGGAGATTTGTCTTTGGCAACAGTCTAGGGTGTTTTCCAACTACTTGGTAACTTCTGATTGGCTGGAGGCAGGCTAAGGCTGTTGCCAGGAACTTCCCCTGTCATTTCTGTCTGATTGTCCTGGCTGGCCACATCACTTCCGGAAACTGAAACTCAGGGAAACTTAAGCCTAGGAAACTTAGGCCTGAGTCCTGATTGTTTCTGTGATGGTGCTGCCTTAGCCCCTTTATCTTTCTGTCTAGGAATAGTTATTTAAAAAAAAAACTTTTTGTTCTAATTTTCATATATTAAGCATTCACATATTAACTCTGAGAAACCTTCTCTGGGTAATTTTCTGATGCTATGTGACTGCATTGTGCCAAAGGTGGTAGCAGATATAATTTCAACCAAAGTTGACTTTTTGGCACAAGCTGTTTATTTGATATAAAAAGGGTGAAAAGTTCAAATGATGTAAATAAATTGTATTTACAGTTTGAATTATTATGCTTCAAATAAAAAAAAAATTAACACCTGCATATACCAGATGCACAAAATTTAACTTAATAGTGATTCAACATTTACACTAAGTATGTAAGTGCTCTTGTTAAAATCATCAAGATTTGAAGAGGTCATATTATCGTGATATGGTGAATGTTAGTATTCTTTATACTTGAAGAATGTGTGGAAAATAAAATATATGTGCCAAAAATGCACACCGTTAAGAACTTAGATTTTGTGATAAATACTGGTAGAGTGACTTTATATTTTACTAATAATTTTATTTTTTCTCCCCAAAACTATTTGAAGTTTACTTTCTAATAGCATTAAACTTAGAAATTAAATAAAACTTTCTATTTCCCAATTTTGGAGCCTACTTAATATAACTAATTATCAAATTAAAATATAAAATTCCCAAGAATTGTGTGTTTCATTTCAACAAGTTTTAGAATTTGTAAACTAAAATGGTCCAACTCTAGCCTGGTGGACCTGGTCTGCCTTAATTATATTATATGCACTACCAATATATATAAGATACCTAATTCTTTTTCCATTTTGGTACAAAAATGATTTTTTAAAAGGCCCTCAAATTTCCTCACCACCTCCCTCTCTTGCATATTTATTTATTTCTAATGCTGACATGTCATTTGTGATTTTCATGTGAGTATGTGTGTATTTGTGTGTTTGTGCATGCACATCGCACATATGCACGGGTGGAGGTGACTTTTCTAACATTATGTTTTTAAATCTGACAAGGTCATATAAGCAGGGGAAAAAAGCAAAGGGTCATCAAAGGGGGAAAAATAACAGAACTACAGTGAAATGGCTCTCTGTCGGCCCTGGTATTGATTCAGAGTGTGTCAAAAGGGTCTTTTGTCGTGCCCCTACCACAGCATACTAATTTGCTAGATCAAGTCTGTCAGAATATCGACTGGAAGTACAGAACGACAGTGGCAGCTTTTGTGTTTCCTACAGCAGGGAGCCTGTGTGTGAAACAGGATTATCAGGGGGTCATGAAGAGAGTCAAAGGATGTCCATCACTTCCCTTCTGGAAATGTAATGGGGCGGGCGCCCGGGTGTGATTAAGATGTAGGAGATGGGAGCATAGCGGCGAACAAATCAGAAACACACACATGCAAATCAGGTTGGCTGCTGTTAACCACATATTTTTAATGAAAAATTGAAAAGCAGACCAAACAAATATCTAAACAGCTGCATTCAGCTAACATGTCAAATAGTGTACTCAACAATCTCGTCCTGAAAAACAAATATACAAAACATGAAAATGCTTATCAGGTCTGCATTTTTTTTTAAATATTACTTTGCAATCTACAAGTGTTTCTTCTGTCATCTCTGTGCACCTGGCACGGCTATCAGACTATTAAATCTCAATTTGGAATTTTTCCTTGTAAAATAAGATACAGTATTTACTGGGTCACAGTTAGCTTTACCATCGCCTCTGCAATTGTAGAGTGTTGGCTTCTTTCTTTTCACTGGCTTTGTCACATTAACAAAATAGCTTCCTTAAGTGGAAAAAAATGTATGATGGAAAATTCATAGCTTCTTAAGAATATTGATGCCTAGGGAGAAGCTTTGGAATAGTAACAGTACAGTAAACATATCAATATTCCGAAAAAGATGTAGATAAAAGACAATAAAAGAAGCTGATACTAGAAGCTGATTTTTTGGTGGAATCTTTATTCCTACTTTCATAGCTCTCTGCATTGGACATCTATTTATTCACTCATTCCAGAAATGGTGATTTATGTTCTTAGTCTCTGCAGAACACCCTCTACATGAGGGGCTGTAGAAATGAATAAGAAAGATTCTTTGTGTTGATGACTAAATGAGCATATGGATGGGTATTTATTTTTGTGATTTTTCTGATTTTTTATCACCACGTAAGCAAGCTATCAGAAGAAGTGTCAGTATTACTATTACATTGTTTTTCTGAAGTTTATTGTTTGACTGCCTTAAATAAACTATCTGAGTATATGTATTGTAACCTGGAAACGTTTTAGCCTACATTGTTTAAAAAGGGAGTTCTACCTCACTCTATGGTAGTGGAATAAAGTCCATAGGTAACAAAGCTTGTCTCCCTTTGCAAAGGCTTGAATGAAGCACCTTGAAAATAGAGCCTCTGGCTAGTATGTTAGCCAGAGAATTGGGGCACTGCAGTTAACCAGGAGAAGTTATCCAAGTTGACCCCTTTCCTGTCTTGCTAATGCCTGCTAGGGAAAAGACATTTAGCAAACCAATGTCTAACGGTGAACTAGAAAAGACATGATTGCCCAAAGAGTGGTAATTTCTTTTTTTTTGCATAAACTTCTTTTTATTAAATTGACAAACCTTTTTACTTTAAGAATTCGTAAGTGGCCCCTGATAGTTAAGCAATTCAGGATTTTAATATCTTTACTAAGATAATTAACATGGTTCACAGAAGTGGAAATACTTCTGTGTTTTATCAGCATAACGTTACCACAACATACTCAACACCAAAGTGTTGAACACTTCCACCACTATCCCTGGGACTCTTCCCTTCCATTCTCTACTTTCCCATTCTCAGCTTGGCCATCTCAGTTCTGTCATCATAGTTTAAAGTTTTATTATCATTACACCGTTTTTCATGCCCTTGCTTTGTTTTTTCATATACTAGAAATTAGTTGAGATTATCCTGTCTTGTTTTTGAGTTTGACTTATTTTTCTTAGCCCGGAATGTCCAATTCCATGCAGGTTGTAGAAAAATATAAAATTTTATCTCTTCTTATAGTCATAGAATTTTGTTGTGAAATACTACAATATCATTATCCATTCTTTTGCTATTGGGCTCTTGAGTTGTTTCCAGATCTTGACTTTTGTACTAAGTGCAGCAATGAACATAGGAGGGCAAATAGCTTTCAAATTAGTGTTTTGGGCTTCTTGGAATAGATAAAAAGGAGAGGAAATAATGGGTTATATGGTAGTTTTGTTCTTAATTTTTTGAGAAGTCTCATCTCTGCCAGCACTTCTTGTTTCTCTTCTTTTTTGATATAGGTTTTTCTCCTAGGTGTGAGGTGGTATCTTGTGGCCTTATAATCAGTGACACTGAGCACTTTCTATGTGCATTTTGCTCTCTGCTGTCTTTGGAGAAGTTTCTATTTAGCTCTTCTCCCTTTTTTTGTGGCTATTTTGATTTTTTGTTTTAGAATTTTATGAGTATATCATCTATGTTGAATATTAGTTCTTTGTCAGGTATAGAGTGTGCAAATACTTATCCCATTCAGTAGGAATTATTTTTAAAAGTGCAGAAGTGTTTTAGTTCAATGTAATCTCACTTGTTTATTTTTGCCTTATTTCTCCTTGCCAATGGAGTTGATACACAACAGACACCTCTGAAGTCAATATCTTTATGTTTTATATATTTATTATAAGTAATCTTGTTTTTAAGGAAAATGCTAATAAATAATGAAAGTAAACTAAAATGTGAATGGTCCTTTGAAATCAAGCTAGATTATTAAAGTAGACTAAACAACTTTTGAAGTATCCTTCACTCTCCCTTCCTCACCAATAAAAGGACATTGAAGTCATTGAGATTAAACAACCCAGAATTTCATTAGGGAACGAAGGGAATATGGTGAATATTATAGAATGAAAAAAGAATTTTCCGTAAGTCCCTAATAAAAATTTTAAAAAATTGTAAAATATTCCTAGCCACTATGCTAAGCGTAACTCATGCTCTTTCCACCAAATTAGAAGGAAAGTGAGAGATGATTGAGGTGTGGGAATTGTACATACAAGTACACAAATTTGTGCACATTTACTTAAACATATTTAAACAAAACAAATATTAAATTATGATGTATTAAGTAAGACTAACATGATTTCAAGCTACTATCAGTCTAGATTTGAGTAACATCAGTGAATGTCATGCTGGCTTCAACCTAGTACAATAAGCATTTCCATGTAAGCTTAAAATATGAAAATCATTTTTTACAGGTTCATTTTACAGGTCTATTTTCCTGTTAATCATAGTGAATAAGATTAGAAGAATTTTTGCTATGTGTGTATCAGTGTTATGATGTCCTATAATCATCAATCCTAAATATGGTAGAGTGATGACAAACTCTAATACATAACTTCTCAATTAAAATGTTTTCTAAAAGTTAACCTAGAGTAGGTCCTCTGAGCAGGCTTGTGATTGTAATAAAAAAATCTTATTTATTTATTAATTTTTAACCATGACATTTCTTTGGCCAATATTTAAACATGACGACATTTCTTTTGGCTTTGACATTTTTTTGGCATTTCTTTGGACCCCATATACAGTCTGGGTTCCAAATGTTCATCCATATTCCCATGAGCTAATGGAAACTATTAGTGAAGAAAAGGGAAATCCAGATTCACAGTGAACTTCCATTTGTGCGAGCAAGTTAGGACTCAAGAATACAATCCCTTTTGAAAGGAGATCAAAGTCACACAGCTCAACACATGTTTGTGATATCTAATTTATATCTGAGGTAGATGAATCCAGATGCACTTTGGGACCAACATCTTGCATGATCTGCCAAATTTTTGAGACTTAATAAAATCTAAACTCCACCTGGCACCTTTAGGTTAATTTTAAGCAATCATTATTCCCAAGGAAACCCAAAACATGTGTTTCTAATTTGTTCACACTAAGTCATCAAAATATTATTTCACAAAGTGATTTGATATCCAAGAAACATTCAGGATGCTCTTTTCCCTGGAAGTGGGACATTTGGTTTCTCTTAAGTAATTTGAGTAAATCCTGTGGTACCTTTGGCTTCTGTTGTCATAATGAAGTACAGAGGTGCTTTAAGTGGCATCAAAAGTAGACTGGTAACTAGCAGGTTTTATACATTCTCTCTGAATCAAACTCCTGCATGTGCACCTGCATGCACACATGTGTACGCTAACACACACATGCACACACACACACACACACACACAGACTACTAGATTCCTCCCTCAAACTGAGAAACCATCTCTGTTAGTATTAAATGTCACCAATACGGGAAGATTTCTAAGTAAGGAGAAATGAATAAAGTTGTGGTCTTTATCTTTACATTTACTGGCTTTTTGACTTTTGAGAAGACTCGATCTCTTTGGTCCTTGTCTACTTCCTCTGCAAAATACTGATGAAATATATCATCACTAATTACAGGAATAAGTCTAAAAACTTTTCAAGAATAATTTTCCTAGAAAATATTCATTTAAAAATCTCAGTGCTCCTGTTTACAATAGGCAGAATCTGGAAAAAGCCCGAGTGCCCTAGAACAGATGACTGGTTGAAGAAACTCTGGTACATATATACAATGGAATACTATGCAGCTGTTAGAAAAAATGAGGTCATGACGTTTGCATATAAGTGGATCTACATGGAAAGTATCATGCTAAGTGAAATGAGTCAGAAAGAGAGAGACAGACATAGAAAGATTGCACTCATCTGTGGAATATAGAATAATAGACTATAAGACTAACACCCAAGAATAGTAGAAATAAGTACCAGGAGGTTGTCACCATGGCTTGGAGGCTGTTCTCTCATTCTGGGCAACTCAGAGAAGGGAACAGCAAGTAAAATGTGGTTGTTGGTCATGTGGGGGAAAGATGATGCGGGCCAAATATAGACTAGAGACTGAACGCAATGGCCACTCAACACCTTTATTGCAAACCACAACACCTAACCAGAGAGAGAGAACAAAAGGGAATACCCTGCCATAGTGGCAGTGTGGTGTGGGGGGAGACGGGACTGGGAAGGGGGGGTGGGATGTTGGGTTTACTGATGGTGGAGAATGGGCACTGGTGAAGGGATGGGTTATCAAACTTTGTAAGGGAGAAACATGAGCACAAAAATGTATAAATCTGTAACTGTACCCTCACGTTGACTCACTAATTAAAAATAAACTATAAAAAAAAAAAGCTTAGAAAAAGATCAACAAAAGTAACCCCAACCCGGCTGAAGGAAAGAAATAATAAAATTTATTGCAGAAATTAACGACATGGAAACCCAAAGAACAATCCCAAAGATCAATGAAACCAAGAGCTGGTTCTTTGAGAAAATACACAAGATTGATATACCACTAGCAAGACTCACAAAGAAAGAGAGAGAGAACCTTAATATACAGAATCACAAATGAAAAATGGGACATCACAATAGAAACTAATGAAATTCAAAAGATCATCAGAGACTATTTTGAGAGTCTGTATGCCACGAAGCATGACACCCAAAAGGGAAAAGAGAGAAAAAATTGGAATGCTCTGCCACAGAGGCAGAGTGGGGTGGGGGGATGGAATAGGGGGGTGGGAGGGATACTGGGTTCATAAGTGGTGGAGAATAGACACTGGTGGAGGTATGGGCTCTTAAACATTGTGTGAGGGTAAAACAAGCACAAAAATGTGTGAATCTGTAACTGTACCCTCACTGTGACTCACTAATTAAAAAATTAATAAATTAGAAAAAAGGCAAAAAAAAAATAAAAAATAAATAAAAATCTCAGTGCTCTAGTGCTTGGGCACCATATATAATGCTGGGGATTGAATTAGGGTTGACCATGTGCAAGGCAAGTGCTGCAACCTCTATATTATCTCTCTGGCCCTTGTTGAAGTTGAATATTGGTCCTCAATTACATCAAATTTAATCAGGGATATTGGTCTTAAGTTTAGTGATGTCTCTTTTATTTTATTATTATTATTATTATTATTATTATTAAATGAGAGAAATGTTGGTCTCAGGAAGAATTTGTTTTTTCAGTTTCTTTGAAGCATTAAGGAAAGGTATAAGGTCCTTTTGAAGTTTTGAAAATAGTCATCAGTGCAGGATTTCTTAAAATGTTTTCACCTGGGGTTCCATTTTGCCTGAGAAATTTTTATGCAGTCCCATAAAAAAAAATCTCAGTGCTCTAAAGAACAATTCCAGATATGATAAAACATAGCATAATTTATAATACATATGCATGATTTTATTAAAATTAAAATGTCAGAAAATGCTCCAGGAATCAACAAGAAAATTGACAGTGTGTTTACAATAGATATCTCATGGAAGTCTGAGTTCCAAAGTATTTTTTGGATAGTAATTCCCGCTGTTTGTGGCAGCATATAAAACAGGAATCATATTATGTTACTCCCATATACAAACATTTCAATAGCTTTTATTATAATCAGAGATGAATTCGAAGGCCTTCTAACAGTCTAGGGAACTTCTGCCAGATCTGGGCTAAGTCTACCTACTGAACCTCATCTACCACCACTGTGACCTGCACACATGTATGGAATTCTTGGCCCCAAATATTCATGGTGTTGGTCTTGCTGCTTCCTTTGACAAAATATTCTTTTTCTACATATCCCAGGATTAACTCCTCATCATTCAAGTCTATGATCAAATGCTGTCCGCAACATGGGCGCTCCCGAGCCACCAGAAGTCAGAGGGTATCTGAAGGTATTTTATATTCCTTTTATTCCTTCACATATTTATTTTTATATTGCATCCATTTAACATTTTACAGACTTCTATGCATCCCTAGAACCTATAATTAATGCTCTATGAACAATATATATTATTTTGAGAGTACATTTTTAAAAATCTATTTTAAATTCTTCAATAGATTATGGTCATCTACATATCTTCTAGTGACACATTTAGTAATCATAATTGCTGTGCCCTCGGCAAGATTTAATATTGATAACTAATATTCATATATATATAAATTAATGTAATGTAAGTACTCTTGATTATCTAAATTTATATCCTTTAGATGTTACCTGCTCTTCTTCTATTAGACTTTCAAGTTCATGCCATTAAAGTACTTGACTATCCTAGTGTGAGGAACAGGGAACAATTTCTGTAGAATCTGCAGTTGAACTATAACTTAAAGAATAATAATCTTTTCTTTTTAAGCACTAAAGCCTTACTCTTTTCTAACATAATCACATTTATGGTAGCTAAAACAAACCTCTTGTACCTGGTACAAGATTTGGAGTTCATCGCTGGTCACAAGATTTTTGAATTTTCTAGGATGTTCTTTGAAGTGCTGAGAGAGGAGCTGTGGAATACATAGAAAGCCTGTCAGCTGTGAATATTATATTCTTCCAATCTAAATTTTAAACCATCAACAAGTTGTATTTATCTCATCAACTTCAAATTTGTCCAGGAGGCATGATGCCTAAAATTCTAATTTCAAATATTATGTAATGTTTCTGACCTATGCAGAATGTATGTTGTTGCTATGATGACTATGAAACCTCATTTATTCTGTCAAGAATAGCCTATATTCTCATCCACTCCCCAAACCTGGCATTCTCAGTATTTACTTTGAATTACAGACATCTCCCTGATAAAGGAGTATGTATTATCACTCCGTGTTTGTAATAACTTGTAGAGTGTGTGTTTGATCAAAGCCATTTTTAAAATACCAGTCCTCAAATTCAAGTTAAAAGTGGAAAACCTAAGTGTTGAAATAATTCTTTTTGAAAAGCCACATGTAGAAAATAATAAATCTAGTTAATTAACATGCAACTGTGTGAATAATTTCTATTTTTCAGTGGAAATGGGTGAAGGATACATCCTTATGGGAAAAGAATACCAAAGCAAGGAAAAATTAGGCATCCAGGATTCTCTTCAGAAATTAACTCGTTACAAGTTCAAAATCTTTAAAAGGGATATTTTTTTTGCTTTTTGAGTCACACCCAGCGATGCTCAGAGGTTACTCCTGGCTCTGCACTCAGAAATTACTCCTGGCGGTGCTGGGGGGACCATATGGGATGCCGAGGATCAAACCTGGGTCAGCCATATGCAAGGCAAACGCCCTATCCGCTGTACTATTGATCCGACCCCTAAAAGGGATGTTTTTTTTTATTTTTGTAATGTATTTATTTATTTTTTATTTTTTAATTAATTAATTTATTTTTAATTCATGAATCACCATGAGGGTACATTTACAGATTTATACACTTTTGTGCTTATGCTTCCCTCATACAAAGTTCGGGAACCCATCCCTTCACCAGTGCCCATTCTCCACCACCAGTAAACCCAGCATCCCTCCCACCCTCCCCGATCCCATCTCCCCCCACCCCGCCCTGCCACTGTGGCAGGGCACTCCCTTCTGTTCTCTCTCTCTAATTAGCTGTTGTGGTTTGCAATAAAGGTGTTGAGTGGCCACTGTGTTCAGTCTCTAGCCCTCATTCAGCCCGCAACTCCCTTCCCCCACATGGCCTTCGACTACATTATAGTTGGTGATCCCTTCTCTGAGTTGCCCTTTCCCCAGAATGTGAGGCCAGCCTCCAAGCCATGGAGTCAACCTCCTAGTACTTATTTCTACAATTCTTGGGTGTTAGTCTCCCACTCTGTTATTCTATATACCCTAGATGAGTGCAATCTTTCTATGTCTGTTTCTCTCTTTCTGACTCATTTCACTCAGCATGAAACTTTTCATGCCCATCCACTTAAATACAAAATTCATGACCTCCTTTTTTCTGACAGCTGTATAGTATTCCATTGTATAGATGTACCAAAGTTTCCTCAACCAGTCATCCGTTCTAGGGCATTCGGGTTTTTTCCAGATTTTGGCTATTGTAAATAGTGCTGCAATGAACATACATGTGCAGATGTTGTTTCGATTATACTTTTTTGCCTCTCTGGGATATATTCCCAGCAGTGGTATTGCTGGGTCAAATGGGAGCTCAACCTCTAATTTTTTGAGAGTCGTCCATATTGTTTTCCAGAAGGGCTGAACCAGTCAGCATTCCCACCAGCAGTGTAGAAGGGTCCCTAAAAGGGATGTTTTAACTTAGTCTTTTAGCCATGGATAAAGAGCCACTGGCCACAGATAAAAAGAAAATGGCTAAGTCATTCAGAAGAATCAGGTTAAAGAAGTTTCATCCTGACTGATCAGAATTGTTTCATCAGTGATTTAGAAACAAATGCACTTTGTAACAAATGGCTTTGACTTGGGCAACTTTATTTTGCTGAAATCAATGAAGTGTATATTTATAAGGCATGTTTGGCTCTTAAACCCCTTCAATTCATAAGAGTTTTATGAACAAATACTGGGGGGGTTCTATAAAATTATGACAACTTAATATATATAAGTATATTATACATACATATAATATATACATATACATATAATATATGTAAGAGATAACTTGCTTTGCTCCCAAGGAGACCCAAATTCAATTTCCAGTAATAACCCCTACGCCTCTAGGCTACATATAGCAAAACTCCAAAATGAAAAAAATAAAAATACAGCCTCTTGGTTAAAAAAAGTTTGCTTAGCTTCTTAATGTTACCTTCAAATTCTCATATCTCAAGCAGAGCCTTGAATGAACTTTCTAGTTCTTTACTTTAATTATTTCCCATTTTATGCCAAGTTGGACTCTCCATTACTTTTCAAATAAACTTTCATTTTCCTTCTTCCCAGAAACCTCTCTCCTCCGTCCATGTCTGAATTCCACCGTACCCTCTTTGGACTCCTAGTTTCCCGAGCAACAGACGCTGAAGTATACTCAAGTACAAGTCGTTTACTGAAGAAGAATTCTCCTTTGGAAAAAAAAACTAAGTTAGAGAAAGTGAGGGGAGTAAAAGCAAGACAAAATAGGTGAAAGCCGGCAAGTAAACGGCAAATCTACCCTAGAATAAAATGTACCCATCAGAGCTCTTCCACTTTTGAGAAGGTTTCTTCTCTAGATAATCTGTGAGTTTGCACAGGCCACAGAAAATAAAGAACACAGGAAGGGAAAGAAGCACAAGGGCATGTTTTGATGATCTCTCAGTGTCTCTGTTGTAAGCCATAATGCACAAAAGTTGAGAGGGATTGTGGGTAATATTGTCTGCTAAGGAGGCAGGGAAAGGGTGAGAAGCGGGGGGCTATACCCGGGATATCGGTGGTGGGGAATGTGCACTGGTGGAGGGATGGGTGTTTGATCGTTGCGAGATTGTAACCCAAACATGAAAACTTGTAACTATCTCACTGTGATTCAATAAAATAAAAAAAATAAAATTAAAAAAAAAGAAGCACAATGGCATGTTTATAAATCTGGGCAAAGCCTCAACAATGTCAACTCGTGGTGACACACAAACACCACATTTTCCAATGATGCATGAGAATGTCCTTAGACAAGATTATCTGGGTCCCCGTAGGGTGTTAAGTTATTCTTGTGGCACACTTCTTTTTCTGCTTTGTGCTCTGTTCATTTGAGTACTCTTCCTTTAATCACCTTAAGGCCAATGTTTGTCTTATTCATTAGTGAAGTCTTTAAAACTCCTATTCTAGTGGATTACATTAATAAAGAGTCACTGTTTTGAAATGGGATAAACACGTTTGAATGGGTTTCACAGTAAGAGTTGTCTTGCTATAAAATTCTCAATATAGCAGAAATTCTCCTGATAAGATTCCCTTGTTATTTCTAGGAATCAGATAGGAAAAAAAGTAAGACAAGTATTAATTTTAGCAAGTTAATAACCAAAATAAAAAGTTTAAAGAGTGAGAACTTTAAGATAAAAGTTTGCAGAACTCAAAAGAAAACAATGCTGATTTCTTACTAAATCTATCTTGGCAAATCTCAGCTCTTAGAAAATTTCATAAGTTTTGCAGAATGGGGATGGGACATAAGGAAGTTTTGTCACTGAAGCAAGGTCCACAAGGGTTTACTCTTCATTATTCAGGGTTCTGTTGGATCCGAAGGCTGTGCTCTAGTGACCAAATCACCTATGATGTGAACCCTGTTCATATAATTCTTTTTTCCCTTGAGTCACTTTACTTTGTTCGGTTGCCATGAGTAAAAAGTTGGTATGCTGAAACTTCTGATCTTTGGAAGAGAAAGAAAAAAGGGCTTAGAGTGAGATAAGCCAAACGTCATACAGCTAACACTGATCAAAGAGTGGGTTGAGTGCCCACAGTAATGCAATTTTGGCTCCAAGTAGTATATGCTGATAGTGGTTTGGAAGAAGCTGCTGTTTTCAGATGAGTGACTCTCTAAGATCATGGTAAAGATTTTCCACCTGTTTTACATAGGCTATTTACCCACACATTCACAAAATTTTTAAGACTTGCTTGCAAAAAAGGCTTTGAAATATCAAACAAGAGTTTAAACCTTTGCTCTCTACTGTATTAATAATCTCTTCTGTTAAATGGGAACAGTGAATTTTTACTATTTTCCATACAATCAATGGACTTATACACTACTGCAGAATGATTTATTTACTTACAATTTTTTCATGGAAAAATGACATCAAGAAGTTATTCAAAACCATATTAAAAATTCTGAGTTGCATTAGTATTTTTCTAATGTGTCATGTTAGCTGATATTTCAATAATTCAGACAACATTTAACTAAATTCCATAATCAAATTCAGACAACATTTAACTAAATTCCATAATCAACATATAGTTCTATAGAGTAAATGTTTTCAGTTAGATAATTCCCAAAAGGAACAGACACTAACTAATTTATGATAATCTTATATGCCATAAGTTACAATTTAATGTGATATTATATTTTACACTGAACCTATATATAAAATGTTAATATTATATTTATCAAAATTATGATGCTGTTAATATAAAGATCTTATTACTTTATTACCACTAAGAATGTGTCAATTAAGTTATAGCTCACAGTTTTAAAACATCGCAGTATTTTTAAAAGTTTAATTTCAATAATCAGTGAAACATGTAACATCTAAAAATATTACACATATGACTTCATGAAACAGTACTATATTTGAAATAAAATTATGACAACATAAATAGTCATACAAAGTTAAAATAAGATAATTTAGAGGATGTTTTTTTGTTGCTGTTTTTTGGGGGCCACAACTGGTAATGCTCATGGCTTACTTCTTGCTTTGCACTCAGAAATTACTCCTGGCTCTCTCAGGGATGCCAGGGATTGAATCAGAGTTAGACATTTGCAAGGCAAGTACCCTACTCGCTGTACTATCTCTCTAGACACTAATTTAAAGTTCTAAGCATATGTATAATATGTATATAAATTGAATAATTTTATACCTAAAGAGTGAAATAATTTAACTATTGAAGTAACAAAACTTGATTAAAATGTATATAGTTGGAGGGCCCCTCCTAAAACATTTTCAGGGAGCCTCAGGTACTTAGCCAATTCCATTGCACATTTTATTGCCAGGGCCAGAGATGCACTGCTGCTAAGCCCAGTACTGGGGTAATCAAGGTCACACCCATTAGCGCTCAAGGGTCTCCATAGTTATTTTAAATAAAGCACTGTGGTCATGAAGTGCTGGGAATTAAACCTTGGGCCTGGCACATGCAAAGTATAAACACTTGACCCCTTACATTTCCCTTGAATTATATATATATATGAAATGTGTGCTTATATGTATGTATATGATTTAAATTATATTTGTATGTAAATCATACATAGTATATAAATCACATACATGTAAATATACCTATATATGTAAATTATTTATATGTATTGAGTATAATTTAAATTATACTTGCATATAAATCATATATAGTGTATAAATTACATAAATGTAAGTATAGCTATACATATATGTAAATAATTATATATATGGTTTTATATATATATGATTTAGATTGTACTTACTGGTCACTTATACCAGAAAAGGCCCAATGAATATTTAAAGTCAGAAATTTAGAATAATTTAGTAATAGAGAAAAACAAAATCAAAACCATACTTACCAACATGATGGTCAAAAATAAGCGAAACTGAAATTGCAAGGAATTTTATATATTACGAGTGAAAAAATTACAAAGAGACCCTATGACCTGTGGACAACATATTTTAGAGAAAATTCAATCTAAAATTGAATATAAAAAATGAAAATGGCAATTATGTATGTATTCAATAGTAGACAAAATGAAATACATTGAAATAATTTACTTAATAAAGATAAAACTAAAACCCATAATTCAATAGTCAGTTGTTTACTGGAAATATATAATGTAATCAATAAGCTAATGGCCACTTTATACAAGAAACATGAAAAACCATAAATAGTATAAGTTAAAAATGTTACAGGGAGATAGCAAGTAAAAAATTAGATGTTCTTATAGACTCAACTGAAAAAAATTAAATATAAGAAAATTTAAAAATATAAATAAAATATATACTGATATAAATTTTACTCTATGCAAAATGATTCTGAAAAATTTAAAAGAAAAGGTAACAAATTAAACACATTAGTACAGAAAACAGAAAAGTATGACATTCTCAAATCAATTAAAATATATTACCCGGTATCACAAATCTCTTCATCAACTCTTTCTTTTTTTTGTATTTTTTATTTATTTTTTATTTATTTTTTACTTTATTTATTTATTATTATTTTTTTAATTGAATCACCCTGGAAAGTTACAAAGCTTTCAGGCTTAAGTCTCAGTTACACAATGCTCAAACACCTATTCCTTCACCAGTGCACATATTCCACCACCAAGAACCACAGTAAATCTCCCCCCTACCTCCCACTCCCCTAGCCCCCCACCCTGCCTGTGTAGCTGATGAATTTCACTTTACTTTCTCTTTACTTTGATTACATTTAATATTTCAATACAAAACTCACCATTGTTGTTTGGAGTTTCTCCCCTAAGGTCAGACCTGCTGGAAAGGAAGTATTTGATAATTTGTTTTCCATTGTTGAGATTGAAGAGATACGAGATCGTGTGGCCACAATAGCGGCCTCAAGGTTCTGGATTTCTGTATTTTAGTATTTTAGTAACTAAGTCCAGAGAAATTTCTGCCAGAAGTTGCATCCTGGGAATATATTCCGGAGAGGCAAAAAGGTATAGTAGAAATGACATTTGCATTTCTATGTTCATTGCAGCACTGCTTACAATAGCCACAATCTGGAAAAAACCGGAGTGCCCAAAAACAGATGACTGGTTAAAGAAACTTTGGTACATCTACACAATGGAATACTATGCAGCTGTTAGAAAAGATGAAGTCATAAAATTTGCATATAAGTAGATCAACATGGAAACTATCATGTTGAGTGAAATGAGTCAGAAAGAAACAGACAGACATAGAAAGACTGCACTCATATGTGGAATATCACCAACTCTTCCAAAGCTAAAAAAGAGTACTAATTACTTTAACAGTTTGGATCATTCAAACATCAGAAGCATTTCCTGTCAATCCCCCCAGAAGCCAGAAGTGATTTCTGAGTTTAGAGCAGGAGTTAGCCCTGAGCACCACTAGATGTGGCAAAGCAAAATAAAAAACAAAGTCTAGGGAATATTAGAAAAATACTACCTACAAATATTTATGCTAAATTTGAAATATAATATTGTGCATGTAAGAATGATGAAATACGATTGAGTAGACTCCATCCTAGGATTGTAAAGATGGCTTGACCACAGCAAGTTTGTAAATATATGGTCATACTCAACATTATTGGAGAATTCTTACTGAATTTATAGCATCAACGGAGAACAAAGGTATAAAATGTCTTATGTCAATGAGAGTATGGCTTTTAATTCTTGTTGTGTAGAGCATGAAAATTATAAGTCAAATGCCCTTAAAAAATAAGGTGTCAGGCTAGAGAGATAGTTTATGAGGTACTGACTGAGTATATAATATCTGGCACGGCATACGGTCCCCAAGTATAGCCAGGAGTCACTCCCAAACAGAGCCAGAAATAGTCTCTGATCACTGTTGGGTGTAGCACAAAATATCTCCCTGACAGAGATAAAAAAGGGGGGGTATCAAATGTTTTGTAGTTTTCCTTTATGTATGAAGCTTTCTCACTCTTTTTTTATATCCTCCCGGCTCTGGGGCTGCACCCAGCAATGCATGGGCTTTCTTCTGATTGTGAGGTGAGATCACCCCTGCAAGTGCAGTGCTAGGCATTGAATCTTACCCTCCTGCAGTGTGTACTGCAGCAGACCAACATATCTCTCCAGCTCCAAAACCTCATATTAACTAAACAAAAATAACATTACTTAATCACGTATATCAAATTTTCTGTTGAGTATAACATAACAGTCCAAGTAAAAAATGCATAATAAATTATCAGAACATATACCCAATTTGGTAGTGGTAAAATCTATCAATACATTTAGGACAAATTTCAAATCAACCAGGAAAAGAAAAAAAAATCAATCCAAAGAATGAGACAGATAATAGAGAAATAAAAAACAAATGGTCAATAGACATCAAAAAAGATGATCATTTTTTTATATTTCAAGAAATACTTTTTTAAAAAATACACATTATAGGCAAGGGGTGGTGGGAATGATGAAGGAACGGGAATACAAATTTGTGTCATATGAATTTATCGCTATCAATATAAATTTGAAATGCACAAATATTTGGCCTAGAATATTCATTACAAAAATGTATCAAATAGAAAAACCCAGACAAAAAGTATACATATACACACACAGTACTGCTTCAAGTGATACATTTAAAAAAATTATTGTTAAACATTATGCCACAGCAATGTAATGAAAACTTAAATACTGAAAGTTATTTAAAAAATTGTTAGTACAGAGGACTTCAAATATATGATATTGAACAAGAGTCAGGGGCCCAAGAGGTGAGCACAGGGGTCAATATTTCAATTCTAGGCTCTACATAGTTCCTGTAGTGTGCCTGATGGTCCCTGGTACCACAGAAACTGAGGAGTACTGCATCTCTGGGACCAAGCATTGAACCATCTAGCTCAGCTGGTCAAGAATGACCAAACTGGTCCCCTCTCCCTGACCTCCCCATGAATCTTTCGCTAAGGCACTGCTTTAAAGATTTATTCCCAAAAAAGATTACAAAATATGTATAAACAGTGAAATGCTCGTATTTTTATGTTTGTCATATAAAAATGAACATCCTAAATATTACCTCCAAGGAAATGAACTTCTTGGGTTCAGGTTGCAATAATATGTGCATTAATGTTAAATATTTTAATCACATATATGCATTTTTAATTAAAATCAATTCTATTTTCTTTCAAAATATTACATAGTAGAATAGGTCTGGAAAGGTGTGTAGCTTTGATATAGTTAAGCATACACCTAACATTATGTCATGCACCTAAAAAGTACTCATTATTTGTATAATACATGAATGATTGAAACATAAATGAACAAAGGCATGCTAAAGTACTCCTAGCTTTTTCCTTAGGGTTCTAATTCCTGCACCGATGAGAGGACTGAGCAGATGTAGTGGGATTTTTTTCACTGCCTTTCTAATGACTCATTTTTGAAACGAAGTGAAACATTATCCCTAATTATAACTGCAATCTGCTCCTCTGAGGTTTGAAGCCCCGTTTAAACACCAAATTGGATTCCTCCAATGACTATATTCCTTTACCCATCCCTCTGATTTTTATTTCAAGGCCATCAAATCACTGGGTAATTGAGTCCATTTTTAAATCCATCATCTCCAGTCACTTTTTCACTGTCTGCCTCTGAGGCTTATATAATCTGTGGAACTTTTTCCATTGCTCTATATTCAGTTTTGAACTACTTATCCACAAACCTCACCCAAAGTGTCCAATTTTTCTTTTCAAATGTTGAAACTCAATCTTTTTTCTCTTTAAAAATTAAAAATATAGAGACAATGTATATATAGTTATAGACACAGATTTTAGTATAAACAAGTGATTTGTTTTATGAGTCTGCATAATATTCTCCTCAATTTTACATGAAGTAGAAAATGACAGTGGGAAATTATTACCAAATATGTATTTCTCTTTTCAAAGAGAACCCCTGGCAGAATGTCCTTATCACTGTCTGGCAAAACAATGACACTCAGATAAAGCCTCCTGGACTATTCTATTGTCACAAAAACTCAGGGATGGAATATTCTAGCAATGAGGACACACACATTTTCCAGGCTGATTGACAGTTTTGTGTAATAAATACCTTATTGCAATGTTTTCTCATTTGTTCCTCTTGTACTCAACAATGCACTGTTCTGAAAAATAAGATCTTAATTTCTCAGGAGTTGGACTCTATGTTTATCACAATGCCTACCCTAGACATTGAATTGTTTTGCCTTCATCTCTTGTTCAATATTCACAGACAAGATTCAACAATTGGGTGTTTTCTTTTTGTAGAGGTCAACCAGTACTTTATATACCCTTGTTATTAATCCTTTATCAGATGGGTACTGGGTGAATATCCTTTCCCATTCTGTAGTTTCCCTTTGAATTCTGGTCACTGTGTCTTTTGCGGTGCAGAAGCTTTTTAGTTTAATATAGTCCCATTTGTTTATCTCTGTTTCTACTTGCTTACTTAGTTCCGTGTCATCTTTGAAGATACCTTTAGCTTCAATATCGTGAAGGATTTTGCCGACCTTGTCTTCGAAGTACCTTATGGACTGTGGTCTGATGTTGAGGTCTTTAATCCATTTTCATCTGACTTTTGTGCATGGTGTTAGGTCGATGTCTAAGCCCATTTTTTTGCATGTGGCTGTCCAGTTATGCCAGCACCATTTGTTTAAGAGGCTTTCCTTTTTCCATTTCACATTTCTTGCCCCCTTATCAAGGATCAGGTGATCATATATTTTGGGTTGTATGTAGGAATATTCCACCCTGTTCCATTGATCAGCGGTTCTGCCTTTGTTCCAGTACCATGCTGTTTTAATTGTTACTGCTTTGTAGTAAAGTTTGAAGTTGAGAAGGGTGATGCTTCCCATCGTATTTTTCCCAAGAATTGCTTTGGCTATTCATGGGCGTTATTGTTCCATGAATTTCAGGAGTATTTGATCAATTTCTTTGAAGAATTTCATGGGTATCCTCATAGGGATTGCATTGAATCTGTATGGGCGAAGAGATGAACAGAAACTTTCTCAAGGAAGAAATACGAATGGCTAAAAGGCACATGAAAAAATGCTCTTCATCACTAATCATCAGAGAGATGCAGATCAAAACAACTATGAGATACCATCTCACACCACAGAGACTGGCTGACATCCCAAAGAACAAAAACAACCACTGTTGGCGTGGATGCGGGGAGAAAGGAACCCTCCTACATTGCTGGTGGGAATGTCGACTGGTTCAGCCCTTCTGGAAAACAATATGGTCGATTCTCAAAAAATTAGAAATTGAGCTTCCATTTGACCCAGCAATACCACTCCTGGGAATATACCCAGGAGAAGCAAAAAATATAGTCAAAATGACATCTGCACCTGTATGTTTATCGCAGCACAGTTTACAATAGCCAGAATCTGGAAAAAAACCGAATGCCCGAGAACAGATGACTGGCTAAAAAAACTTTGGTACATCTACACAATGGAATACTATGCAGCGGTTAGAAAGCATGAAGTCATGAAATTTGCATGTAAGTGGATCAACATGGAAAGTATCATGTTGAGTGAAATGAGTCAGAAAGAAAGAGACAGATACAGAAAGATTGCACTCATATGTGGAATATAAAGTAGCAGAGAGGTACGATCTAGCAAAGATGCAACCTCTGGCAGAAAGCCGTCTGGACTTAGTCACTAAAATACTAAAATACAGAAATCTAGAACCTCACAGCCGCTACTGTGGCCACATGACCTCATATCTCCTCAATCGCAGCAGTGGAAAACAAATTATCAAATACTTCCTTTCCAGCAGGTCCGACTCTGGGGGGGAAACTCCAAACAATAATAGTGAGGTTTTTGTTGTTGTTGTTGTATGTAATCAAGGTAAAGAGAAAGTAAAGTGTAACTTACCAACTACACAGATGGGGTGGGGGACCAGGGGCCAGGGCGGGGTGGGGTGGGAGGTTTACTGTGGTTCTTGGTGGTGGAATACAAGCACTGGTGGAGGGATGGGTGTTCGAGCATTATGTAACTGAGACTTAAGCCTTAAAGCTTTGTAACTTTTAACATGGTGATTCCACAAAAGTAAATTAAAAAAAATAATAATAAAAATAGAAAATAAAAAAAATTCAACAATTGTCAGTAATAAATTTTTCATCTTAATTATTTAAACATTTACATTATGTGGTATTGTTTAGTGTTCACACTTCCAATTTATACTCATAATAGCAACTATGGTGACAGTTTGGTCACATCAACAGTCTTAGATGAAGGCAAGTCTGTTACAATTGTTTCCTATATTATTCAAAAGAAGTTCTCAAGTAGCCCAGTGACTAGCTGATGTAGTTCTTACATGGTACAAGAGCTATTAAAATCCAGAATATCTCAATTTTTATGAATGATTCATTCATATTAGTATCTAAGTGATGCTAAAATTTGATAAATTTAAGGTTTAATTGTATAGAACATTAACTTTTTATGGTGCCAGGAATAAGATATAGGGTCTCACACATGCAAAGCACTTCCTGCACCAATGAACTGGACCCCCAGCTCAAGAATACAGTTTATTTTTTTAAAAGGGTTTGTTTAGAAGTTTTAATTGTGGGCTGGAAAAATTATGCAGTTGATTAGGGTTTGATCACTGGCACCCCACATAGTCTCCTGAACCCAAATCACCAAGAGTGATTCTTAAATACAGAGCCAGGAGTAAGACCTAACCACTGCCAGCTATGGCCCAATAACAAGAAGTAAAAAGAAAAAAAGAGAAAAGGAAGTATCAATTTGCCCTAAGCATGCATTTGTAACATAAAAAAGCTTTTTGATCACTGAAAGAGGGATGATATTAGAATAATATGGACTACATAGCTTCATGTAGGATATTAATTTCACAAATCACGAATCACAAAATCCCATTGATCATCGATTTCTCGAGCGGGCTCAGTAACGTCTCCATTCGTCCTTTCCCTGAGATCTTAGAAGTCTCTGGACTCGCCCTCTCAAGATTGTCACACTGGAGGCTCTTTCAGGATCAGGGGAATGAGATCCAGCTTGTTACTGGCTTTAGCATATGAATACACCATGGGAAGCTTGCAAGGCTGTCCCATGTGGGTAGGAAATTCTCAGTAGCTTGCTAGTTTCTCCCCGAGGGAGAAGTAGGTTATAAGATATCAGGCAGGCACAAATCAGCTGCGCACTTCTGAGAGCTTGCTTTTAAGTCTCTGGATGTTGGCCGTTGATGGGATTACACACACCTGGGTTCCTCTGCCGGTACCTTCATGCGTGAGGCCTATGCGAACGTGTGCAGAGGGGTCTCAAGCATGGCTGTAGCTAGGTTCCGGTGGTCTTCGGCCACTGGGAACTCTGATCGGGGTAGGGAGGGAAGCTGGAACCCATCCCCTCTGAGGGGCCTTAGGGAAAACAGCGAGGCGTGCAGGCAAGAGACACTCTGCCCATTAATTTCATCTCTGTAAAATATGTTTTGTGCTTTTTTTGCATCTCTTTTAAGCAATAGTCCTCCTTTAAAGTAAATATATCTTATTTTTTCTCACCTTTCTTTCATAGAAAATTTAGTGTATCTAGATTCTCCCAGTATTTCTATTAGAATTGTTACTGCTTTGCTAGGCTATAGTTACACGCTTAATAGTATTTGAACAGTTATTGCTGGTTTAGCCAAAATAGCTGTAAGGAGAGGAGAGAATGGATGGATGCAAGATGTTTTTTTTTTTGCTTTTTTTGGGTCACACCCGGCGATGCACAGGTGTCACTCCTGGCTCTGCACTCAGGAATTAACCCTGGTGGTGCTCAATCGAACCCGGGTTGACCGCATGCAAGGCAAACGCCCTACCCGCTGTGCTATTGCTCCAGCCCTGCAATATGCATTTTGTATTATACCACTGGGACCATAGATGATGATTAATTTTGAAAAAGTGGGTTGTGCAAATTTCAATCATGTCAAAATTCCAATGGTAGTACACAATTTAGCCTGTAATCAAGGAAAGTAAGAGGAAAGAAAGAGGGAACAGAACACTGGAAAGGTTAAATTCAAGCAACAGAGTTGCTGAAGGAAAGGTGAATGAAGCAGAGAGGAAGCATTTAAGTCAGGAACTTAAAATGTTTTATCTCACCTGTTGGAAAAGGAACCAAAAATATTCTACACAAAATGAAGGTCTCCAGTCATAAGAAACTTGAAATTGTTATAACAGACATGAAAATCTTGTTCTCCATTTCCTTGATAGTTAATATAATTACCCAAATTTAAAACTATAATTACACTAAGTGTATGGATACATGGAACAGCTGATGTGGTAGAAATTTGTTTAGTCACTCTAAATTGACAGTAAGTCACCAATTTGGCATCTTGTCCCAAATATATCTGATGATTTCCTTCTCCCAAATAGTTCTAACCCAGTAAAGAATTTATTTCGATTTTTTTTTCATTTGTAGATTAGGCATACCACAACCTTTTAAAATTTGATTCTGGTAGCATATATTGTATCCTTAGATCAATAATGGGCACAGATTCCTAATCTCTAAATTCTTGTAAAATGTGTTCCATCACTTGAGTATACTTAGTCTTATATTGTTGTGTAGATGTTTTATATCGATAGAACAAGTCTATGAGTCTCCCACTGCAATTGTTCGTGTTTTGTTATCTCACTTGTCAGATTGCATCATGATCATCTCATCTCTCTATATTGAAGTCTCTCTGGATTGTTATCTTGTTAGCCACTCAGTCAATGGCCTATTTGTTATTTACCCGTGTCCTTAATCTATTAGATGCATGCGATAAAATAGCTTCTCAATACAGCTTCCTTGGTAGACACGTAGAGACCATATTCCACATTTCTATATATCCATTCAGGATTACCAGCACTATGAATGCAGAAATGTTATGTTTAAAGTTAGACACAGGAATAAAATGGTAAACAAAAACAAATCCAGTCTCTGCTCCCATAAAGCTTATTGTCTTCTATCAGGTTTATCATAGAACTTAAAATGTTTAATTTAATTAAGAGCTTAGTAAATTCAAATTAATTTACTGAGATAAAAATACCTAAAACTATTTGGAAAAAAATCACTATTCCTACTTTATCATGAAATTTCATTAGATCTTGTTTGCATTTGAGATCTTCAGAGTCTCCACTTAATTTGTCTTAGGTAAATCCATTAATCCTTTGTCCATAAGTGTGCTCCAGTGGGCCCTAGCTCAGTACTGCCTCTTAATAATATTGGGGATACTAATTAAAGCATACATAATTCATTGCCTTTTTCTCCATGTTTTCAGAGTTATCATCTCATTTCATATTCACAAATGTGTAAAATCAGGTGATTCTGTTTCTCCAGTGTCACAGAGAGAAATGTGGGTTAGAGAGAGTAATTAAATGGCAAGCCTTTAAAATGCTTTTCTGTATTACAAGGCTTCACATGTCTTTATGGAAGAGCCTAAATTCACTTGGAACCAAACCTGGACTTAAGATTTCTGGTCCTAAATAATGTGCATTCTTTGTTCTGGTATGGCTCCATTCTGTTACACATAGTAATAATTAGTGCTTATTAATAAAAAACATTTCATGGGCACATAAGAAGTTCCAGGTACTATGCTTAGTCCCTACCTGGTATTATTCATATATGTCCTCTATAAAAAGTCTACTCTATGAAAGCATGCTTTGCCAAATGAAGAATTCGCTTGTTGTCTCATGATGACAGTGATATTCATGCTGACTTAGATCTATGTCCTAAATTGCAATTGTGCTAAAAAGTTTTTTTATGATTTTCATCATTCATAACATCTGTTGTTTTACAATACATATTTAATACCAAAGTGAATCTTCATAGTATGTCACCACCAAAATGCACCATCATCCTATGTATATGGAGGTGTGATGAATGAGTCTTTTTTGAGAATCCCTTTTAAACTGTTTCCCCTCTCCCTGTCTGTAGACAGAATCCAAGGCTATGTAGGCACTAGACATGATCACACTGTTCCAACTTTGAATATTTTTTCAAAAAGCAGATCCCATAAACAGTGCTCAGGAGCAACTTCAGGCAATACACAGACAACACATAGTTCAATGCTTGGGTCCAGGAATGTAAAGCAGCTCTGATCTTGCATTATCAGGCACCACCTCAACCAGCAAGTGTTTGGGATAACTGAATCTCAGATTAATCAATACCTTGTTGAAGTTTCATTGATCTCAAATAACTTCATTCTTGCCCTTTAATCCTGAAAGCTAAAGCAGATGACAGCATTTATAACCTAATTAATTGAATATATAATTGTATAAAATGTGTTTTTATATCCTTTCCAAAGGACAGTGAAACTTGCATATAACCTAGATTACCTCACTGATGGAAATGAATTTATGATTCTTCTCCTTTTTTTCTTTCTGTTCTAGGTTTTAATAGAGCAAATATGGAGAGATTCAAAACAGACAAAAGAGCTTTCAATATTTTTCATAAAATTTGGAATGTATAAAATTTTGACTGACAAGTAGTAATTTGGGAGGTCCTGTTATCATGTGCCAGTTCTTGTATAAATTAAACTTTGTTTTTGCAGATTATATTTAGTAAGGAAGACAATAATCCTAGCTAACACACTGTCTTTCAGAACCCTGAGATATAGCATGACTTAAAAATATACTAAGCCTACACTCAACACCTTTATTGCAAACCACAACAGCTAATTAGAGAGAGAGAACAGAAGGGAATGCCCTGCCACAGTGGCAGGGTGGGGTGGGGGGAGATGGGATTGGGGAGGGTGGGAGGGATGCTGGGTTTACTGGTGGTGGAGAATGGGCACTGGTGAAGGGATGGGTTCCCGAACTTTATATGAGGGAAGCATAAGCACAAAAGTGTATAAATCTGTAACTGTATACCCTCACGGTGATTCACTAATTAAAAATAAATAAATTAAAAAATAAAAAAAATTTAAAAATTAAAAAAATATATACTAGGCCTAGAGAGAAAGTATAGAGGATAAGATACTTATTTTACAAGAGGCCCACGTGGGGTCTGAGCCCCACCAGGAGTGATCCCTAGTCCTGAAACAATCATAAGCTCTGAGCACAACTGTGTGTGGCCCAATCACCCTCCAAAAACAAAAATTAGACTGAAAAACATACCTCACATATATTGGTCTTGGGTTAGGTCAATGGCACTGCAAAAAGTACACTGAATCTACATGCCCTTTACCCTATTTTATACTAAAATTAATCAACTCTGTTTGAGAGCATGTGCTCACCCTAAGTATCTAAAGAAGCTCTCTTATTTCTTCACAGCGACCACCTTCTCCAAGAGTTTTCAGCCAAGCTGATCCGGCTATATTAAGCTTGGTCAGACAAATGCAGTCAACACACAGGTAGAAATAACACAATTCTCACAGGAAATCTAGTTTCTTTTATAACTATTTTTCCATTTATGTTAAAGAAAGCCATATATGTGTCCTTGATTTGCACACACCCTTGACATTTTGCTATACTTATGTGTGTTATTTTTTTTTTAATCCATCAAGAGGTTTTCAATTTTGAGAGTCTAAGTGAACAGCTGCCTTCAGCTGAGACACATTTAACTTTCTGACAGGTACAAGGATTCTAATCCCTTGGGACTAGCACTTTTCTTTTCAGAGCCATCTCCTATCTTTGTGACTTTCTGGGAATAACCAGCAATATCCATGCATTTGTTATAGATAAAGTAACTCCGAAGACTACTCACTTGTTTCCTAATAGAGGAGTGATGTTCTGGTAATGAATGAGAACTGTTTGTTTTTCTTCAGAAGTGTAGAATCTTGAACAGGAACCTGGAGATAGTCTAAGCCATCCCATATACATTAGAGATCAGAAATTTGATAAGCAGTTTAGGAGGAAAATGTGTTTTCACATTTTTGTTTGCCATAAAAGGGATATTTTTCTTAAAAAAATGGTTGATAATCTATTAGTAAATAAGTGTGCTAATTTGAAATCCATCTAGGAAATAATAAAGTAAATGCTATATTAAGTACCCATAGATTATGAATTATCGTGATTAATCTTTATGTTTCGTGTTACAGTGTATTTCGTAGATTCAGTCCATGTCTTATGGTTTCATCCAATAATATTAGCATAGAAACTCAGTTAAGTCTTTTGTGAATGATGGTGCCTTTGCAGATAGAAGAAATCTGTCTAAAATCATACATTTTAGAATTGGACTTCTTCAATTATCTTACTCTGATACCAGAAAATCATATTCAGGAAAAGGGAGATAGTGCAGTGAGTAAGGTGTTTGCCTTGAATGCAGCTTCCCAGGCTCTGTCCAAGCACCCATGAGTTTCCCCAAGCAGTGCAAGAGTGATCCCTGAGACACAGAGTGAGAAGAAAGTCCTGAGAACCACTGAGTATGCCTCCTTGAAAATGCTCAGTTACTTCTATATTTTTAAGGGAATTATTGTCTATTTTAGCAAATACACTGCATCATGATACTTAATTCAATTTTGAATTCAAAATTCATTTTGAGGATTGATTATCTAATCAATAAAATTTATCTAAGTCAATAAATTTGGAAATCTTTTTTTTTGTTGAATGTTTATTTTTAATTTTACTATGCCATGATATTATTTCTGAGATAGTAAACCAAAGTAATATTTTTAAAGATTTGGTCATGATGAAATCATTTGCAATATAAATTCACAGAAAAGAGTTAAGTTACTGGTATAAGTAGTGAAGTCTCTCTTTAAAATAAATGTTATTAAGCTTCCATATGACATATAAATATCACTTCTGAGAATACACCCTAGGGACCCAAAAACACACAGCAGAAATCTGCACTTCTGTGTTCATTGCAGCATTATTCACAATAGCCAGAATCAGGTAACAAGTCAAGTGGCAGGGAGTGGATGATGGGATAAAGAAACTATGGTACTTCTACACAGTGGAATTCTACACAGTCATCAGGAAAAAGGAAGTCATGAATTTTCTTATAAATGGATAGACATGGAGAATATCACGCTGAGAAAAATGAGTCAGAAGGAGAGGGACAGTCATAGAATGACTGCAGTCATGTGGATATATATATATAAAAAGCAGTATGAGACTGATACCAAGGATAGTAGAAAAGAATAGAAAAGAGGACCCGGAGGACTGGTCCATGGTTGGAAACTTGCCACAAGGGGTAGAGGGAGTTAGGACAGAGAATAGACCACTATGACAGTATGAAAGTTGGAAGTGATCACTCTGGACAAGAACTGAGTGCTAAAAGGAGGTAGAGATATACATTATGACCTTTCAGTAACTGTATTGTAAGCCATATGATCCAAAAAGAAACAGAAAGAAAGGGTGGGGGAAGTTGAACGGCAAGATGGGGAGTATGGCAGGAGGGAAAATGGGGACGTTGGTATGGGAAATGTACACTGGTGAAGGGACAGGTGTTGGAATATTGAATGACTGAAATTCAGTCATGAACAACTTTATAACTCTGTATTTCACAGTGATTAAAAAATATGTATATAGCTCTAAGTGCATAAGAAAAAAAGGTTCGAAGCTGAAATTTTTAGTCATTTTAAAAAATAAAATGTCATATGAAATGTAAAAATATTGTGTCCATATAGATATAGGAGGTTTATTATTTTAAGATAATTTATAATTAATTTTATGCCTAGTATGTATATTAAATAATTTAAAATAATAATATGTTACTTCTACATTCATTCTCTAAAGGTATCCAAAATTTATTTTCTAAAGTTGAATCATTAAGAATTAGTCACTAAGTCAGTGGAATTTGTAAATGATGAATTCTTTATTTTGTTTTATTTTTATTTTTGGGTCACACCTGGTGATGCACAGGGGTTATTCCTGGCTCGGCACTCAGGAATTACTCCTGGCACTGCTTAGGGGGCCATATGGGATGCTGGGAATCGAACTTGGGTCATCCACAAGCAAGGCAAACACCCTACCCGCTGTGCTATAGCTCCAGCCCCATGAATTCTTTTTATCTCTGCTTCCCCCAAACTCAGGTGACCCAGGGGTCACACCCATAAGCCACCTCCTGCCAGTGCCAGATAATCTTCTCATCGGCCACCCTCCAGAACTCACGGCTGCTTCTCCCAGAAGGGAGAATAAAATGAGGCCAGGAGAATAAAAATAACCATGCCACCAGACTCCGCACCAGGGGTGCCAGGGTGGGGGGGCAGGTGTGTGAACATATTCTTGTATCATCATCATAAAGGGATATATATACATATATATATATCTCACTGTCACTGTCATCCTGTTGTTCATTGATTTATTTGAGCGGGCACCAGTAACATCTCTATTACACTTAGTCCTGAGATTTTAGCAGCCTCTCCTTACTCGTCTTTCCCAATGATTGGACACTCTTTCAGGGTCAAGGGAATGAGATCTATCATTACTGTTTTTGGCATATCAAATATGTCACGGGTAGCTTGCCAGGCTATGCATATATATATGTGTGTGTATGTATATATATATATATATATATACATATACATATATATGCCTTTTGGAGAGCCCGGCAAGCTACTGAGAGTATCCCGCCCACATGGAAGAGTCTGGCGAGCTCCCCGTGGTGTATTCAACATGACAAAAATGGTAACAATGACATATAACAATAAGGTCTCATTCCCCTGATCCTGGAAAGAGCCTCCAATCATTGGACAAAATGAGTAAGGAGAGGCTGCTAAAATGTCAGGGCTGGGACCAATGGAGACATTACTGACACCCGCTCGAGTAAATCGATAAACAACAGGATGACAGTGATACAGTGATACAGTGACAGTCCTCAATATCTGCAGGCTAATATTCTCATCTCTTCATTTTATGCATGATGCCTAATATTATGCAATACAATTTTTAGGTTACAGCTTTTGGGTATTTTTTGACATTGTTATTTGCATGGGGTTAGATCCTGTAGTGCTGGATGTGACCTCAAGAGTCATTGAAATTCCTCTAGTGCCTTGAGTGCAATATGATGTCAGAGAACTAATTCAGAACCTTTTATCTCAAATGTCCATAGTTTTAATAGATTAAACTTTAGTGGTAACAATAGCATCTAATCTACTGCTGTGCCATTGTTGTTGTTTGGTTTGGGGCGGGGGGGGGATCACACCAAGTAGTGCTCAGGGCTTACTCCTGACTCTGTGCTTAAGGATAACGCCTGGCCATGTTCAGGGTATCAAACAGGGTGCTGAGTATCTAACCTGGATCAGCAGCATGCAAGACATGCAAACCCACTGTACTAACACTGCAACTCATAATTTACTGCCTAGAAAATTAAAAAAAAACCCATAATTTTGCACCTAAGTATACAGAAATGTAGAACTACCAACAATACAATTTTTAAAATGATACCATAGTATGGAAAATCCCAGAAAAAATGGTCAAATTTACTTTTAATTTTCAAGTGTTTGAGTGGATATGAAAGAAAAGAGAGTGAGGATAGATATTGCTGACATTAATGCACTCATAAATGCATACAAATGAGTTGAAATATCTGCATCAGAAAAATGTGATGAACTTTTTCTATAAGTTGTTATATCATAAGATTATTTTGATGAAATGCACTGTTAATTCAAATGCAATATAGTCATAAGTAATACTTGAGTATATGAACACACTTGTCAAAGTAAATGAACAAAATATTATTTTGATGTAGAGCACTTGAACTCCTTTATAGCATTGGTTTTGTTTACATTGTAATTTTCAAAATTAAGTAATCTACATGGTTCCCTGGTGTGAATTAACAAGTAGCTCTCAATCAACATTTCACATTTTCTTCAGCAAGCCCATGGAGAAAAAAATGCCTGTTTTCATTCTTGTAGTATAAAATTATTGTAGATGTAATTCTTCAAGTTTCACTATGAAGAACATATTTTTATAACATGTTATATCACTATTCTAGAAGTTTTCCTTTATGCTTTCAATAAAAAGGCAAAGTTATATTCAGAATAATTTCATAACCATAACCCATAGATTAATATATTCTAATATATAGCAATCCTAAAGTCTTTCCATTAAAGCTATTTAATCATGTCTTCAATCCGTTACTCACTGATATAGTCATGCGAACAAAAATTGAAGCTATTTTAACGGACTGCCTAAATTTCCTTTCCACTTTAAACCAGAAAACAATCAAATGATCATTTCCCTGAAGTCTTTGCTTCACACATTTTATGAAGCCAAAAATCTATTACTTTTATTTGAAAGCTTATTTCTTCATAATTCTTGCCTAGTGAGTTCAGTAAACAAAAGTAAGATGAAAAAAATGATACTAATCCATAAAGGTAAACTATCTAGGAAATAAAAGCAAAAATGTATAGGGAGCAGCCCTTTTAAGGATGTGCTTGTCATGGTTGGTTTCCTGGGAAAGCCAAATGTGTGCCAATGTAGCATGTTACTGGTTACTATGACTTCAGAGAATTTGAGGACAATCGGAGAGAGTAATCAGTAAAATATGTAAGAGTGGGCGGGAGGACACCTGTTGCCTTGGACTTTAAAAAGCCATGTCTTCAAAGACAGCCTACAAAGAACAAACACAAAAGTATTAATCTATTGCTCTATTCTTAAAGTCACCAGAGAGAAGCTAGAATGAATAAAAATGATGATCCTGAACTAATTGGATTTTAAATCAAGATCAAAATGCAGCATGCATTATCCAGAAATGGAACAGTCTAATTTAGTAATTACGGGATTCGCTGCAGTTGACTCCATCACAGCTCTCGCTGTTTCAGGCACCCGTCCACCCCCACTTCCCCTGGGAAGCACAGTCTTCTCGATTTTACTGTTAGGAAACTTCCATCGATGTTTTGTTTCAGTTTCTTGTTCTTTCTTATCTTCATCGTATGAGCCTTTTGTTAGAGTACAGCGTCTAATCAATAAAATAAAATGGTATCTGTAAATACGACTCAGACATTATTACAAACATCTTCATTTCTAGTAAGTTTGACTCTTGAGTCTGGAAATCTAGCCCTTTTATTTTTCTCTGTCATCTAAATCACAAGAAATAGAAAGAAAAGAATATAATTTATCATTCATCAAAACGTGCATAAAAATAAACAGAATGGAGACAGACAATAAGCTTCCAGTACTGAAGTGGAACTCTTCAACTGACCATATGTGACTATAAGATAAGGAAGACGGACATACACTGTATTTTGAATAACATAAGATAGTGGATGCTGTTTTATTTGAAAGTCCGTTGGAAATGGATAACTATGACATTAGCCATATCAATACCCAAAATACTATGATTGGAAAATAGAAAAAATGAGCATATTGAGAATTGTATTCTAATACTGATTAATAACCATAATGTAGAATGGCATAACAGGGTGAGCATTCATAAGTTTTGTAGCAGTAGGGAATTCAGGTCTATTGTAAACTTAGGCAAGGTATTATAGTTTATTCAGTCTTAATTTCCTCTCTGGTAGAATGGGTTTAATAATGGAATCTATATTGTGGGATTTAATAATATAAAAAAATTAAAACTCTTAGAATGATATCTGAGACATGGTAAATTCTCAGTGAGTACTAACCTTATTGCTCTAATTCTGAATATTCATTCAAATATTCAACGTTGTATGGCTTTAGTATGCTATGTAACAATCAAATACTTCTTTATCTTTAATTACAACAATAAGGAGAGTAAAACTTAGAAATCCTAGCCAATATATCATTCTTGGAGAACAAGTAAATTCACAAAGGCAGAATTTCTAGGTTTACAGAAGAATTAATATTCCATTTCATCAGATCATTTGATTCCATTGTTTTTAAAAATAAGATTTAAAAATAAACTCTTGAGCCATTTGTATCACTGTATCACTGTCATCCCATTGCTCATTGGTTTGCTTGAGCAGGCACCAGTAATATCTCCATTGTGAGACTTCTTGTAACTGTTTTTGGCATATCGAATATACACGGGTTGCTTGCCAGGTTCTGCTGTGCGGGCAGGATACTCTAGGTAGCTTGCTGGGCTCTCCGAGAGGGGAGGAGGAATCGAACCCGGGGCAGGAGCATACAAGGCAAATGCTCTACCCACTGTGCTATTGCTCCAACCCTTGGTATCTAAATTAGGATACCAAAATCTCATCTTTTATTAAAGCAAACACGGCACTGCTTTTCAGTAATTTTCCTACATAAATAAAAACATTTTGAAGAAAAACTATACTGAGAAAGTTGCATAGTGCATATGGCCTTACTTTAATAGAATGATAGGATTTCAGTTCTATAGGGACTTCTCTATTGATGATCCGGAAACTTTAGAGTCACTCTAATGATGGGGCAAGGTGTGCCAGGGATTCTTCCCTTGGAGATATTTCATTGACCCCAGGATTTCGCTTTTCCTGAGTTAGCCAAAGATGGTAAGAGGCATTATTTAACAGGAAACAATGCTTAGCACTGAATATCACAGTTTCACATTTCAGACATGAGAGTTCATCTCTTTTTCTTTATACCAAATCTGTTTTTTTAAAATTTTATTAGAGCACCATGATTTTCAAAGACGATCATAATAAAACTGTTTCAGGCATATAATGTCCAAACATCAATGCCTCCACGAGTATCCTCCTCCTTCCACCAATGTCCCAGGTTCCCTCACATTCCCCAGCCCGCCCCTTTAGTAGGCGCATACCAAATTTATTCCATATTACTGGCTCCAACAAAACTTAAATGGCAAATGGAATTATCAGAAAATAAGTTTTAAAAAGTCTATGTCTGATGATTATTTGCTAAGTTATCTTAACTATTTGTTCATTATTGAAAATGTATAAAATCCCTTTTATAGTGATCAGAAAATAATCTTTTTAGTGCTATCATGGTGAATAATGGCTTTTTATTCAGATTTTTCTGCTTTTAGAGATGTGTTCATATATCCGGTCAGAATCTGTCAGTATTGGGACTGGAGTAATAGCACAGTGGATAGGGCATTTGCCTTCCACTTGGCTGACCCTTGTTCGATTCCCAGCATCCCATAAGGTCCCCTGAGCACCACCAAAAGTAATTCCTTAGTGCATGAACCAGGAATAACTCCTGTGCATTGCCAGGTGTAACTAAAAAAGAAAAAAAAAGAATCTGTCAGTATTTCTTATTTGAGAGACAGCTTAAAGATGATATTCACACTTCATTATATCATCCATTTGTTGTTAGCCCTATAAATTAGTTCTCAGAGGTATTTTTTTCTTACACCCAATGTTGGTAAGCTGTTCCACATTTGGTCCCATCAGTACTATCCTGGAGAAAACCTCATGTACACTATATGAAGACTATAGGTTTACAACCAAATTCTACAATAAACCATTTGCATCACTGTATTCAGGTTACTTATCATCTCCATCATCTCCATCTCTTGCCTATACTTATCTCACTTTCCATGACCATACATCTCAAAGTGTTATAATAAAGAATCAATAAAGTACATGTTTTTAAAGAGAAAAAAATCAGTATTTAGTGCTTAGAAATTATATAGGGAAAGCCTGGAAATGGTACAGGAGATAAAGTTTTTGCTTTGCACATGGTCAACACACTGTTCAATACTCTGAGCACCATCAGAGTCAATCCTTATCATACAACCTGGAATGGCCCTTGAGCACAGCTAGATATGCCCCCCAACCCCCTCACCTGACACAGCCAAAGGAATCATACAATGAATAATTTAGTGTTTTTTTTTATTGTAGTTCACAGTAGCTTCTTCTTATTATTAATCTCCAAAGTTAGCACAAGTATTCCAACTACTGATGCTAAAACTAACATTATTTATAATCTTGGACACTTTCCCAAAATATGCTTTTTCAAGGAAGTAAACAATAATGATTTCCTTCTAAGAATGGCTTTTTACTGTAACATAACATCTTATACTTTATTACCATCTTTTATTCACCCACTCCATTCATATGTAATTCCATCAATACTAGACTCTGTCTGAGGATATTATGGAGTCTGATTTTTTAATATAAGAACACAAACCATTAGTTTACTAAGAAATGACATTTAGATAAAGTGTGGCTATTTTTATAGAATAAGTTCATATTGTCACTGTCACTGTCACTGTCATCCCATTGCTCATCGATTTGCTCGAGCAGGCATCAGTAACGTCTCCATTGTGAGACTTGTTGTTAACTGTTTTTGGCATATCGAATATGCCACGGGTAGCTTGCCAGGCTCTGCCGTGTGAGCGAAATACTCTCAGTAGCTTGCTGGGCTCTCCAAGAGGGGCTGAGGAATCGAACCTGGGTTGGCCACGAGCAAGGCAAATGCCCTACCACTGTGCTATCGCTCCAGCCCCAAGTTCATATTACTTGTTAATACATTTTAATTCCTACATCACTTTAAGATAAGTATTTTTAGGAATCAGAATATTTTTTAAGATGTTTCAATACTTCAGAGATAAATAAAATGGTGCCTAGAAATTATCTCTTTGCTCACATATCTTGAAAATTACCTACATAAACATAAACTTTCCCTACTGGCTACAAGAGTTATGTTTCAGGAAATTAGGAATATAGAATTGGAGTTATGATGTTTATAGTTTTCTGTTCTCCCATAGCAAATAAGAAATTCATTTAGTTGATCTTTAAGAATTAATGTTCTGCTTTGCTGAAAACAAAGTGTTTGTGAAAGAAAAATTAGATTTGGGAGGTAGGACTTTCCAGCCATAAGGAAATAATAATAATAAGTAAGTAAATAACAGGATTTGGGGGTGGAACAATAGCACAGCAGGTAGGGCGTTCGCCTTGCATGAGGCTGACCCAGGTTTGATTCCTCCACCACTCTCAGAGAGCCTACCGAGGCAAGCTACTGAGAGTATCTCGCCGGAACAGCAGAGCCTGGCAAGCTGCTTGTGGGATATTCAATACGCCAAAAACAGTAACAATAAGTCTCATGATGGGACATTACTGGTACCTGCTCGAGCAAATTGATGAGCAATGGGATGACAGTGACAGTGATATTAAAACTCTCTTTATTTTTAGTCAAGCAAACAATCACAATGCTCTGATTGTGGCTCTATGAGAACTACAATTATCGTCAGAAGTGAATTAATTTCTGACAAAAATGACTAGACAACTGGACACAATGAAACAAAAGTATTTTCACCCCTCAAATGATGTACAGCCACCACATTACTGTGATCTCTGAGAGAAAGAAAATGGAAAAATTGAGACCTTACCAAACTCTCTGTCTAGGGAAAAATTCTAAAGAATTTGAATGCGAAAAAAATCTCCTAGAGCTTTGTGGCTATCCGGGTTAAGAAATGTCTAGAATTTTCAGGGCATTTATAGGAAGGAGTAACACAAAGGAAGTGTTTCAAAATATACAGAGGATTTTCCTTCAATCTCCATGTCGAACTCTGTGCACTTAGATTAAAACCCTAAAGGGCCAAACAAGATTATTTGCTGAAGGAAGAACAATTTCTGGGCAGCTGAATATGAAATAATTTTCAGAGTTCTCACAGTGGCAGAACTTGAAGTTCTCATTAGACAGAGCAGAAAATTCTCCTTGAACATTCAAAACCTTTTATTGAGGCCACTTTAAGGTTACACCTTGGTAATGCTACTAAGTTTGACCAAGAAGAAAAAAGACTGCTAAAAGGACTCTAATAAACTTGAGAAGTGTACAATTTATTCCCCAGTAATTGCACTTCTCCCCAAAAGTAATTCAGTGTTTTTTATTCTAAGTGCAGCAAAATCTCGCACTAAACAACAAAAAAGCCACCATTTATTAAGTTTAGTTTAATACATATTTTTTTCAAAAAATAATTATGGAATCTCAAGTGCTTTACCAAACAGCTGCATGCTTCCTAAGCATGTTAAGTGTATAGCCAAAACCAACATAGGATATTTCTGTCAGAGATTGACAATGCATATGTAAGAGCTGTGAGTATTTATACCTTAAGTGTGTAGAAGGCATAAGTATTTAAGTTGTGTCAATGTACTCTATGATGTTTGTAACATGATGAAATCACCTAATGATGCATTTCTCAGAAAATGTTTTGTCATTAAAAGATGCATGACTTCATACTTCCAACTTCACTTTAAAATCTCATGACTGTGGCTGGAGCAATAGCACATCAGGTAGGGCATTTGCCTTGCATGCGGCTGACCCGGGTTCATTCCCAGCATCCTATATGGTCCCCTGAGCACTGCCAGGTAATTCCTGAGTGCAGAGCCAGGAGTAACCCCTGAGCATCGCCAGGTGTGACTCAAAAAGAAAAGAAAAATAAATAATAAAATAATTTTTTTTTAAATCACATGAGTGATCATTCCTGAAACCATGGTGATTTCTTTTGTTTGTTTTTTGGTTTTGAGGGCACACTCAGTGCCCAGTAGTGCTCAGAGCTCACTTCTGGCTATGTCAAGGGTTGCTCCCAGCAGTGCTCGGGAGACCATGTGTGGCACCAGGAATTGAACCCCAGGTTGGCCTTGAGCAAGGCTCAAGTATCAGACCTACTGTACTATCTTTCTGGCTCTACACAGTGATTTTTAATGCTCTGATTGTGGCTCTATGAGAACTACAATTATCGCAAAGTAGAGGTTGAAGTCAATCCTCACTGGGTACTTGCAAGATGAATGAAAAATAACTTAGTCTTAAGATATGGAGGTGAAGGAAACTGTTTAGCTCAGTATAATTTATATGTCTTTACTGATAGATGAGATTAATTTAATAAATGTAACATCCATACAATTTCTAAGCTGTAGAAAACTTAATTATTTATAATTGATTTCAATTTTTTTCCTTTGTCAACTCCAGTACACGTAAGAACTTTGAATTAGCCAAAATATATGAGCAGTTGAGCTCTTTGTAATTAATGCAGCTTTGGATTCTTTTATCAGTTTTGGGCTTCCAGTTAGAGTTCAGATGACAAGTGATGTTTCCAAATCAATCCATCTGTCCCCTTTTTCTAAAAGTGCCTCTATCCTAGTGCCCTAAATATATATTCTATTGGAAAAGTTGAAGTTGTCAAATACCCTCATTTTCCAAATGAGGTTAAATCTCAAGATGAAGTTAATAAGTGGTCATATATAAATAAAAGAACTATAGAAACCCTCTATTGTAATTCTGTTCTTATCTTTCTGTTACATTGTTCAGTGCATTGGTGTAAAGAACTTTAACCATGTTTTTCCTCATGGAATGATGGTTTTCATAGAGAAATGACAATTGTAAAGATTTAGGAAAGTTTAATTTCTCAAGTCTCAGATTTGAATTTTTTTCTTATACAAAAAGTGTATCAATTGGGAATAATTATCTTTTGTAACTGTGTTTCTTGAAAGAGAATCTACATTGATAAGGGTAAAGAATGAACTTAAATGAATTCAGAGAACTTGAATTGACAGTTGAGTTCTTATGAGAATGTCTAAAGACTGAAGTCTTTGAACGCTTTACCTAAATTTGCCCAGAGCTTCTGCCGTGACTTAAATGCTACTGTCTCAGTGATTCCTCCCTTAAACTTTCTAGGTTAAAAGGTACAGACCCATCCCATATGCTTAAGAAATCTCTATCTTTTCTCAATTTTTCCAGCTATAGACACAGGATATTCCTGGGGCTGGAGTGATAGCACAGCGGGTAGAGCGTTTGCCTTGCACACGGCCAACCTGGGTTCGATTCCCAGCATCCCATATGGTCCCCTGAGCACCACCAGGAGTAATTCCTGAGTGCAGAGCCAGGAGTAACCCCTGTGAATTGCCGGGTGTGACCCAAAAAGCAAAAACAAACAAACACAGGATATTCCAATACAGAACATAATTTCCACATGTATTTGTTTACTGCATTTCTCCTTCTCCCAAAGAATAAAAACTGTGGAAGGTCAGGAATTTTGCAGTTACTATTCACAGCCTCTATTAGCATGATTAATTTATTATAATTACCTTACAAATGCTTGCTGACCTCATGGATAAATTCCTTATTTGTCTCAGATATCATAAAATCTTTGACTTTTAAAAGCTTATGACTTGAAGATGTTGTTCATAAAGATTACCTAAATTAATTTATGTTAACTGAATTTAACCAAATTTGAAGTTTCAGATAATATGCAAGAAAAAAAAACTATTAAATAATGTTTAGGGGAGCATATTTTTGGGGGCTCCACAGTATAAAATTATTATACAAGCTGGGGCTGGAGTGATAGCACAGCGGGTAGGGCGTTTGCCTTGCACGCGGCCGACCCGGGTTCGAATCCCAGCACCCCATATGGTCCCCTGAGTACCGCCAGGGGTAATTCCTGAGTGCATGAGCCAGGAATGACCCCTGTGCATTGCCGGGTGTGACCCAAAAAGCAAAAAAAAAAAAAAAATTATTATACAAGGTAATTTTCAGTAAAGTAACTCCAATACTCTTCATCTAGTAGCCCAAATCGTCTGAAAATTACTAATCTAACATTTACTGGAAATTATTTATTTTGTAGCACATTCCAAAACTCCTATATGCTCTATATTTTGTCTAACTATTCTTCATCGTTTTTGTTCTTCCTTTCCCCTAAGAAGACTAGAAATTCTCATCACTCTGCTCCCAAAGTTGATGCAGATGTTCTGAGTGTCATGACCTCACTCTCCTTTAGATAACTAGTGAGGACATCTTTATGAGGATGAGTGATATCATTATCCATAAAACTACTCCAATGGTGCAAAACATCTGCCAATTCGGTGTTTTAGAAAAGGTTGGAAGAGGAATAAAAAAGAGAAAGGTTATCTCTTTAAAAGATTAAGAAAAAAACACCCCTATCTGTGATCATCTACTATCCATAAATCTAGTTTCTAATCAAATACCAATCTGATCACCCACAAGCAATTGAAGAGGAAATGGTACACATTTTAATTAGACTAAGAAAGTCTTTCTGTTCAACTTCCCTGATTATAACACATGCCTGGTAAACATACCTCTATCCGGGGGGGGGGGGGGAATGAACATTTTAAATACAGACATTGGACAATATGAAAGTAAAAGACTGAAAATAGAGTGTATACCCTTAGAATCTACAGTTCTACCAGGTGTTCTATTACTACGTGGTTTAACTGTTGATATGTGGTTGCACATATATGTCAAAGAGTCATGATTTTCTTCATCAAATGTCTTAAAATTTTCTCCTCTCTAGAGAACCTACCTTTTTTTTTCTCTCTGGGTCACACCTGGCAATGATGCACAGGGGTTACTCCTGCCTCTGCACTCAGGAATCACTCCTGGTGGTGCTCAGGGGACCATATGCGATGCTGGGAATAGAAACCGGGTCGGCCGCATGTAAGGTTGTGCTATCAGCTTACACCCTACCAGCTGTGCTATCACTCCAGCCCTGAGAACCTCCTTTCTTGAATTAGAGAAAAAAAATTAACATAAATTTTGTTTCCACTAACGAAGTAGATATGTTTTAATTAATTCATTTGCTAACTGCACTAGATAGAGATTATTTTCTGTTTGAATGCAAGCGCAACCAAAAAGATGACACATTTTGTCTCCCTTCTAAGCCAAAATGTAAATAATTATGATAACCTCTTGCTATGTGGGAGGCGGCTGTCTAGTATGATCATTAAATTACAGCTCCTGTATTGTGCTCTCTTTGGTTAATGTTCATCCTAATTTGATAGACTAAATTGTATGTGATGCGGAAAATTCCTATTTTTACTTAGAAAATATAGTTTAGCAAATTGCTCTGTGACACCATTCATTTTATTTCATGAACATCTCTCGTGTAACATTTAGCTGTATTGACTTCTCCCATATAAAAAGACCAAAACCATTTAATAAATATTCAACTTTACCAAAAAGACGCAAACACAAAAAATGGGGTTCTTTCACCCACTTCACTTGAAGAAATTGACAAATACTGCTTGATAATATTCTTAAACATCATATGTCACAAAAAGAAAGAATCAAAAACAAATTGCCTCACTCGATTCATGACACCTTCCCCCCCACACCCCAATGCATGCACTCACACACTGTTTAACTCCTGGTGCTAGATCACTCTGGATCTGGCAACAGCTGACCCGAGTGGTAGCTTTTTGAGCTGAACTGACTCAGAGATAGGGAGAATTTCTCTTTTATCACATGCGCCCTTTATTTCTGTTTTCTCATTATTGACTATGCTTCCCTAGCTACTCACCCTCACCACTCACATGCACAGACCCCAGACAACACAGTTGTTCGCGTTACACACAGTGACATGTGCATTCTGACAATGCTTCTGATACCGGGAACCATGATTCATATTTTATTGCCACCTTAGTGGGTTGCTTTTATAGTTGGCTTATTATCTCCACATATTTATTTAGAGGATGTCGTCTTAAAAATACAAACCTAAAAATGAGAAGGAAGTTGAAGGGTAAAACAGATGATGGGCTTTCTTGAAGTGAGTTTAGCAGAGTGCACATTCAGAACATTTCTGCTCTTTGAAATTTATTTCTCTGAATGCTCTTTCACCTTCATCTCAACAAATAGCCATGTAAATAAAAGCAAATAATGAACTGTGATGAGAAGACATCTGTGCAATTCAAGCATTTGGGACAGAGCACAGGGTTGGAGTTCATGGACTGGTCACCCCATCATCAAGAGGTAGAGCCATGGAGACATCCAGAACTCTGGTGTCACTCTGGTGGTCTAGAATGTTACAGGGCCCCGGCAGCATCTTATCCTTGGCCTCGCCATTGAACCACTAAGCTAAGGGCAGATTCTTGCTTCTAGTAAACTCTGAGCACTGTCTGGAGCCTTCTTCTCTTGAGCATTTCTGTACAGATGGGGGTGGCAGGAGGGATACTGGAAACACTGTTGGTAGAGAATGGGCATGGGTGGAGGGATGGGTACTTGAACATTGTATGACCGAAAAGTAATCATGCACATTTGTAAGTGTGTACCTGTATCTCACGGTGATTCATTAAAATAAAAAAATAGAATAAAATAAAATAAATTAATAAACTGAGATCTACAAGAAGACGAATTTGCCCAGCAAGTACAGTGATAATAAAGATGTCAACTCTGCTTCTTTATTACCCCACAGTCCACTGCTAGTTTCCAAATTTCTATGCTACCTGTGGCAGGTTCTCATAAATCCTTAGTTCTCAATAGTGAATGCATAAGCTATATTGCCTTAAGTAAAGTGTCATGGGGACAGGGAGAGGGAATGCAGAGGCAGAAAAAGATATTTTTACTTAAAGGAAAGTTTGCTCATCTCTTTATTTTTGGTCATTTTGCTCAGTGATACAGTGATTACATTTTTTTACAGCAGATCCCATTTTTCCAGATCACAAATGAAATATAGATTTTATGCTCTATACTGAATTTTTAAAGGCAAGTTAGTTTTACATATTCTCTAGATCCAGATATAAGCTAGTCTATACATAATACATGCTTATACACTTACATAGAGTGATCGATGCATGACATGGCATCTGATGTTCTTAAATGAGATGCAATTCACAGCACTTTTCAAGTATTTGTTGCTTATAATCATATTTCATTACTACCAACAAATCATTAAAATAGTGTATATTGTGGACATAATATTTTCTCTTTATGCATATAAAATATTTGGATTTTTTAAAAGTCTGTGTTTTTATCATTTTAATTCAATCAATACCTGATCTTTACCGGATATATGTGTGTATGTGTGTGGCAATTAACTTATTAATAAGGATAAAAAACTATTCTTCTTTTATCACTACCACTACACATGCGCGCGCGTGCGCACACACACACACACACACACACACACACACATTTTCTTCCTGAGTTCTCGCCCCTTGCTCTCTTGTAGTGTTTGGTAGCTCTGCTTTGCAGATTTGCCTTCTTGAGCCCTTGCTTGGGTGTTTTGGGACCTCAGCGCCCTCCAGAGTTCCCAGTTCTTTCCTCTCAGGAGAGTTCACTGCGCTGTAGCTGTGTGGGAATTGATTGGGAGTGCATTTGTAGCCTGGCACTCAGCGGGGAAATGCTGCCAACCAAGCCATCAATATGTGCTCCCGCACTGCTGGATCCTCTGATGTCCACTGGAAGATTTTTCTGTAAGAAACATCAGAGGGAGAATATGAGCTGGAATTGAGGTGGGACCCTGCTGCCTGCCTTTCTTTTTTCATCCCCCTCTCCTCTGACAGTTCTGGAGCAAGCCCTGCAGAAAATAAATCTGAGATAGAAGCAAGAAGACTAGAAAATTCCTGCTCTATCATCACCAGTGGAAGTGCCTATAAAAATCTGGAACAATGACTGTTAATGACTTCGCTATGGGTGAGCCTCCCAAACTGGCTATAGCATCCCAATGGCTGCAGCTGGATGGCGGCTGAGTAGTTTCAACTTTCAGGCAGCTCTTTGAACAAGATATTTTTAATTCAGCTAATATCTTCCAAGACTCAATAGGAATAAACTCTAAGACTCAAAGCAAATCTCAGCACACCAAGAATTAGTAACGGTCCCATCTGAAATGAAACATCACCCCTAAGTGTCCAGAAGGTGATCGATCGAGGTTCAGAAAGACCCAGTCAGGCTTCTCTGAGCCCTTTAAGAGAACAGAGCTACATGCTGAAGAGAATTTCTTTCAGAAAAAGTAGAGAGTTTTGCTTCATCTGGGGTTTCTTTATCATGGCTGTGCACAGATGGAACTGTTGAATTCATGTGGAACATGTCTGCTCTTCTCTGACTTTAATTATGTTCACCTCAGGATCTGGCATAAGGAAATTAAAAGTCTTGATGTCAAAAAAAAAGTTGGGAACAAAGAATGAAGGTAACAAGAAGACAAAGTTGTCCAGTTACCTCTGCAGCAAATATATTCTCTTGTAAAATTGTGAAAAGAAGTTTAAAAAAGTTATGTAGATAGGGGTATATTACTCTTATATATGTACATAAATATATACAAATTGATTTGGCTTTGTGTAAGGATTATGTTGGCTGTAAGAACAACTAGTACATTGAAAGATAAAGGTGATTCATAAGGAGGCACTTTAGAATGCAAATACTATATCCAGTTCATATATATATCCAACATGAAAATCACAAATCAAAATTAGGCCTTAAAATTTTCACAACTTGAAATCCAATTTATTTATATGCTGAAATGAGCATGAAGATAAAAGATCAAATTAGGAATTTATTTTTGGAATTTACTCTAAACATTATAATAACTAGCTTTGAAGAAAAAACAATATTTTGCCACAATATATTTTCTGTGTTTAGTGTTGTGCTTGTTTTATTCCTGTTAGTATAGATTGTTTCTAAGACTCATCTTTGAAATTTAGGACGTATAATCCAAGAGTCTTTCAAAAGGTGTGTTTATCAAAGAGTTTTATAAGAGTATAGTGGAAATTGCTTTGTTCTAAGTTTTTGAATATTTAAAGTTCTTCAAATTTTATCAGCTACAAGATCATGTAGCAGTTATTGGTGACAGATCAGTTAAGATATATGTGATAAGGAGAAATATTAAAATAGGAGATGGATTCTTATCTCACTTACAACTTAAGATATTTTTAAAGATATTTTTGAAGAAAATTTATTGTGTCCAACAGCAGTCTTTCCAAAGCTCATGTATTCTTCAAAGTTAAAATACATACTTTGATTTCAAATACAGCAGAGGAGCATTAAAGAAAGAATATTGAATTACTAAATTAAAAATGATTGCTAATGCTTAAGCTCTCTAGAAAGTCATGACTAAGGTGGAAAATGTGAGTATTTTAGTGGATATTTATCATCCGTCTTACAAAGCCCTATATCATCTGAGAGAATTCTATAAAACTAAACATTTGTCTTTCGACATAAACACATTTTGAAAATTTTAAGTATCTTATATGGAGGACAAACAAATTGATTTGGATTTGTGTAAGGATTATGTTTGCTGTAAGAACAAACAGTACACTGAAGGATGAAGGTAATTCATAAGGAAGCACTTTAGAATATAAATACTATATCCAGTTTTAAAACATGCATAATGCACCGTACTTGTGATCCCATGATAATCATATTCACTCACAGCTCTGATTCTTTCTTCACCTCCCATTCTCCTAATCACAGTACCATAGAATGAAAGGAACATAGCCTAACCCCTTCACTTCACAGACGAGAAAATAGAGCTAAAATAAAATTTAAAATACAATAGGGCAATCCAGGGGGAAAATTCCCTAAGCAGTTAAGAATAATATGCTTAACACAGAGACCTTGATTTCTGTCATTCTCCTTTGTGATAAAAGTAACTGCTGTGCTAGAGATAAATCTGAAAGTACACCCAGAAAGTACAAAGACCAGGAAATAAATAAGGAATTGGGAATCTAAAGGGGATGCAAAAAAAAATGCAAGTTAGAGCTTCTCTCGCATTATTTCAGATGACCACCAAATTAAAGAGCAACAACTTTGGTATTAGGAAGCATACACTCTATCCTCGGTCTCTTGTATGTTGGATGGACTGATTTGCACTTCCTTGATCTCTGTTTCCTCACCTCTAAAATGAGCATATGAATACCTACCCGGCCTGTATTTCAGCATCTTCATGATGATCAAATGAGGCAATAAATTTCAAAGGCTTTAGAAATTTCAAAGCATTACAAAATGATTGTGCCTTTAGTTTTGGTGCCACTTAGATATATGTATTTCTTTAGGTCAGTCTGTCAAATGACACTAAAATGAGGTTCTGGAAGACAAGTCAGTTGGTCCACAATGAAACTGAGATGGGTGCCATTACAATAAGCTACTCTTGCGGTCATTGCTCACTGCTTGACTCTTGCACTCTATTGCACATTACTTGGCAAACCTCATTGCTTTAACCCTCGTCCCACATCCCCACCCCTCGGAAACATGTTAAGGTGTTCAGTGCCACTGTGAGCATTAATACCCATTTTCTATATACCTCTTTTTTTTTTGGAAGCCTTTTTTACTGACTCATTTATATATTATTTTTAAATTGTATCTTAGCCTTTTAAACTTCTGTTACACTGCTTCTTAACAGTGTAACAGAAGTTTAAAAGGCTAAGATACAACTGTTTCTTAACAGTGTAACAGTGTAACCACCACCCACATATAAGAGTCAAGGGAACAAGTTCTACACCAAAGAAAGCTACCACAGAGTAAAAACTAAAGTCTGCTAAAGTCAGATAGCCTATGCCTGTCAGAATGACAGGGTAAAGACGCTAATATAACTGGACTCCTGGCTTACAAAGGAGTTAAAAATGAAACAGCGCCAGCTTAAAATCAATATGAAATTCTATAGGCAGCCTTTACAAAGAAATCAAGGCAAGCATAATATGATCTCAGCAGCTCACTCTCGGGAAGAAACGATCACTCCATCGTGCAGCTCTAGCTAAATGCAAAAGCTGAGTCCTCCTGAAAGCCCCCCTAAAATGGAATTATAGCAATCAGGCCCTGTGGTCAGGAGGCCATGGATGAGATTGATGAGGTTATCAAGAAACAAATAATGTAAGCCTATATAAATTGCTGGACAGAAAAGGAAAGCATGTTCACATAGCACATCAACAGTGTTCATTCCAAAGATAAAATCAGATTTCTGCCTAAACTATGGCGGGGGCAAGGAGGTGTCCAGATAATGCATACTTAATTAAACAAGCTCTCTGGAAGAAGTGTACATATCTCAGTCAGAATATCTCCCATTGTCAGATTTTTTACTGAGTGATGCCCCGAGCTTCCTTTTCTAGCTGGCTTTGGTAAATTGTGATGAACTTCCAAAATTCTCCTCTTTAGTCCTGATAAAAAAAAAAGGCTGGAGACATAATAAAGCAGGTAGGACTGTTATTTCCTTACATGTGGCCAACCTGGGTTTGATCTTCAGCACTCCATATGGTCCATGGAAACTGCCAGGCATGATCTCTAAACGCATAGCCAGGAGTGAACCCTGAGCACCACATGGTGTAGCCCAAAAACCAAGATCAAACAAACAAAAACGCACAAAACCAAAAAAAAAATCAAGAAAGAAAATAGACATTTCACCTAATTTCATGTACATGTGTTTCCAAAGCATGCCTGTGGGTAAATTAAAGACACCGGAAAGCCAAAAGAACTTCTCTTTTCTCATTCCTTTCCACTTGTGTATCTTTGTTACATATACTTTATTTGAATGGATAAAGCTACTGCTTTGAACAAGGCTTCTTAACAGATGTTAAAAAATAAGAATTTTATCAATTTTCTATCAGTTCATCAATTTACTATTGGGCTAACATTCTACACAATTTCTGTTTCATACTCCATAAATACATAAACCTCACCACAACCAAAATCAACACTGTCAAAATAACTGGTCTAGACATTCCTCCCATCATCTTTTTCTCCTAATCACCATATTTTGACAATTGAGGAATTCTTTTTGTTATGTTTTGCTAGTTTTGTTTGATTTGTGTTATTCATATTTGACATAGGAGTGATGTCATTTAATAATTATCTTTTATGTCCTGTTTTGTTTTACCCAGCATGATCATTTCAACATCCATCCAAATAGTTGCAAAAGACATGATTTTGTTTTCTTTGGTTACTATATTCCACTGAGTATAAGAGCTACAATGGGCTGGAGAGATAGCACAGCGGGTAGGGCGTTTGCCTTGCACGCGGCCGACCCGGGTTCAAATCCCAGCATCCCATATGGTCCCCTGAGCATGGCCAGGGGTAATTCCTGAGTGCAGAGCCAGGAGTAACCCCTATGCATCGCCAGGTGTGACCCAAAAAGCAAAAAAAAAAAAAATAAAACAAAATAAAATAATAAAAAATAAAAAATTTATTAAAAAAAAAAAAAAAAGAGCTACAATTTCTCTACTCAGTCATCCATAAATAGACATTTAGGTTGATTCTATGTTGTGACTATTGTAAGTAATGTTGCTATGAACGTGGGGAGCAAATATCCTTTTAAATTTATGTGTTCATATCTTTTAGATATAAGCATAAGAACGGTGTTGCTGGATAGCAAGGCATTAGCATTTTAATTTATGTAAGAACTCTCCATACCATTTTCAACAGAGGCTGTACCAATTAAGATTCCTGCCTACCATTTACAAGAGTTCCTTTTTCTGCATGACCTCTCTAACGCTTTTTGTTTCTTTTGTCTTTATAGGTCACTTGCACATTGGGGAAAGTTTTCACAAAAACAAAACAAAACAATTTAGGCACTAGAATACAAAGGGTAGTAAGTATGCCCCCCCAAGAAAGAGTAGAATAGTTTGCAGACCAAACAAAAATTCACTCAAGAATAATAATATAAACATTTTAGGGTCTTTAAGATGCCTGATGATTGGTTATGTGAAATACCTCTGTCCTTCATGTGCCTATTGAATGTTGATGTGCTTACTAACTCTCCTTAATGTCTCTGTCAAATTAATAGCTCACTTGGGAGCCCAGTGGAGCATGGGGAAGTGAAATGGTATTGAATAAATGGGGTATCTGTGAGAACACTGATGGTTGCCCAGGCAACTTTCAAGTTTGAACGGTGTGTATGTTTTTATCCTTATATGTTTGTTTGTCTCATTCTCTGCAAGACAGATCCATGCTTGATGGAGACCAAATGTGCCAATCTGATTGGCATTAGACACATGCGGAATACTTCATTGTAGTGTTGTACATTTCTCTAATGACAGCTGATAGACTTTTCATACTTTTGTTCATAATCAGTATGTCTTTGGAGAAGTGCTTATTCAGATCATTTGCCCATTTTTGATTTGGTAAGTTTGCTTTCCCTGTTGTTGAGTTCTGCAAGTCTTTATGTATTTTAAAGTATCAACTCTATAAGACAGATGATCTACAAATATTTTCTATTAGTAAACTTTAGCTATATGCTAGTTTCTTTATATGTGTAATATTTTCTGTATATCTAAATGAGAATAGATTTTAAATAACTAATCTCATATCAATAAAATAGCTTTCTAATTCGGTATAATACTAATTAGATGCATAGTATAAAAACTTTCTAATTTGATGTAAAAGCTTTGTAATTTGATATTAAACTATTTTATGTATATCTAATTTGATAAACTTAATTTTATATATTGTAAAAAATCACAAGGGCGGCATGCGCGCACAGGAAGGGGAGATGAAGTGAAGTGAAATTGTTCCGTTGTCCTTGGGCACTCGGGGCAGTTCTCTCTCACACATGCCGCTCGTGTTCGGTGTTCTCGAGCTGCTGTGTAAGGAACGGGTCATAACAGCTCCTCCTTGTGCTCTGCTTCTGTGTGTGCCGCTGTGCTCTCTTGTGTCTGTCTCTCAGTCTCTGTATCTGTAGTCTCTCTTCTGTTCTCTTCCGACCTCTCTGTCTCTGCTTCTGTGTCCTCTTCTGTCTGTGTTGTCTCCTTCGCTTCTGTGTCTTCCCGTGTGTCTTGTGTGTCTTGTGTGTCTTCTCTTGTGTTGTCTTCTTCTTCTGTCTCCCATCAGTGCCCTCACAGTCTTAGTTTATATAGCAAATTACATAGGGCGGTAACACAAAGGTGGGCTGAACATTAACAAATCAACAAAGAAGGGTAAGACCATTTCTCAAGGATATTAACAAAATCTCACTAAGGAGATTACTAGGAGATCCACTCAAGGATGGGGTCCATACAAGGGTGTGTCAGGGTGTGAGCTAGTAATCTGCTTAAATAGTTACAGTAAATTTACTTCTAATATTTCTAGCAATGTCATTCTGTATGAGCACAGTAAGAGATATATCAGACTTAAAGTTTGGTTCTTCCTGAGGACATCTGACTATATATTCCAGACCACAGTCCTCAGGCCAGGTTAATCTTCCTCCTAGTCTCATCATTACATTTGGATCATGACAACATTTGTCTATGACCATGCTCTCAACATATAGTTGAGTATTGTGGTGCCTTGGCCTGGCCCATTTTGATGCCAGAGTAGCTCACAGCTTACCTTGGGTCCATTCCGTCCCTCGTCGGGACCCTGCTTTTGGGGTGTTAGGAACTAAGGGCAACTGAGTTGAGAAAGCAGATGCCCGGGAGTAAATATTATTGGAGTCAATCAGCTGCCAAGTTACAAATCATATTATTAACTGTCTTCCTGTGTCCATACAGAAAGGCCATTGCTCTAAGGCAAACTATGTTCCCTGCGGCAAGGCTAAAAGGACGAACCCCTTGTTATCCTACAATATAGCTCTTTGTTTTTATATCTCTAAGATCAATTTCAGGAGTGTATCATCTATGTGAGAGGCATGGACAGGCAGAGCCTGGCAAGCTACCTGTGGTGTATTGGATATGCCAAAAACAGTAACGACAGTTCTCATTCTCCTGACCCTGAAAGAACCTCCAATCGTTGGGAAAGACGAGTACGGAGAAGCTGCTAAAAATCTCGGGGCTGAGAGGAATAGAGATGTTACTGGTGCCCACTCGAGTAAATCGACAAACAATGAAATGCCAGTGATACATACAGTGATCATCTATGTATTTTATTGTTTTGAGTCCTAAATACAAGTCATTTATTTTGAGTTTGCTTTTGTGTATTGAATATTCATATGTGTGTGTGTTTTCTGGGCTAGTCATTATATTCCTTTTTCTCTCTGTTCCTGTTTCTGTACTAATACCAAACTGTTTTAATTACTAATGCTTTGTAGTATAGTTTAAAACTAGGGAGCATGAGACCTGCATTTTCTTCCTTTCCCTTGAAATTGCTTTGGTTATTTGTGATTGTTTCAATTTCCAGACACATTTTAAAATTATTTGTTCTATTTTCTTAAAAATTATACTGGGGAGAGCGAAACGGACCCTCTGCACCTAAAGACTTTGATTCCAGAGACCTAACACATTTGGGCATCCAGCGCAGCTTCTTACAGCAATGCACTGGGACTGTGAGCTGGACTACAACTCCGTGCTGCCCGAGGATGGATATTTCCTCTCCAACCTGTCTTTCTGCATGAAAAATGGTGGCAGCAGCAACATCCACATGGCAGGAGTCATTTTCTAAGACTCCTAACCCAGAGGTATACGGTTTTTACACTTGGAGCTCCTAGGGAATCATGGGAAGTGAGTGTAACCGGCACGCCCTTGGCCCAGATAAATCCGGAGCTGCTGAGAGCAAAACGGACCCTCTGTGCCTAAAGACTTTGATTCCGGAGACCTAACACATTTGGGCATCCAGCGCAGCTTCAATATTGGGGATTATTACCCCCTTTCTTGATTCTTTATATTTTGTACATAAACAAGATCATGAAACATTTTTATTTTATTTACAGAATAACTTCACTTAGCATAATAATACCCTTCCGTCCCATGTAAATTGCAGCAAACTGAAAAATTTTGTCTTTTTCTTGTGTTTGAGTAGTATTTCGTAGTGTATATATACCTCAATTTCTTTATTCACTTGTCTGTTTGGGGCACTTGGGTTGCTTCCAAATTTTGGCTATTGTAAACAGTGTAGAAATAAATATGTCTTTTTCAAAACACAGTTTTTGCTTTCTTGGGGGTAGCTGTCCAGGAGTCATATGTCCAGAAATCACTGAATCATAAAAGTTACATTCATAATGTGTTGCAGAGTTTTCAAACCCTTTTCCAAAGTGTCTGGCCATGCAACTGTCACACCTACCATAAATGAGAATATATTTTTCACCACACCATAGCTAGAATTTATTGTTTCCAGTATTTTTCTTATAGACTATTCTTGGTGACATGAGATAATTTTTATTGTTGTTTTGATTTGCCTTTCCTTGATAATGTGAAATGCTGAAATTATTTTTCATGTGCCTGTTGGCCATATTTATGTCTTATTTGAGGAATTTTCTATTCATCTCATCTCCCCGATTTTTGATGGGCTGTTCATTATGTTGTTATTGTTGACCCTTGAAAGTGTTTTTTTAAATATCAGCCTAAAGATTCCTCCTCTATTGTCCAAAGTTGGCTTCTTTCTAAGCTCATCAAAGAGACAAACAATGACCACAATTATTTTTAGTAATTAATCAATTTCTAAATAATGTACCTAGAAATTATGGACCAAAACTATATTTCCTATAGGTAAAACTTGTGAAATGACAACAAAAACTACTGAATGCATTATCAAAGAGCTAGGGATAAAATCTCCAGAACTCACGGCTGCTTCTATCAGAAAGGAGCATAAAATGAGGCCCCCAATACCAGGCCACTGGACTCCACGCCAGGCTGTTTTCACTCGGGGCACCCCAGAGAGGGGCGGGTGAGAGCCCTCTCTGCCCCAAGGGACCCAGCCCCAGAGGCCGACCTCCACTACCCAACGGCTGCCACGCTCCAAGCTGCTTTCCATACACTCAGGCCGAGCCTCACACGAGTGAACATATTCCTGGACCACGCAGTTTGCAGCCATGCAACACATCATCATAAAGGGGAATAAATATGTATGTCTCTTGGAGAGCCCAGCAAGCTACCAAGAGTATCCTGCTTGCACGGCAGAGCCTGGCAAGCTCCCCATGGCGTATTCGATATACCAAAAACAGCAACAATAACAGGTCTCATCCCCCTGACCCTGAAAGAAGCCTCCAATTGATGGAAAAGATGAGTAAGGAGAGGCTGCTAAAATCTCAGGGCTGGGATAAATGGAGACGTTATTGGTGCCCGCTCAAGTAAATCCATGAACAATCGGATGACAGTGGTACAATAATACAGGGATAGAAAAAAAAGTTATAGTTTAGTTCAATAAATGATTTGATACTTAAAATATGGAATGCCCTGCCACAGAGGTGGGGGGGGATGGGGTGAGAGAGTGGGAGGAATACTGGGAACATTGGTGGAGGGGACTGGGCACTGGTGGAGGGATATAAACAAAATGCCAACATGAAAGTTCATAAGTTTGTAACTGTAACTCATGGTGATTCACTAATAAAAAATAAATAAATAAAAAATAAGAAGTGATCTCTGGGTGCAGAACCAAGAATAATCCATGAGTATCAGCGGGTCCGTCCCACAGCACCCCATAATGTATGCACTTATTAAAGTTAACCTTTTTATATTGTTTAAAAAATATGACCCAAGTTTTCATTTCTTGAAACTATATACTTTTATCAAATTTTGAGGCATTCTAAAAATATTTCTTTGACAATGATCCTAGGATTCAAAGGTTAACCATATAATTATGCAGATCTTCATCAAGGACTCAGGAGAAGTAGTTTTGCTGATGAAAACTTTGCTAAGAATCTTAATGTCAATCTGGAGAGATAGCACAGTGGGTAGGGCACTTGCCTTTCACTAGCTAACTCAGGTTTGAGTCCTTCCAGGAGTGAGCACTGCTGGATGTGGTTCAAAACTAGGGGGAAGATATATTGATGTTATTTTTTCTGTCATTATTGTTGTTATTCTTTACTGGAAAGTTAGGTGGTAGGATCTCATGAGGGAAATGGTAAGAAATAAATAACTTGATCCATTGATTAGAATCAGTATTCCTGGTATCCTGTTCCTTTCGAAGAAAGCAGGAAAAAAAAGAGTCAACCTAATTTATTGTCTCTTGCGTTACAACAAAAGACAATAGCACCACTTTCCCTTCTAAGTTCCTCTGTATGGTTAGTGAGGTCTTCTTGGAAAACAAAAGGAGGCAACGTGTTTTCAAACAGAAAAACATGAACATGTTGAAACCACATGAGTTCCAGAAGATTTCTTAATGGAAGTAATGCCTGGTACAAATAGCATCATACTGAATGAGATATTTCCAAAATTAGATATTGAGATTTTATTTATACTTAGAGTTTTAGAATTTTTCTCATGTCTTTTACGTCCTTTAAAATTTCATTGTCAACTATACCACAAATTTGGATCTCTCCACTATTTCAGAAGTGACATATCTTAATGTTTCAATGCAGTAATAAACAAAACTAAAATTAACTTAAATTGAAAATAAAAGAGCATCTACAGTTTCTGGAACTAAAGAACTCATACTTTAAATATATATTCTACAGGCTGTTTATATCATTGTTAACAATATTTGTGATATATGACTTGAGAGAGATGAGAGCATTTTTTTTAATTGCAGCTTCATTTTTTCCTGTAAAGATGATTTTGATAAGTGATCTTCTTTGAAAGTTGGGAACCTAGGGGAAGATTAATCTAGCCTAGTAGAGGAACTAAAGTGGCAAAAATTGATTAAGACATTAAAATATCTACAGTATGTCTAGAAAATATGAGCTGTCTCTAAATGGTCCCAGTAAATCACAAACCCAACTTGAAGAAAGCAGTTATGAAGAGCTTCCCTGAGTAATAGAAAAGTTTTCAAGGTAAAGTATTTTGAAAGTGTCATTCATTCTTATACACTGCAATCAAAGAGAAATATTTATGCAGCTACAACCCAATCTCTTAGGAAAAAGACTCTAATGCACTGGTAGTATTTATATTATAATCAAGTTTATATTGTATATACACATGTACATATAAATACAAAAATGTATTTTATATTGTCTGTGGTCAATTATGTTATGTGATATAAAGAATTCTTTAAATCTATTGTTCAAATAGGCTGCCTCACAAGTCCCCAACTCAACCTTAATCTCACCTAATTTGTATTTTTTTTCTACAATTCAAAAGCTTTTCTTAAATAAAATTGTTAAAAATAATGTTACTTGGCAAAGGACTAAAATTAAAAGACCTTGTAGGAGTAGACAAAGCAAATGGAATTTCTTTTTTTTTGTACCTGTTTATTTATCACATTAGTTTGCTATATGAAACGAACGAAAATATTGGCATTGGAATAGGTTTGAAGGTTCTCTGAGAAGCCAAGAGACCATATGATCTAGGGAGAGAGCAGTAAAGTTGTGAATCTTTGGGAGATTTCAAAGTAGGAAGTAGGTCAAACATGCTAAAAATAGAATGGAAATCAGAGATTTCTCACTCAAGCCTGATTCATGGTGACTCCAATTCCCTTAACTCTTTTACTCTTCCTACGTATCACATGAATCGCTTTACATTTCTTCATAAAAATAATGCTAACTGTCTTAACTCTCTTCAGTTCCACAGTTACCCACTTCTTTTCCACTCTGAAAAAAATTAAAACATCATATTTTTTCCCCTTAGAAAACAAAACCACCACAGTAAAATTCCCTTTTATATTCAGGGTCTCTGTTTCACTTCCAGAGTTAATATTCTTTGGTGACAATCTTACCCTGCCTATTTTTTAAGGTCTGTTATGATGAACAAAGTTATTCATAGCAGACTTTCAGGCAAACAATGTTCCAGCACCAATGCAGACTAAGAAATATTAGGTATTAAGTAGGGAATACCTAGATCATGCATGACCTTAGAGTATAGGAAGGAGAAGGAATGGGAAGGAAAAAATGAAGAGGAAAAGTAAGAGGAGGCATGGGAGTAAGTAAGAAGAGGAACAGGGGCATGGGGAAGGATCCTTCCAGTCTCTTGATGGAAGACATCGCCTGCTAATTACCACCTCAGGATTCTGGGCACTTCCATAAATAACATGCTATGCAAAAAAAATTGCTTTCATTCAAAGTGGAAATTCTTTTCTTTCCTACCATTTTATTTTCTCTCTTCTAGCACTTGTAGACTTATGAAATACCTCTATTCACTGCTTGCATTTTCATCTACTTCCTCTTTCTCCTTTCCCTATTTAAGAAATCTAAATATAATCTTTGATCTATGAGCCAGTTATACTGGACATTAATAATTGTTTACCTAAACTTCTTCATAAATATATCATTGAATTTTCCAATTAAATTTTAATGTGGCTTAAATATATGCTGTATGAATATATAACTAAATATAATTTAGTTATATTTATTCTAGATATATAACTAGAATGATAAGTTCAAAGGCTTAATTGGGTTGGGATAGAATTAAGTTTTTCTCTAATACTATGAAGTAATCTTCTATTATAGTGCAAAGAATTCAAAGCACTCTGCTCCAACTGTCTTCCAAGAGAAGCATCTCCATAAACCACATTTCAGCAGATCTAGGCAGGTCTCAACTTGCCTCAAGTGCTGTTTCTGAGGTTGAGATAGAAAACTGGTCATCTCTTCTCTTGACATCAGCTGCCAAGAAGCCAGAAATACCCTGGTGAAGGATGGAAAATATACTCACAATATACTCTCAACCGAACGTGAAAAAAAATCATTAAATCCTTTCTTGTCATAATGTAGAGCTTTAATGAATAATAGACAATTTCAGAAGAAATTAAAAAATTACTCAGATATTTAAAGTTATTTACCACAGCAGTACAGATATGAGACCATAGTTACAACTAAAGAATAACTTCAGCAAGAGGACATATGGAAATGTTATTTTCATTTTTTCTAGTGACTGAATTATTGTATTGAAGATTCGCACAATAAACTCTGTAAGTTTTACAAGTAAAAGAATTGTCCCTCACCCTGAAATCAGGAAGTCATTCTTAAGAACCTTTTAATTTGCTTCAGAGTAAATGACACCTGTTCCTGCAATCCTATGTAGTCTGCTTCCCAGGCATAATTTGAAACAGAAAAAGGCAAAAGACTCATCAAGTATCTAAAGGACATTTTTATACCTTAAGCTTTTTCCATAGCATCAGGGCTCTTAATCAACTTCTTTCTCATTAACTGCTGAATCTAGGCTCTAGTCTCCTGCATAAAAGCAGGCAGACTCCAAGCACAGGTAACTGTTGCACGGTGAAAAGGGGGCTTCACCTTACCAAAACATACTTAAGGATGCTTAAGAATATTTATATCTTCATCATAAGTCCTTATTTCCATTTCTGAATTATAATGAGCCAGTGTATTGATAAAATTTTCAGTCTATGAATTTTCCTGGAAACCTGTATCATAATTCTAACATGATCATTAAAACAGCAATAAATTATTTAATAAAATTTCATCAACTACTCTTAAGTTATCTAATCAGGAAATTATTATCCCTAATTTTTTTCTAAAGAGCTTATTGTCATGTTTTTGAATAATTAAGTTCAGTTATTCCTATAAACAACATGAATATTGTCATCTGCAGTGATAATATTATAAAGAGATATAGCTCAGAAAAAAACTACAATAAGTCAGAATTCTTTTTAAGAAGTTAATTCAGTTGTTGATCACTTTTAGTAGAAAGGTAAATTTTCAACATCAGTAATAACAGAATCACATTATATTTTTCTTTATTTTTAATGTCTTTTTTTCCATCACCATTCTTTTTTGTTTCTTGTCATAAGAAGTCTTGTTTTCAGGAAGAGACTGATACATTTACTATGTCTACACTTACAAGTGACTCATTTTTCTCAAACTGCTCAATTATCAATTCTGTTTAAATTGATCAAAATGAATGTGTTTTGAGAATGGATTAAGAGCACAACTTTTGTTTAATTCATACTTAGTAAGTCTTATGAAAATATTTTAAATCATAAAATCTGTTGTATGGTAAAATCTTTTATCTGGTTATATTTCTTAATTGTCCTAATTATGAAGAATGGAATGTCTAAACTTCTAGAATAGTCTTTAATTATTTTAGTGCTGCAGAGATGGCATACTGGTTACACACAAGTCTTGCATCCGGCAAACCCCAGTTCCAACTCTGGCACCACAAAACCTTTGCAATACTGTGTCCTCAGACCATTTCATTAAGCAACTGGATGGGTTGGTAAAAAATTGCCAGAAGGGACACAAGGTCAACTAAATAGTGCTTGAGAACCACCTCCCAACTGAATATTTTGTAAAAACCATCAGTTCAACCTGCCTCAAATAATCCTCATTGGTTCTTTAAGAGAACACAGTAATATTTCATTGCTATGTGTATTAACTACAAAAAATATGAGAAAGTTACAAAAACTTCTTTATTGTTGCCACTGTAACCACAGATAGAGGAAGTTGACACTAATATTTTATGCTGAAAACTCAAATTATCAATATGTCACTGTTCTTTAAATAAAATTTTAATTGGCAATTTTTTTATTATACTCAATCCCTGTGTATCACTGTATCACTATCATCCCATTATTCATTGATTTGCTTGAGCGAGTGCCAGTAATGTCTCCATTCGTCCCTGTCACGTGCTAGTGTAGCCCGATGCTGTACTGGGGGCTCTTTCAGGGTCAGGGGAATGAGGACTGTCGTTGTTACTGTTTTTGGCATATCGAGTGTGCCACAGGCAGTTTATTTTGCTATGAGGGTTATAACATTTTGACTTTTGAAGAAATATGTTCTATATTTTATGTTAAAGACCTTATAGAGTAAGAGCTAAAATTAAATCACATATGAGTTTTTCACTATAGTACCAATAATGTCTCAAGTCAATTCCATGAAATTTAAACTTCTCTGTTAATAACTAAATACCACATCAGTGGTAGATATTCTTTGATTAGATGAAGAAACTGTATTTGTTTTCAAAGATAGCAAATATAGTTTCACATGTCTACAGAGTGCTTGCATAATGGTTCATATGTAAATATTCAGTTAGCAAGGTATGTTCTTTTTTTTCGCAAGGTATATTCTTATTTCCTTCATTACAATACAATTCATTATCTCCTTAAGCATTCAGATTTGAATAATAAATATTAACTAATTCGATGTGTTTATTAGTGTAGTTTCCTATTGCCACACAATCTCAAAAGAAATTTTATTTGTTGAGGATGGTGAAATTGAAGGAATACACAGTCCCAAAGAAATGCATTTGAGAAGTCTTTGGAGCACATTGAACAAGACTGCCAAAAGCATACCACGGTATCTTTCTTTCTTTTTCCAGTATTTTTTGTTTATTTTCAGAGAAGCCATTGCATTTTCATTGGTTGGTGGTTATGCAACCTGTTCAAGGACAAATGGTCTCCATTAGACAGTCAATTCCTGGAAAAGTGTAATCCCAGATCTCTCAGACTCAACCCCACTACTGAACAAAAGACTATCTGAAAAACTGAGAAAAGCTGATTAAACTAAGAGAAGCTCATTAGCTGGAGTCTATATTTCCAATTAGGTGGATAACCTGCTTGGAGGTCAGAAATGTGTATCACCTCACACTGGCTTATGGAAATACTTCAGTATAAGCACTTAATGTAGTGCTTTCTCCATCTTGTCTTTGAATGCTCCAGAAGTGTACTGTCACAAATCACTATTTGTAGGCCCTGCCACAGATCACCAAAACAGCAGCTATTACTGGTGAATAACAAAGGTATTTCACTGGGGACCTGGAGCAATAGTACACAGGGGAGTACACTTGCCTTGCATGTGGCAAACATGTGTTCAATCCTCAGTACCCCATCTGGTCCCCATAGCACCAGGAGTGATCCCTAAATGTAAGCCAAGAGTGAGCCCTGAGCATTGCCGGGTGTGGTCACATAGACAAAATGGACAAAAAAAAGATATTTAACTGGAGTGGTAGGGTCTTTGTATCTATTATTTGGAGGGGGCTCACAATGACCAACAATTTACTGTATAAGCAGTATTAAACACGCCAATGACCCCTAACTCCCCAAGTTCCACTTCCTCTACCCCAAACCTACTCTTCACATCCAATCTCAACCCCAGTGACATGACCCCTTTGATTCTGTTTCTCTAAAGAATCCTTTATAATTGGTCTCTCTTACAGCCAAAGGCTCTTACTTCTGCTAGTTAGTCCTGGTAAATGGCTAATTTTATTAAAAACATAAGAAAATATATTTTTTTCTTTTTTTTATTAATGAGCCACCGGGAGGGTACAGTTACAGAGTTTTGTGCTTGTGTTACAGTCATACAATACTCATTGTATGTAGTCATACAGTACCCATCCCTCCACCAGTGCCCATTCTCCTCCATCGATGGCCCCAGCATCCCTCCCTCCCCACCATTTTGTCCCCCCCCCACATGGAATGTATCAAGCTAAGTGAAATGAGTCAGAAAGAAAGAGACAGACATAGAAAAATTGCACTCATCTGTGGAATATAAAACAACAGAATGGAAAACTAACACCCAAGAGTAGTAGCAATAAGTACCAGGAGATTTGCTCCATGGCTTGGAAGCCGGCCTCACACGCTGGGGGAAAAGGCAGCTCAGATAGAGAAGGGAACACCAACTAAAGTGTGGTTGAGGACCCGCTCGGGATGGGAGAGGCGGGTTGAAAGCATACTGTAGGCTGAACACGATAGCCACCCAATACCTCCATTGCAAACCACAACACACAAAAGGAAGAAAATATATTTAAAAATTAAGGAAGTCACTAATGTGTGCTCTTATATTCAGTGGATGACTTTGAATAATGTCTCTGCAGCTCGCATTTTCTCTGATCACTATTCTCCCAAAGTAAACCAAAGTGGACATCTAGCTTATACTGTGCATAAATTTTGTTTTTTTCTTTTTCGTTTAGTAATAACACAATACTTGTATTGAGGGTTTGGTTGCTCTTGATTTGTTTTCTGTTTTTTTAAACTTTTTGTTTGATTGGGTTTTAGGGGTGGAAGAGTTGCCTTGCTTTATTATTTTTTTTTCTGTCACTCAGAAGTCTGCCCTAAAAACAATCTTAGCACAGAACTTGAAAAAATCTTTGGGAGTGAAAATTATCCAAATGTCTCACTAGATGTTCAGGCTAATAATGACAAGAAGACGCAAACCAATTGTTTACTTTTCCCTGCCTTCAGCAATATTTTTAGCTTACCATGTATCTTTTTCATATGGATGTGATTTTTCCCTGATGAAAAATATATGCTAAGAAGAAGAATGTCTGCAATTAACGAAAATAAAAGAGCAAAGTACAGCATGTGCTCTATGGTGCAATAAAGGCAAAAGGGCTCTTTGTGAAGAGACATTGCTCCAGGAAAATTCCTTTCTCTAACTGTGATGCATTTGCTTCTATTCTGCATCGTGAACCTCCTGAAAATAGAAACTTTATGTTTAATTGATTTATTTGTAATGAATCTGGCTCGGGGTAAAGACTCTTTGAAGCTGATTGATTACTGCAACAAGCTTAAGATTTCATACCACAACAAACCTTTTTGTACTAATAAACAGGGGGACAATAAAGCTCTGGGGCATGGTGTTTCCCTTCACATTAAAGTGAGGATTTGCAACTTAAGTATGTGAGGGACATAGTTTATGTGCTCCCAAGAAGCAGACATAATGAACTATTTCTTTTAATGGCAGATTATCCCTGTTTCTATTTCCTGGAGTGAAGACCTTGCAAATTGATGTATCTGTCCTCTGAGGTTTTCAGAGAAGGCATTATGGCATTTTAAAATATTAATATGAGAGTACATTTAGCTGAAAGTAGCTAGTCTAGGAGTCTCATGTGGCTGCAATGCGGGTCACCAGAGACCTCCTGTCTCTCAAGGCAAATGATTTACTCTAAGTGTATCATTAAGATACACTTTTTGGGAATTTATGATGGTGCTTTTTCACCAAGTTATACCTATTCCATAAAAATTTAAGTAGTTTATGCTATTTTCCCGCACTCTTATTCCTTAAAAACCTGGTCAGTGTCACGGGCAATGGAAAGTGCCACCTCTTCATTGCCACTGTGGGTTTGGACCGAACACTGATTAACAAGGACTGGATGTCACATCTTGTTACAACTTTGAAGATCAGAAGACAATCCTGGGAGATTCAAAAAGCACAGTGTTATTCATCCAATAAGGAAAGAAGGGAGTGGAGATGAACCCAGATTCAATGCCCTGCTGGATAATAGAAACAGAAAATATAATTTAATGCCTAGATTCCCAGGAAACTATTCAGAGAACTTCTTGTGGCTAAATACTTTTCCTTAAATAATCTCTATATGTACACTTTGAAAGTTTCCCTTTAATTGGTGACTAGCTTCTCTTTTAATTAATAGATCTAGATTCTGTTCTCAAAAAAACAAGGAGAGCACAAAAGGATAGTACAATGGGTAGGGCACTTTCTGAGTATCAAACGGTAGGGTTTGATCCCAGTCACTGCATATGGTCCCTGGAGCACTACCAGGAGTAATTCCTGAGCACAAAGCCAAGAGTAAGGCCCTGAGCACAGCCAGATGTGGCCCCCACAAATAAAGAAAAAGCGAATCAGGCGCTAGGTAGAGATGGGGGGGTCAAAAATCATCTCAAACAATGTTCTTCTATGTTATTTAAGCCCGGCAAGCTACCGAGAGTATCTCTCCTGCACAGCAGAACCTGGTAAGCTACCCACGGCGTATGCAATATGCCAAAAACAGTAACAAGTCTCACAGTGGAGATGTTACTGGTACCCACTTGAGCAAATCGATGAGCAACGGAATGACAATGATACAGAGATGCTCAATTATTGTCATATTTTGCAACCTCATGGTAATAAAATGTAATATTTTTCCTACTGCAGTGGGACAAGTTGAGGCTACAGTGTCTTCATGGCTTAATTTTTTGCATTTTTTAAATAATTCTCCCAAATGTGCTGCTCTTTAGCGTTTGGGAGGAACTGTCTAATAGGAACCTCTATGTCTGTCCTCAGTTGACTCTGAAGTTACTGTAGCATAACACCCCAGTTCTAGCATATTGTTCCCCTAGGCATGGTGATATTGTAATGAAAGTCTACAACAGGAGCATCTGTAGAGTATTGATTCTTCTTTGTGTCATCATGGAAATTAATTTTTTAGTTTCTTAAAAACTAGAAACAAAAAGAAAAATCTTTAAGATAGTGACCATGACTTCAAGCTACAAAATCTTAAGGTTTTTTTTTTTTCCTGACATGGGGTAGACCATTCAGTTTATTTAGGTTGAAAAATCCATTGCCACTTGGAATAAAGCTGATGCAACATTAGAGCAGCTAACATGAAACTCCTTAAATATGATCCTGCAGGATTCTGGTGAGGAGATGATCACTTTGCTCATGATAAGCATCAACAGCAGAGGAACTAGTAAAAGCAGCAGAGGATTACCCTTCAAGCAATATTTCTTAAAATAGTCTGCATGGTTCTATCAGCAGTGTCTCCAAACACATTTTAAAAGGGGTGTTGTAAACTTCTTTGAGTAGGGAGATTATGACTATTGTATATGCATTCTGAAAATGTATTTCAGTTTACCCATAGGTTGGTGCATGACAAAATGAATGATGAGTGGATAAAAAAACAAAAGTTTTATTAAATATAAAAGTCAAATTTGCTCTTACATTAAACATAATTGGCTCTACTGGATAAACATAGGGATTTTATATACATATATAAGCACACATATATAGATGTATATATAGATCTATACATAGATCTATAAATATTATATATACTTATATACAGAGATATGTACAGTTATATCAATATATAGATATTTTATATGTGTATATGTGTATCTTTCTTATGTGCAGGACTGGGTGGAGAGCCTTGGGCACTTCGGTGTTGGTGAGTGACAATGCAGTAATGTAATACATAACCCCAATGTTATACAAAAGCGTAAATGTTAGAATTATTATAACTGTGTTGTATTAGATATATTATATATTATACTATATATTATATGTATTATAACTGTGTTATAATAAATATATCCATGTTATAGTATATATATCAATAAACTTTTTTAAAGATGCAAATATTCAATTGCAATATGAGTATTACATGGAAATTGGCATTTTCTAAAACATAGGTGTAACATGAAGTTGTATTTTTAAGAAAAGAATTGTTAAATTAAAGTTTACTCTGGCTAATCAAAAAAATTCATAATTAAATTTTAATTATCTAATCTGCTCTTAGGAGAACAAAATGTAAAAGTCAAAGCTAAACCTATATACCCCAATTATCAGCATTGTTTGCCAAGAGGTCCCAGCTTTAACCTCACTAAACAAATATTACTTTCTGTCTAGACCAGATTTACCTAAAACAACAACAAACATTTTTTATTTCTCTCTTAATTCCCATTTATAAAACTCCCAAAGCTTCACAGACATTACCTCATTTAAATGGTCACAATGAAGAGAGAGGTAACAAGTAAAATGTTAATGAAGATAATACAAATTTTTATACATGCACATTTTTTCCACACAGTTCAAAGATTTTCTGTTCTAAATGCTAATTATTTGTCACAGAATTGGAACCTAAAGTGGTTATGGTTTCTTCATATATGTTTCTTTCTAAAATCTGGTAGGAAGTCAGGACTTTTACTGATTCTATTGAATGGACAATATAACAATTGAACTGGATTTATCTTGATAGTCTTATAACTATCTCTATAAGTATATATATTGAATGTTTACATTCCTAGAAATAATTATGCTCTTAATAACACCTTCTTATCTGAGTAATTCTGCTTCTTTGAGAGTCATTATTCTTTTAATCCACACTTTATAGTTTTGAAATCATAAGACTCAGAGGTGAGTTCTTGCAACACCTCATCTTAGTTTTTTGTCTTAGTCGAACCACTGAACTATCCTAGATCTCAGTTTCTTCACAAAAAATACCTTATCTTGTAGCAACATCTGTGGGAATGAGATAAAATTTAGAAAACTAAATTGTGAAATATAACTTTTACAGGAAAATTATATGTATACATGTGATAGTACCTAAAAACATACAACATACAGTAATAAAATTGCAATGAATCTCAATTTCTTTACATATATTATCACAGTTAATAATGAAATCAAATAGGCTGGTTTAAAGCAAGCTTTAAAAATACTTTTATAATAAGAAATACTAATGGCATTTCAGAACTACAATGGGTTACTGCAAAAATCACTGATTTAATGTACAAAGAAATCTTTTATGTTGTCATTTCAGTTATTATCTCAGAAGTAACTGATTCATTTACTTGATTTATACCAAAATAATGTAGTAAACATTTTTCCCAATATGAAAGTTATATCCCAAATTTTCTATATTTTTCCAATCATAATCAATATTTACTTAATATTTATTAATGGAAAAGAACTTGAGGGAATTTGGATAGCATGTATTTGAAAGAATAAATGAAATTTCTAATAAGAAAAATTAGACATTATCAACAAAAATTTTTTTTTAATTTTTTCTTTTTTAGTTACCCAATGAGAAATTAATGTCAATAGAATGTAACTAGAAAAAAAAATCATGCGTTATAAGCTTAAAGTTTATTTTAGTTATAAGGTTAAATGTTATTTCATGGTTTATTTTATGCAAAATAATAAAAAGTATACTTAAATAAAAGGCCAATTTTGAAGCTAAATAGTATGTTTTTTCCTTATATTCTTTCATATCTTCATACATGATTTACACAAAATCTGTTTTCAGCACAGTCACATCAGAAATAGATGCTCTGAAATAAATATATTAGGATAGCTTACTATACTATTTGTTTTTTATTTTCTTTGAAATTGTGGCAAGCCCTAAACATTTGTTTATTTTAAATAATCTATATTTATGACAATATAAAGGAACCATATAATCTCTCCTTCTTCAGTTTTCTTACAATAATACATTATAATAATATGTACTTAGTCATCGTAAGGGTAGATTTATTTCTTACAACGGTCACCTATAAAATTTATCTTTTTAAAAGTCCAAATATTAACATCATAATGAAGTATAAAATAGTTTAAAAGATACATTTTAGGAAAAAGATAGACTCAGGTTTCTAATTTACTTTTAATTACCTACATAGCAGTTTTTACAAAATTATATTTTTAATGTTTCAATTATCAGTTGCATCACCACTGTAAAAATTATTGACTTGTCTAATTTCCTCAGTGTTCCTTTTCTTTCATTAACTAACATAACCTATAAAAATGTTTGAGAAACAGTAGAGGAATATCAAAATTAAACAGAAAGGTAAAATTAGAGCCACTAAAAATGATGAAAATTCCTAATCTTGACTTTTCATTTTAGCATATTAATTTTTTGTGATACCATTTGAAGGAAATTAAGCCACAGATCAAATACCAGTGTTCGTTATAATTATGTACATAATTAAACCAGACTTTGCCTGCACAACTCCTACTGGGGATTTAGAAATTGCTTTGTTTACATTTGAAACTTAAATCTATTGCCTGTTCTTTGACCAAGAATCTACATGATTCATGTTCCTTTTAGAGAGCCACCTAAAATAAAACAACAACAAAAAAAGCAATTATGATCATTATTGGTAAATGGGCTCTCATGAATTATACCTGAACATCCTGGAATTAAATTGTTAAACAAGAATGATTTAAGATAATTCCCAATCAAATGAGACAAATGGTTAGTTCAACTGATGAATTTCTTATCATGCTGCCACACCAAAATCTACTCTTAGGTGCAAATCAGAAAAGAAACATACAAGTCTTTTATATTTTTTCTTACTAGGCAGAAAGCAAACTTTAAAATAAAATTTTAGAAAAGGTTAGCAGTTTATGTTTAGTTCTGAGTCAGTTAAATCAATGTTGTTCAAAAGAGAATCTTGGCCGTGACAATCTGTCATCGTAGCTTTAAAAAGAACACCAAGGACAAATGGTGCAACTGGACAAAAATACCTACTTCATTCATAAGTAAGGGACGGGGTTGGGGCAAAGGATCCACAGATCAAAGTGGAGTTGACATAGAGAGCTTATTAATAAATCTTGTAATTTGGTAAAAAGAAATATTTCTTTGCAATGACTCCAGACACTAATTCAAGAATCATTACATGATAGATAAGGACCCTTGGAAGTAGCAAGTGGCCAGAGAATAAATATAGAAGGAAGAATGTCAGTACCTAAGTAATGTATTCATCAGATTCTTTAAAATACCATTGGAAAAAGAAATCTTGGTTATAATTTACCAATGTTTACCTTTAGGTAAGTTGACTTGAGAACACACTGCAACTAGGTCACATTTTTACTATTCATTTTAACAAATGGATAGGATTACATAGCATGCAATACATAAGCAATGCCTGGAAAACCTACGGCATATGATAAAACATCAACCTCTTAACCCTTTTAAAGAAATTCAGTCATAAATAAAGTTCATTTCCATTACTATTATTTTTTAAGGAAAACAATTGTTACATAATTCATCCATAAAGTATTTTCATCACTATTTTTGCAAATCACTACCCAATGTTCTATTCATACAAATATTATAGCATATAGATTGCATTTATCTAATCTTCTATAAGACTGTGTTGTACCATATACTGCAACCCTGTTTTATTTATGGCACAATCTATAAGGGCAACTCTTAATAGTTCCACTTGAGCTGAGTGCTAAAAGACAGAGATGACAAATGTTACTATTATTCTAACCATGATAAAAATAAAATCAATAATTGTGCTTTTGAAATCCAGAAAAATAACATTGAACTATTCCAGGTCATGTCTTATTCATTTATCTTCTTTATTTCTGGACAAAATATAACCAAGATGCAAATATTAATGTTCTACAAGGTTGACTTTTACTTATATGAAAAATGCATCCCAATATTTCCAGTGTATTTAAATGCCTATGTGAACTAAATTTTTCTTGTACTTTCTTGTAGACCTAAGTGAGATCCACAAAAACTTAAGATAAATAAGAAATGATCAATACTCTCTAGTAATTTGTGGTCTTGTTGCTGAAGATGACACAAATATATACACCAGCATCCTGTGATAGTAACCTTGTCCATCTCTCCCCAAAAAGCCACAGCCAGTTAATCACTAAACCCTATTAGCTCTCATCTCCATATGCATGCAGTCACATTGGGGTCTTTTTACATCTACTTCTTGATTCATTCTACATGGATTCTTTAGTAGCTGCTATATTCAGTAATGACGTTTTTAAAAACCAGGTGAAAGGATACATATATTATAGCTCAACTGAAATGAAAATTGGATCTGCAGCAAGACCTTTTCCTTTCTGATTCTGCTCAGATAAGGGAGATTTACGTTTTTCCCACAGGGAATGTTTAGGAGCTAGGAATGAAAAATGCTGTGCGAAGAAACTGCAGCAGTATTGTCAGGTATTGTGCTTCCTTCTTAGAGATGAGATGTACAGGATGCACCTCCTTTTAAAACTTTTATTTCTTATTTATTTGTTTGCTTGGGCCACACCCAGCAGTTCTCAGAACTCTTGGTTCTATGCTCAGGGAATGACTCCTGGCTGAGCTGTATGTGACGCCAGGGAGAAAATCCAGGTTGGCTACATGCAAGGCAAGTATCCTACCCATTGAGATACCTCTATAGCCCTTGCACCTACCTTTAATTTTAAGGGAAAACACTGGTACATACTTACTCACTGGAGCCCTGAGATCAAGGGTACTTCTGAGAAGTTAACAAAAGATTATTTTTTTTAAATTTTTTTCTTTTGGTTTTTGGTCACACTGGCGGTATTCAAGGGTTACTCCTGGCTCTGCACTCAGGAATCACTCTTGAAAAAAGAAACACTTCTGGTGGTGTTTGTGTGACCATCTGGGGTGGTGGGTATCGAACCCTGATTGGTTGTGTACAAAACACACAATTTAATTATTAACAATATTGAACAGAGAGCTAGAAAAGCAGGTAGGACACTTCCTTTTCACAAAGTCTACCAGGGTTCACTCTATGGCACTGTCTATGGTCCTTTGAGTACAACCAGGATCTGTGAACACTCCTGGGTGTGGTCCAAAATCTGGATGAAAAATGGCCAATAATTAATTATACATAATATATAGAGTGACATTTGTGTGACTGGAGCTATAGAACAGTGGGTAAGGTATTTGCCTTGCACGCGGCTGACCCAGGTTTGATCCCTGGTATCCCATATGGTCCCCTGAGAACCATCAAGAGTAATTCTTTAGTTCAAAGCCAGGAATCACCCCTGAGCATCGCCAGTAGTGACCCAAAAAAGAAAAAAAATGACATTTGTGATGGCAGTTCTCATCAGAGATGGCTATTTAAAACCTTCATTTAGATTAAGAAAGAATTTCTCAGCTCAAGGATATATCATTAGAATTTGTAATGCAAACAGGACAAATACTAGGAGGGAAAACAAAAGACAGAACAGTTAGCAGCCGATCCGGGTTCAATCCCCAACATCCCATATGGTACCCCAAGAACTGCCAGGAATAATTACTGAGTGCAGAGTCAGGTGAGCTTCGCTTGGTGCAAACCAAAAAGCAAACTTTTTTTAAAAAAATGTGTAATATACGAATAATGTAAAAAAAAGAAACAAAAATAAAGTAAGGAATAGAATATTTGCAACAATATTGATTTACAATTTTACCAAATTAATGTCAAACACCATAACACAAGTCCAGGAAGCTCAGAGAATATAAAACATGACAAATGCTAAAACATTACCAAATGAAACAAAAAACTACACTCCAGCATATCACTTTTAACTGCTAGTAAATCAAATATAAAGAAAATATTCTGAATAAAATCAGAAAAAAAATATAGAACAAAGATAAGAAGTAATCCAACATGTCTTTAGAAACCACTTAAGCAAGAAGACAGTAGGCTGAAGTATGAAGTACAGAACGAAATGCAGGAAATTATCTTTTTTCAAAAATTTTATTTATTTATTTTTCTTTTTGGGTCACACCTGGCGATGCACAGGGGTTACTGCTTGCTTTACACTCAGGAATTACTCCTGGCGGTGCTCAGAGGACCATATGGAATGCTGGGAATCGAATCTGGTCATGCAAGGCAAACGCCTTACCCACTGTGCTATCTCTCTAGCTCCAGAGGATTATTTTTCAACTGTTTTTAATATTGTGTGTCCAATAAATGCCCTTTTTGAAAACCTATATATACTCATATTCAACAAATGAAGAATCAGATTTCTTAGAAAAATGAATATTTTTATTTGTATTTACAAATTTTAATATTAAATATTTATATTTTAAAATAGTTTATATTTTATTGAAAATATAAATTATCAAATTTTATATTTTTATTTTATAAAATATATTTACTTTAAAAATCAGTTTAAAAATATTTACATATTTTATATTATAGTCTTAATATTTTTATTTTAACTATATTCTATATTTTATATTTTAAAAATATGCCAGTTATGTTGAAACTATTCTAAGGAATTTTTCTAGCTTTATAATCCTCCACATCAAGGCCAGTGAGATAGTACAGCAGGTAGGGAACTTGCCTTGCACGTGACTAACATAAGTTCAATCTCTGGTACTTTATATTGTCCCCTCAGTACCAGCGGGAGTGATCCCTAAGCACAAAGCCAGGAGTAAATTCTAAGCACCACTGTGTGTGGCTCCCAAATAAAAAATAATATATACTACACATCCTACAAATAACAGCTACATACTTAGAAAATTCTAGGCTGGTCGTTGTCAGTAGTGAGCATCAAAATTGTCTTACCACAGATAACTTAATCATCTTATGGTATATGTGTTTTGGAGTAATAATGTTCCTAACAAAGACACTTTAGACACTGTTTTCCCCCGGGAATGCTGTCCCTCCACATCTCAGTGGGAGCTTGCATTGAGAGTTTTATGTTTGTAAGTTACATAACAAAAATAACAAAAACAGGATAGTGAGGCCAACAAGAAGGTGTCAACAATTTATCATTTTGAAGGAGTCTTTTGTAAAGATATAAAAATATAACTTGGGATAAGCAGTTACACAATTATAAATAATCCTAGTACTATGAACAGAAATAGACGCTGACTCATTATAAAATAGTTTTAAAAATATGTTAAAGATATTCCCAACCTTCTAGGTTCCCTACGAAGAGATCACTGGGAAATCATATAATAAGAAATATTTTGAATTACAGCCCAAACCACTTTTTGCATTATTTAAGGGATTTTATTTTTTTATTGGGCATGTCCTTCACTGGCTTCTCTTGCTTTGACCTCAGTCTTCTACTAATGCTTCTTTAGAATGCCAGGTCATCTGTCAAGGAGTGATTATGTTCAGCATAGTGAAGGGCATTTATTTTTTTTAGAAAGACTTCATGTCTTCGTTGTCCTAGCTCTCAGTAAGAAATATATACATATTTATATATAATTTATATAATATATAAATTATGTAGAAATATGATATTATACAAAATATTATATAATATATTATATAGAAATATAATATTGTATAAAACATTATTTTTATTTAATATATGAATTATATAGACATATAATATATAAAACATTATATTTATATAATATGTAAGTTATATAAATATAATATTATATAAAATTATATATAAAATTAAAAGACTCAAGAATTTCACTGCTTTAGCTTAACACTACCTAGAAAGTGAATAATCCGGGGCTAGAGAGATAGCACAGCGGTTAGGGCATTTGCCTTGCACTCGGCTGACCCAGGTTCAATTCCCAGCATCCCATATGGTCCCCTGAGCACCACCACGGATAATTCCTGAGTGCAGAGCCAGGAGTGACCCCTGTGCATGGCCGGGTGTGACCCAAAAAGAAAAAAAAAGAAAGTGAATAATCCAAATTAACTAATCAACATTAAAAACAATAATAGTTATAACATGTCCTTCTAATTTATCACTTTGCAAACCAAATAAGTTAGCTGAAATCTTTGCTCAGACTCAGAAAACTTAAATTAAGTATCTCACATAGATCTTTTTATTCTCTCTCTCTTCTGAGAATGGAAGTATACCCCCAGAATGGTCACTCTTAACTCAATCTCATGATTTCTTTAGAAAATCCAAATTATATTTTGTATATTCCAATTTTCTCTTTGTGTTATTTCCTTACTCTAAACACAGCAAGAAACAAAATCCATTAGTTCTCTCCTCAACAGTGCTTTACCTCAAATCCTTTCCCAGGACACCAACCATGTATAATTTGCCGAATATCTCACCTTCCATTTAGTTCATTTTAGTCCTCAATTCTCTAGATTTGTCTTTCAAACTCTATTGTTAGAAAAGCTGTTAGTCATGTGATTACCTGTAAGTCAAAGAATACCAAGGCATTTAAATCCACATTCTATGTTAGTTGCTTGTTCATTATTTCCTCTGGTATCACTCCAACAAAATGATTGTGTTCAGGATGTGATCATTTTGCTTTATGCTAAAAATTTTCAGGAGCTTTCATTATTCACACATAAAATACAGATTTATTAACATAATACTTTTCTAACTCTTTTATCATCTGTGGCTACACTAAAAAGCAGAGACAATAAGTAGGTTTTGCTCTTAGATAACTTCTTACTTGAAAGACTAGTGTTGGTTTTTTTTTTTTTTGCTTTTTGGGTCACACCTGGCGATGCACAGGGGTACAGGGGTTACTCCTGGCTTTGCACTCAAGAATTATTCCTGGCGGTACTCAGGGGACCATATGGGAAGCTGGGGATAAAACCCGGATTGGCCGTGTGCAAGGCAAATGCCCTTCCTGCTGTACTATTGCTCCAGCCCCAAGACTACTTTACTTTTAAATCTTCATACAGTCACCAGTGTGAGACTGTGTTAAAATTCATAGACTATGATCTGGACCAGTTCTGCTGTAAACATAGAAGCAGAAAAGACTTCTAGAACTCTGCTGTGTCTCTTGTCAGCACTAAAGCTTTCGAAGCCAAAATGAAAGTTAAAAACAATATTAGGATTTGAGTACAGAGAGAAGGAAGGTCAGAGGCATTTACCTTTTCAGCATCTAGACAAATTATATTTTTTTAATAAATTTTATTGAATCACCATGTGGAGGGTTACATAGTTCTCATGATTATGTCAGTTATACAATACTCAAACACCCTTCCCTTCATCAGTGCCCATATTCCATCACCAACCACCCCATTATACCTCCCACCCCCTCCCGCCTCCCCAGTCCCTGCCCTTGAAAGTGATAAATTTCACTTCGTTTACGCTTTATCTTGGTTACATTCCATGTTTCAACACATAACTCACTATTGTTGCTAGGGTTTCCCCCCAAAAAAGAAAAGACAGTCCTACTGTCAAGGAAGCATTTGATAGCTCTCCATTGCTGAGAATGTAGAGATATTAAGTCCCGCTGTTTGTTACATAACTTTTCTATTCCCCCCCCCCTTGTCCCGAGCCACCGAGTTCACGCCTGTTTAGTAATCACCACGCTGCCTGACTAAGGGGGAAAAAGAAAAACGAAAAAGATGGTTATTTCCCATCATCAGCCGGCCTGGGCTCTGGCTTAGTTGATAGTCTGGTAGAATGTCTGCCAGCAGTTTCTGGAACCAAAAGTAATATGCTGGTATCGGCCCCGGCTTGAGATTCCACCAGCGTCCCGCTGTTCCAAGTACATAATAATTTATTCCCTTGTATCCCATTCCCACGCCACCAGGTCCGTGTCAACTTAATGGACATCATACTATGGTTAATTTCACACCTCGTTTCTTCCCGAGAGAGAAGGATATTTCGTCTCAGCCGGCGTGGGGATATGGCTTAGTTTAGTCTATAGAGATGGCTACCACTTTGATTGCCTTCAATATTTCAACAAAAGACTTACTATTCTTGTTAGGATTTCCTAACAAAGTCCGACCAGTTAAAAAGGAACCATTTCATATTGGTTATGATTAAATGACATTAGGTCGCGCGGCCATGGCAGCGGGCTCGCGGCTTTGAATTTCTGTATAAAGTCCAGGGAAAGTACAGCCAGAAATTACACGTCACTACAAACTTTAACCCTATTACAGTCCCCCCAAAGTCCAACCCGTTACAAAGGAACAATTTCATATTGCTGATGATTAGACAACATTAGGGTGCCACGGCCGCGCAGTTTTGGGTTTCTATATAAAGTCCAGGGAAAATTCTGCCTACAATTCTATCGCTACAATCTTTTACCCTTCAACAAAAAACTCAGTACTATTGTTTGGAGTTTCCCCCCACTGTAAGCCCTGCTAAAAAGGAACATTTACACGTTGCTGACAATCAAGAGATATTAGGTAACGCAGCTGCGATAGCAGCCACGTGGTTTTGGATTTCTATATGAAGTCCAGGGAAAATTCTTTTGGTAATTGCATCACTCGCTGGCGGCGCCTGGGCCAGTAGCTCCAAGCACACAGTTTGGAGGCATTTTGGGGGCGCCGCTCGTGTCCAAAGTGGTTCAGTTGCCTCCGAAGTATTTTTTAATTATGGAAAATCTACAGACTATAAAGTTTACTATCTCTACCGTTTATAAGTTAAATGGTGTTCTCTATTTTCACATTGTTGCACAAAAAGTTCAAGAAATTGGCAAAATCAAGACTTCTATGTATTGAAACATACCCATCACACTTATCCTGCAGTAACATATTCTACTTTACATAGACATCAGTTTGCTGTTGCACTGTCTGTAGCAGTGTCGTCCCGTTGTTCATCTATTTGCTCCATCAGGTACCAATAACATTTCCGTTGTGAGACTTGTTGTTACTGTTTTTGGCATATTGAATACTCCATGGGTAGCTTGCCAGGCTCTGTCATGCGGGTGGAATACTCTTGGTAACTTGCTGGGCTCTTTGAGAGAGATAGAGGAATCTAACCCTGGTGGGCCTCATTCAAGGCAAACATCCTACCTGTTGTGCTATCGCTCTGGCCTATCAGTTTGACTGGCTTACAAAAATCTTGTAAGTGTAATCATATGATATTAATCCTTTTGCAACTGTCTTGCTTCATTTATTACTAAGTTTTTAGGATTTTTAAAATAAAGATTGTATATTAATAGAGGTGTTGTATATTTGTGTGGATATATATACATATATGCATATTTATGTATAATCACATTCTTTTTATATTATTTTGCTTTGTTTTGATTGAGGGACATACATGGTACATGGTATGCTCAAAGCGTACTCCTGGTGCTCTGCTCGGAGATTCCTCCTGGTGGTCTTCAGTGGACCCTATAGGGGACTGGAAATGAAACCCAAGTGAGTTACCTTCATGACAAGTACATTACCCACTATACTATCTCTCTACACCCTTCTTACCTTTTATACTTAATCTTTCAATGAGCATTTTTTGATCTCGGCTATTTTGTATAAAGTAGCAATAAAAATTAGTAAGTGATCAAATCTAATACTTGGTGCTAAATGGGCAAAATAAGTCCTTTTGACCTACAGTTGTATCAACCAATTTCCCTAGATAGAATTGAGCTTGAGTACCTAGAAAATGTACATTCACCTATATATTTTTGTATTTTCCTCAATACAACTACCATCATAATTTTTCATTTATTGTTTTATTTTTTGTATTTGTAGTTAAAATAAAAGAAGCAAACTTATTTCTCGTAGAGACACAAAAATATTCAACATCATTCTATTCTGTCTTGTTTTTTTTTTCTACTTTTACTGAATTAAATTATGGCATTGCTTTACTAGTTATGGTATGTTGAAGTTGTTAAATATCTAAGTTCATTTGTCACATGCTACTAAATTAATACTGGATTTTTTGAGGGGAAATACTGTTTACTTACATTAAATTATCTGATTTCATGTTATATAACTAAACACTAGAAATGCAAAAAAAAAATCAAACATCGCACTATTCTCAAGAACCTCAAAATTCAATGTAGAAGTTGAATTCAGCAGAAGAAATTGAGAGGAACAAATAATCATACTATAACATACCATCACATAAATGAACTAAGAATCGCCGCTGCCGCCGCTCCAGTGTGACTGAAAAGGCCAAAAGAGCTACTTTGGACCCCAGCAGCCCACTGAACAACTTGCAGTATGTGAACTGAGCATTTCCACCGGCCCCTGCGGGGGCCCGGCATTCCTCTTTTTTTTTTTAATCTCTCTCTCTCTCTCTCTCTCTCTCTCTCTCTCTCTCTCTCTCTCTCTCTCTCTCTCTCTCTCTCTCTCTCTCTCTCTCTCTCTCTCTCTCTCTCTCTCTCTCTCTCTCTCTCTCTCTCTCTCTCTCTCTCTCTCTCTCTCTCTCTCTCTCTCTCTCTCACTCTCTCTTCATCTCTCTCTCTCTCTCTCTCTCTCTCTCTCTCTCTCTCTCTCTCTCTCTCTCTCTCTCTCCTCTCTCTCTCTCTCTCTCTCTCTCTCTCTCTCTCAACCTCTCCTGGGCACAGCACAGCCTCCACCCCACTTCTCTGAGCACAAAATGGAGACACGGACCCAAATGCGCGGCGCGGCTTGCGGCGCGATTTGCGGGAGATCTAGGGGCGGGGAAGTACCGGTCTCCGCCCACCGTGGACACTTAAGGACAGTGCAGCCTTGTGGGCTTCCCATTCACCGCTGCCACTGCTCCAGTATGACCAAGGAGGCCAAAAGAGCTACTTTGGACACCAGCAGCCCACTGAACAACTTGCAGTATGTGAACTGAGCGTTTCCGCCAGGCTGACCCTGCGGGGACCCGGTATTTCTCTAGGTTTTCCCATCTTATGAGCACCATAAAAGGGTAAAAGATTGTAGCGATAGAATTTCAGGCAGAATTTTCCCTGGACTTTATACAGAAACCCAAAACCGCGCGGCTGCTGCCGTGGCCGTGTGACCTAATATCATCCAATCATCAGCAATATGAAATGATTCCCCTTCAATGGGTCGGACTTTGGTGGGAAACCCTAACAAGAATAGTAAGTTTTTTGTTGAAATATTGAACGCAATCAAAGTGGTAGCCATCTCTCTAGATTGAACTAAGCCATATCCCCACGCCAGCTGAGAAGAAATATCCTTCTTTCTTGGGAAGAATTGCGGCGTGGCATTAACCATAGTATGATGTCCATTAAGCTGACACGGACCTTGGGGCATGGGAATGGGATACAAGGGAATAAAGTATTATGTACATGGAACAGCGGGACGCTGGTGGAATCTCGAGCTGGGGCCGATACCAGTGCACTACTTTTGGTTCCAGAAACTGCTTACAAACTTTCTACCAGACTATCAACTAAGCCAGAGCCCCACGCCGGCTGATGACGGGAAATAACCATCTTTTTCGGGTTTTTTTTTCCCTTTGTCAGGCAGCGTGGTGATTACTAAACAGGCGTGAACTCAGTGGCGCGGGACGAGGGGGGAAAAAATAGAAAAGTTATGTAACAAACAGCGGGACTTAATATCTCTACATTCTCAGCAATGGAGAACTACCAAATGCTTCCTTGACAGTAGGACTGTCTTTTTCTTTTGGGGGGGAAACCCCAGCAACAATAGTGAGTTATGTGTTGAAACATAGAATGTAACCAAGATAAAGTGTAAACGAAGTGAAACTTATCACTTACAAGGGCAGGGACGGGGGGGCAGGAGGGGGTGGGAGGTATACTGGGGTGGTTGGTGATGGAATAGGGGCATTGGTGAAGGGAAGAGTGTTTGAATATTGTATAACTGACATAATCCTGAGAACTATGTAACCCTCCACATGGTGATTCAATAAAATTTAAAAAAAAGAAAAAAATAAATGAACTAACCAAGTGAATATAATAGGATGATATTAATTGAGGTAGTTTTCCCAGCCCAAGAGAGTAGGGGCAAGATAACAATGATTTCCTGAAAGAGATGAAATTGGAGCCAAGAATTTTAGAGAATTCAAAACAGTAGTTTCATTACAAAACAAAATTGTTAACAAACCAATAGAAGACTTCTAGTTATTAAGAAAAAACAAAAACAAAACATCTTACAAATGCCCGCTTAGAAGGATGTAACAAATATGAAGATAAGGCTATGACTTTGAGACTCAATTCAGAATGATTTAAGTGGAGAGAAGTAGAGAAAACTATGCAAGGCCATTTTTTAATAGTCAGTTTAGCATAGGTTGGGTCAAAATTATTATATATACAGAGCAATCCTTCCATTGCCAAGAAAGCCCTACATACTATAAATTAGTTACTGGCATTGGCATATCAATACACTCCATTCCCAGATAATGCACTATTTGCAGTGTTGTCTGCAAAATATTTCTAAACATAACTCCAACTAACTATTCTTTACTAATGTGAACACATTTTAAATGGGGCTTGGGGATACCACATTGGGACCTAGAGATATTTCAATGACCAAAGCACCTGCCCTGCAAGATTGAGGAGTTCAATGTCTTTCACCACCCTATATGCCCCATATACACAGAGTGGGAAGCCCTGTGGTACTGCCAGAGCCCTGGCACAACTAAAGCATGCAATCTCTGGTACACCACAACCAAGTGTATGTGTCAAGTCCAGTTGACACAAAATCAACACAGGAGAAGGGAAGAGGAACAAAATGAATAAATTAAAAAAACTGGGGCTTTAATAACTGGCATGAAACATAATACTGAGCAGAGTATTAGGACTTCCTTAAAGAGACCTCTTCACTTCCTCAGAGACAGAAAAGGAGATAGTTGACAGGATGATCAAAATAACAAAATGGTTGGAGCCGTGTGACATGGAGCCTGCTAAAAGCATAGTGAAAAACACACTCAGGAATTTGTGAATAAGGTTAACCTCATTTTCTCTGAAAATGGATTTGATAACCTAATAGATCCTTTCATTTGGCAGTTTAGCAAAGCCATAGCTCTTGTGTGGTATTGGTGCATAGATGTTGATTGGATGGGGACATGAATGACATCATCCAACACCAAAACATCAAAGTGACCATTTCTAGTCATTCTGAATGTCATAAAACTGCTGCTCAATAACTATTTCTGTGTGATAGAGTCACCCAAGGGAAAAAAGGCTTGAAAGAGAAGACAGAAGTATTTGTGAAAAAGCATGTGTCATATGGCTGTCAAGACCTGTGCTAAATATGGAATCTTGTTTTTACTATCAGATTCATTTTTTCTTTATTTTTTTTAATTCAATGCCTAACATCAAATTCAGGGCCTCACACATATGAGGTTTGTGTTCTACAGTTGAGCCATGCTCAGTAAAGTATACATTATCTTGCATGATATTGTCTGAGTTCAAATTCTGACTCTGCTCCTCGGTCCCCTAAGCACCGCCAGGAGTGATTGCTGAGTGCAAAGCCAGGAGAAAACCCTGAGCTTTGCCAGGTGTGGCCCCCCAAAAAAAATAAAATTTATTTGGAGTCACTCCTGGCAGTGCTCAGGGGACTATATGGGATGCTGTAATCAAACCCAGGTCGGCCGCATGCAAGACAAACACCCTACCCACTGTGCTATCACTCCAGCCCCCATGAAATTAAAAAAAATTATAGTAAAATGAAACAACAGTCTAAAGTATAACCTATGATAGTTGGAGGATTACTTTTTTTAAAAAATAGAATCACACGTACACAGTTACAAAGTTGATCACAGTAAGATACACAGTTACAAAGTCGCACAAAATTGGGCGAGCACCAACCCTTTCTCCAGTGTACATTTTCCATAACCAAAGTCCGCAGGTTTCCTCTCCCTCTACCCCATGGCAGGCACTTTTCCTCCTTCACCTTCCCTCCTTTCTTTTTCTCTTTTCTTTTGGGCATTATGGTTTGCAATACAAATACTGAAAAGTTATCACATATGTTCCTTTACCTACCTGCTTTCAATCCTCAGTTCTTATCCAGAGTGATCATTTCTAACTATTTTTGTCATATTGGGCTGGAGCGATAGGGCAAGCGGCCGACCGGGTTTGATTCCTCCACCCCTCTTGGAGAGCCCGGCAAGCTACTGAGAGTATCTTGCCCCCACCGCAGAGCCTGGCAAGCTACCTGTGGCGTATTCAATATGCCAAAAACAGTAACAAGTTTCACAATGAAAACGTTACTGGTGACCACTCGAGCGAATCGATGAGCAACCGGATGAGAGTGACAGTGATAGTGACTCTGCTCCTTACTCTGTGTTCAGCCTTGAGCAAGTTACTTATACTCTGTGCCTTAATTTCTTCATCTTTAGAAAGGAGATAATCAGAATTCCTATCTCTAGTGTACTGTAAGAATTAAAAAGCTAATACACAAAATAGCATAATAAGGATATATGTGAATGAGTAGATGATATCTTTGCTTTCGTGCATTCAACATTTTCTTTAGGCTGTATTTTCTTTCCCAATTAATGGAAGCAACAGTTCAGTTTTCCATATTAAAATCCTCCAAAATACCTGCTCATCTTTCCTCACACTCAGATGTGCTTTATTTTGTTTTCACTAACTACATCAAGTTTTCTGCTGCTCAAGTTTATAATTTCATTGGCTCTAATGTGAAGTATAGGGACATAATTTCTTTGCTTTCTATCATTTCCAAAGTTCATCCTGAGCTCAGTGCTGGTATTTCCCAAGAGAAGGCAACATTTTAAACTCTTTCTGTTTTAGCAACACCTTAGAAACAGACAAAATGCTGAGTACAATGTCTCTGAATTCCTTCTTATCCCCAACCTCTGCTGTTATTACCAACTGCTCATATCACTATCACTATCACTATCATCCCGTTGATCGTCAATTTGCTCGAGCAGGCCCAGTAACGTCTCCATTCCCCCCAGCTCTGAGATTTTAGCAGCCTCTCTTTACTCGTCCTTCCCAACGATGCCTCATTAGAGGCTCTTTCAGGGTCAGGAGGATGAGACCCATTATTGTTACTGTATTTGGCATATAAATATTTATGTTACAAATACCAATTGCACATAAATTCCTGAGACACACCCTAGGTTATGATTCATCTGTGTGCTTGTCTTTCTGTCACAATGTCTCCTCTCTCCATCAAATTGATCAAATTTCTCTTTGTATTTTTAAGCACCAGTTCAAGTGGCGTTCAAGTTTGTCCTCACTTTTGTGTCTTCGTTTTTTGAGAAACATGACAAATGACTGACAGAATTGGAATCTTATCATCGGTGCCTTTAAGAACTTAAAGTGCGTTAAGTATCCTGAATATCTTATTCGAAGTTTGTCTTTATTTATATTGCTTTTCTAATTAGGTTGTGAGGAATTTTAGTTTTGCCCGCACACCTGGATATCTTCCCCAGGGCTCCTCTGAGGGTATGGGCTTCAGCTTCCCTCCCCACCCGAGCAGAGGTCCCGAAGCCGAAGATCAGCGGAACCTAGCTACAGCCATGCTTGAGGCCCCTTTCCACACGTTCGGACAGGCCTCACGCATGAAGGTACGGGCAGAGGAACCCAGGTGTGTGTAATCCCATCAATGGCCAACATCCAGAGACTCAAAAGCAAGCTCCCAGAAGCGATATATATATATATTTTTTTGCTTTTTGGGTCACACCTGGTGATGCACAGGGGTTACTCCTGGATCTGCACTCAGGAACCACCACTGGCGGTGCTCAGGGGACCATATGGGATGCTGGGAATCGAACCCAGGTCGGCCACATCCAAGGCAAATGCCCTCCCCGCTGTGCTATCGCTCCAGCTCCCAGAAGCGATATCTTGTAGCCTACTTCTCCCTCTGGGAAAAACTGGCAAGCTTCTGAGTTTCCTGCCCACATGAAACAGCCTTGCAAGCTTCCCATGGTGTATTCATATGCTAAAGCCAGTAATAAGCTGGATCTCATTCCCCTGATTCTGAAAGAGCCTCCAGTGCGACATCATTGAGAGGACCAAGTCCAGAGAGACTTCTAAGATCTCAGGGAAAGGACGAATGGAGAGGTTACTGAGCCCACTCGAGAAATTGACGATTAACGGGGATTTTGTGACTTCGTGATTCGTGATTTACAGCCCATGGCAGAGTTCCTGACATGTGCCCCATATTTGGGTTATTCAATGATGCATCGTTATAAGAGCAGTGAAGGCCTCTGGGTATTGGGTTGACACTTGTAAATCATCTCTGCCTCCTTTGATTTCCCACTGACATACTGAGGGATGGGAAATTGTGATAGTGCTCTATATAATTGAATAGGTCAGAAGAAAAAATTAACATGCTCATATTTGGCTGCAAATCTATACCCAGAGTTTAAATTTGGAAGAATAAGTTAAATTCAATATTTTATGAACTTCAATTACACATATAGAAACAAAGTCCAGTTTGCTGCTACTTATTATTGGAGGAATAGACTTCACTCTGACCCTCTTATCTATCCCTTAACTAACAACAGATTCCAAGAAGAAGGGGAAAGAGAATAGTTTGATAAGTATGCAAATCACAAACAAAAGGAATAAAGAATGACAAGTCTCCAATGGTTAACTAAAGGACACACATACAAAGAGTTTTCTGAGATTTTTTTTAAAAGAAACAATGAGGAAATGCAGTAAGGGAGAGGGAATACAGAAAATGACTTTAGAATGATATCATAGAGTAGACAAAATCTTGAAACTTTTATAAGCACAGCTTATAAAAACATAAAATTAATAGCTTTTAATGATCTTGAAAATACAAAAGAGAGCTGATTCTAAATCAGTTTAAGTGCCGCAGGAAAAACAATGCAGGAATATACACCTTGTCAGTAAGTCTGAGCAGAGCATGTACTGACTTTAATGATTTCAAAACCTAAGGCTGATAGTTTATTAGTAACAATCATTGCAGCATTAAAATATGACAAAAAGAAATCAGGATTAAAAAAAAAAC